>NW_027491237.1:600000-1200000 GCF_021521415.1 Bidens hawaiensis | reverse complement strand
GGGGGTGATTCGTTAAGGATTATTTCATTTAGGTGTATGTAACAAAGTGGATGCTAGTTCGTTACGAAATGTGTAACGAACTAGATCCATCTTCTATTTATACTGAATTGTGTCCACTGTTAAGTTAAGTTTTGAGATTACATTAATGAATTGCTGTCCAATTCTCTCTCAATCTTCATCTTCATATTAATCTTATAATCCACATACATACAATTAATATCTTATATATATAACATACAATCAAGAGTAACAATGAACTAGATCCTTAGGTTAATTATAATATACATATCAGATCTGTGATCTGTGTGTGTTAGGATTAACCCCGAGTTCAAACAATTTTGTTTTTTTTTTGTTTCGTTTTGGTCAACTTTTCGGTTTCATATCGGTTTTTTTGTTTCGTTTTGGTCGTTTTTCTATTTCGATTCAGTTTTGTTTCGGGTCGATTCAGTGTTTTTGTTTAGTTTTGGTAAGCCTTTCTGTTGCATTTCGCTTTTTTTTATTTCGTTTTGGTCAATTTTTCGGTTTTATTTCGTTTTTTTGTTTCGTTTTGGTCGTTTTCCTATTTCGGTTTAGTTTCGTTTTTTTTTTTAGTTTCGTTTTAGTCGGTTCGGGGTTTTTGTTTCGTTTTGATCGTTTTTTGGGTTTCGGATAAGTTTTGATTCGCACGTGATAGTTTGGATATTTTGAATTAGACAAATTTTGGATAACTTGGATATTTCGTATTGACCTATTTTAACCTATAAAAGAAACTCACTTGTATATTTTCAACCCATGCTAACCCACTTGAAGAATTTTTATGATCCATCCTAACCCATTTTACTTTTAAAGTTTATCTATCTTGACCCAAAACAATCCATTTCGGTTGGTTTTGCAACCCTTAGTTATATTATCCCATCTTTAGTAAACATCATTTTAATAAATAAATATAGTTTTCTTATATTGAAAATCTTATTAAAATAATTTAGTTGTTTTACCTGAATTGTCTTCTTACCAATAAAATAATTCAAAAAATTAAATGATTATATACTTTTGTAACCGATGTTTTAATTGTAACCCTAATTTTTATCCCTTTCTCTCCATCTAAATTTATTTATGCTTTTGTGAAGTCGTATTGATATAACTAAATATCGATAATGAGATTTTCTATATCGAAATCACAAATATAAGTTCTATGACAATTCGATTTCTGAAAATAACAATTTTTTTTCTCTGTTTGTCTATTATTATCTTATATTATACGGGAATGTTATATTTTCCCGTCTTTAGTAAACATCATTTTAATAAAAAAGTATAGTTTTCTTATATTGAAAATCTTATTAAAATAATTTAGTTGGTTTACCTGAATTGCCTAAAATTTCTTACCAATAAAATAATTTAAAAAATTAAATGATTATAAACTTTTGTAACCGATGTTTTAATTATAACCTTAATTTTTATCCCTTTCTCTCCATCTAAATTTATTTATGCCTTTGTGAAATCGTATTGATGTAACTAAATATCGATAATGAGATTTTCTATATCGAAATCACAAATATAAGTTCTATGACAATTTCATTTCTGAACATAACAATTTTTTTCTATTGTCTTCATTAGTGCTATTTTTATCATTCAAAAGTATATATATATACATATATATATATATATATATATATATATGTGTGTGTGTGTGTGTGTGTGTGTTTATCATAATTACAGTTAGTTATGTTATTTTGTGTCATCATTTTATAACCGTAGTCCTCACAGTTTTATGCCATTTTAATCATGCTATAATCTTTAAAACTTGAAGTGTAACTCAAAGTTAAATTTTGTAAATTAATGGTCAAACATCTCATAATGTGTAACATTACTACGATTGAAACTTATTATTTTTAAAACGATTTTCAGTTTTATGAAAGCTGAATGAAAGAATGAAAGCTGCTCAAGATCGTCAGAAGTCCTATGCTAATAAGCGGCGATGACCGATTGAGTTTAACGTTGGTGATAGTGTGATGCTCAAGGTCTCGCATTGGAAGAGTATTATTCGTTTCAGGAAGAGAGGAAAGTTAAGTCCGAGGTATATTGGACCATTCAGAATCATAGATCATGTGGTTGAAGTGGATTATAAGCTAGATTTACTCGAAAAATTAGAAGGAATTCACCCTACCTTTCATGTTTCTCATTTGAGAAAATGTCTAGCTGATGACACGACACATGTGTCATTAGTAGACATTGAGATCGATAAACAGTTAAACTATATCGAACAGCCTGTCGAGATCGTTGACCGCAAGGAAAAACAACTCCGTCATAAAGTTATCCCTTTGGTGAAGGTGATATGGAAGCATCATAATGGATCAGACGCTACTTGGGAAGTTGAAGAAGAGATGTGCAAGTTTTACCCAAATTTGTTTAAGTAATAGTTAAGAAGGGAAGATTTGTAACATCCTACTTTTGATAAAAATTGTTAGTGCACGGTTTTGTCGTCTCGAGTCTTTGTAATAGTCGATTGTAATTTATTATTATTTTAATGTTAAAGGGTATTTATGTCGTTAATTATGAACCCATTCGTTATGTAAGGCTCATTCGTTAAGGATGTTTAACGAATGAGCCCATTCGTTTTTACTTATGGTTCATTCGTTAAGGATGTTTAACGAATGAACCTTAATCGTTATATATGTAATTGTCCATTCGTTAAGGATGTTTAACGAATGAAACTTAGTCGTTATGTATTTGAGCCATTCGTCATGGAATGTTGACGAATGGGGTATAGCGAATGAGTCATTCGTCATAACATATGTTAACGTATGTAAAAGAAGATGAATGGAGGCCTTTCGTTACGAAATGTGTAACGAATGACATCTTATCGTCTATATAAGGCTGTAATGCCTTGTTTAATTTAAGTATTGATTTGACAGTATATCGTTACTCTATCTGATTATCCTCTCGATACTTCACTTAATATTATCAATATTTATCTAACACATAAAGTATATCATATAACTAGATTCTTAATCTACTCAATATATTATGAATTCGTATTGATTGAATCAATTATTTCTAGTGTTCTACAAGTGGTATTAGAGCTACCAGGGTTAGATTACTTGTATTTTAAGGTAATTCGGTATGAATTGATAGATAATCTAGTAGTTAATTGTTAATTTTTGGTTTAAGTTTAATTTTATTGAATTCATCTGAATTAACATGCTGAAATGTTAATTGGACTCTGATTTGGGTTGAATTAAGATCGAATTTTATCGTGTAAGGGTTGTGAGGCTTGAATTGGGTTATTGAGTATATTTGACATGGTTTTGAGTATAGATTGGAACATTGGATTCTGTTCTCTAGTTTATTGAATTTTGGTTATAGTTGGATTGATTTGAGGTTTGCGGAAAAGGTTGAGGGTGTTCGCGAAATTGATATGAGTAGTTTGAGCCTTTGTTTGGCTGATTTGGTGCAAAATTGACGTAGTAATCCATCATGTTATTTGTTTGGTTTGAACAGATAGATCGGGAAATTTTCCAAATCTGGAAAAGTTGTTTGAAGATTTGAAGATATTCATACACATTCGTTATAATGAATTTGATCATTCGTTACGTGTGTGATATTCATTCATCATCAGATCCTAACTGATTCGTGAACATGTTAAGTTTGTTACAACAGAATAACAAACTCATTCGTCATCTATTTGTTACTTATTCGTGTTGATCATTCGTCATTGTAGCTAATTCGTTATTAAGAATTTGTCATTCGTGCTCAACCATTCACTACTCATTCGTCAGCTATTCGTTACTTGTTCGTTCAACCATTCGTTACTCATTCTTCTACTCATTCGTTACTCATTCGTCACTCATTCACTCACTCATTCGTTGTCAACACATTACTTCATTCGTTAAGCTATTTACTGGTCATTCGTTAAGCTACTGTTCTTCATTCGTTATCACCTATACTCTCTCATTCGCTATTAAAATTTCATTTTAAACCCTTAAGTTTGAACTTGTTAAGATTTAAACTTTTATTTACTAAAAATGGCTGGTTATGATGCACTGGCTTCTCAGAACGTAGTAATTGAAGGTTCCCCGGACGGATCGCACGAGATATATCGGTCTACTCAGGTGCGGAATCCCTGCGTGGATCGTTACGAGTATAGAACACAAACCAAACAAACACACGAATAACCGAACAGACGTTATATATATTATAACTCAAACACGTGACGTAATATCACTGTTACAGACTCTCGTCCTCACGTTACAATGAACTCGAACCACTGACACGAACTTAAACGACTCACTCAAACCAAGCCGTAAGCTGGTATATAAATACACGACAACTTCGCCTGGCATGTTCAGGCGAAGTTGTCCATAACTTCGCTTGACTAACAAGTTCGCCTGTTAAGCGAACTTGTCAGTAACTTCGCTTAAACATACAAAACATAATTAAACATTACAGACTCGATTACAGACACTAGATTATGAACTACTGACACTATGCACCAACAGACTCCCCCTTGGCAGTAGCTTCATATCTTGATCTTTAAGCACTTATCTCGTAATCTTCAATCTTGTCTCTTCACGCATGCACTCCTTCTCTAACACAAACTGACACAACTCTTTGATACTTCCTCGCTTCGTCATTCCAAGCAGGAATATAAAAGATTTTCTTCTCATTAAGCACCTTCAGATCAGCTTGCGATAAGTTTACCAAATGCATCGGATCGTAAACTCTTAGAAGCTCTTGTTCATCCTCGTCTTCCATCACCGCCTCTGCTGTCTCACAATCCACATACCACCACTTTAGGTCTTTAAGCACATCCTTGGGCATTAGCTTCATCGGTACTTCTTTCAGGCACCGGATCGGTTTATACTTCATGACCATCCAAGGTTTTCCATCAGCTCTCAAACCTCTATCCTTGTCTTCAACAAGTTTTCCCTTCTGCGGTTTCAACAGCTCAAACTTCTTTTCTTTTATACTCTCTCTCCATACAATTTTCTCAATGACTCTAGCCATATTATCGTCATTTCGATTGATTAACCCCAATCTGGCTAAGTCTTTCACTTCACATTCCGGCATTGTATTCAACGACCTTAACATTCTTTTAAAATATTGAACGCCGTCATACCGTTTAATCACAAAGAGCTTCAACTGCTCATCATAGATCCAGCAAATAATCCCTTTCTTCGCTTCGGCATAGCCTTTAATATTGTAACTCTTCTTAAACATTGTAGGGACCGCTGGTTTCTTCGTTTTGACGAACCACTGAGCATAGCCTTCCTTCCACCTAGGCTGCTCTTCCCATTCAGTATCATCGATTACTGTCTCATTACCCATATCTGCTTTCTCCACACCTGGAATGTCATGCTCTACATTCTCTTCTACTATTTCACCTTCTTCAACATCTTCTTCAATCACAATCTGAGCTCCAATCTTCTCAATCTCCTCAATAGGCAGCACATCATCATCAAACATCACATCATCATCTAGCATATCATCATCTAATTCTTTCAAAGCATCAATCACATCATCTTCATCATCAACCATCACCACTTCATCACCACCAACTGCACCTGCAGACTCCCCCTGAGCTGTGGAAGTCCCAAGAGCTTGAGTAGTTCTTGGCAACTCACCACCTGCATCTTTCGATGCATTGGGATCATCGTCTTTTTCATTCTTCTTCTTTGTCCTTAACTCGTCGCCTTTACAGCCTGTCTCCCCCTGAGATGCCAAGAACTCCTTCATAGCATCTATAATTCTCCCATGTTCAATCAGGAGGGACGACTGTGGTTGATTCTCTGCTACAAGGCGCTGAATAGCCTGGGTCTGGACAAGATTCACCCTTGATTGTTCAGCCACTACCCGCTCAAGTGCAGCTATTCTCTCCGAGTCTGAGAGGGTTGCATCGAAATCAAACCTCATGTTAGATGTGTCTTGAGTATACTCAGCAGGGATCTCGAATGTAACCGGGACATCAGAAGCAGTTGTGGACGTAACCGCAGGTGGTATCGTGACCGACAACCCTGCAGTTGCAACGACTGTCGACTCTACAAATTGTGCCACCACCTCTGAAGGAGTAAGCGTTGGAGGTGGTAAAGACACAATCTCCGGAGTCGTCAGCTGGATAGTAGTGATTGATGGGATGCCGATTGCTGATGTAGCCACCACAGGAACATCCGCGGCGCTTAAACCTGTGACCTGTAGTGATGTAGGAACAATCGACATACCTGACAGTGCGGATGGAGCAAAACGTACAACTCTTGAAGTCTCTCCAGCTCCCATACCTGCACCTGTCCTTTCACGTCTTGATCGTCTAATCAGCTTGTGAATATCCTCTTGTTCTTCTGACTCGCTATCATCAACTGTTCTCTTCCTCTTGCCAAATGTTCTCTCTTGAGTCACCAACATCCTTCTCGCCTCATCCATAACATCATCAAGATCTGAGTCAGCCACCGTCGTAGCTGCTCTAGTAACACGCACACTCGAGACACGTTCAACTGGAATCTGAACGTTCTCCTCTGGATCCACCCGATCCATATCGAAGAACCCTTGACCTCCGAATTCTGCATCAAGGTCCACTTCCTCCTCCGGTGACACAACAGGAGCAGCAGGTATAGCATGAGTTGCTCCTGCCTGTTGTGGTGCCGGGTCTCTGAACTCATCCCCACGAGCTGGCACATACCCCGGGTTTATTAAGTACCCAAAGAGTGGAGTATGCCTTGGACGCAGTTCAGGCTTGCTCCTCGCACTGGATGTACGGCATTGAGCGAAGATACGTTTGCTCACATTCTCCACGTATCTTATTGGACGCCGTTGAGGCAACGTGGGAGCAACATGATTCAAGATCATCTGAATGAATCTTGGATACATGATGAACCTCTCACGAGCCATCGCTCTCCTCTGTCTATCAATTTCATAAAAGACCATCTGACTGAAGCTATAACGTTTGTTATAAGTCAGAGCAGTCATTGCGGACTGCATGGTCGCACCCATCCCGTCAGTGCCCGCCTTCCTTCCAGACATGCAGACAATCATAACGTGCATGAGGAAGCGCCACTGATCAAGTAGGAAACCCTTCCTCCGTTGTGTATCGCCCAATGGACCAGAATAGCCCATTCTTAGAAATGCTCCATCGCGAAACGGAGCAACAAACTCCGTAGGGTCATCCCTAGTCTCCTCTCCAAATCGTAACGCCACCCGTATTTGTTCAGATGAGAACTGAACTTCTTGATTATTGATGGTTGCTCTCATAACCGGGGGCTCAACACGGCAATCGTATTCCACCGTCTGCCAGAAATCCTCAATATTGGGTAAGGAAATCAGCAGAGTCGTAGTGATTGCGTGGAATATCCTCGAGCGAAGGAGGAATGTGATTATCTCGCGGTAATCCTCCACACCACTCGCTTCTGGGTCTAAGATGATGAACATGTTGTGACCCGGGAAGAATTGTCTCTGATTATCTCCTCCGTCATCTCCTCCAGCACCTCCAGCACCGGCAACAGCAGCCATATCTGTAACAAACGAATCAAGTTAGATAAACGTTAAAGCATAACACAAGTTCGCTTCTTACCATGAGCGAAGTTGTGATTAAATCTGTATCAACGAAGTTAAAGTTGGGGCGAAGTTGAGAACAACTTCGCTTCAGCTTTAAGTTCGTCTGATAACTGATAAGTTAAAAGGTCCAGGCGAAGTTAATGTTAAATTCGCCTCACCACAACATCGCCTTAGAACATCGCCTCTCAACATCGCCTCAGAACATCGCCTCAAGCGAAGTTAAGCCTCAGGCGAAGTTACGGATAACTTCGCCTAAACCTTAAGTTCGCCTGAATCTGAATCGGCGACAGTAAGGATTTCGAACGACGTGCCGTTGGCGAATTTAACGATTGTGGAGATTAAGGACTCTGAAACACAAGTTTTTAAGGATAACTAGACGACCAGGTTGTACATGACCACATGAAAACAAGGTTTGAAATCGGGTTTAAGGATCGATCGGCCGAGGTTATTAACCGGTCATCGAAACAACCTTAGATTAACATCAAAGAACATATAACACGATGTAATGACCCAACCAACCTTTAAATCGGTTTGAAATCGAAGAAAGAAAATCAGATGATAATGAATTAAGTTCGCTGTGATAATCGAGATTAAGTTCGCTGATATTGAAAGTTATGAACAGTTTGACCTTAAAAATTCTTTATATAGGGTCAGAGATTATACAGGCGAAGTTACGGTTAACTTCGCGTAGGCGAAGTTATTCATAAGTTCGCCTGTTTAACAACATCGCCTATATTTACAAAATCAACCCTTATAATTTGAACATTTTGCAATTAAGTTCTAAAACTTCCCTTTAAGAATTAAATGACACGATCAAGTCCAAATAACCATTTATAAAAGCATACAACTACATAAAAAGAAAACTTTAACAATTAAAGTATAAGGGATCAAATTTCAGTCTCGATAGGGACTACTACGTTTAGAAAAGATCCGAACAGGAATCATACTAATTACGTGACTGTCACATAGATCCGTGTTTAGCTGTATTATGACATATAGAGACAGGTTGTAAGCAGGTAAATAACTTAAGATGGTTTTCATCGTTTCTGTGATACGAGTTAGGTTCAATTAAGCTCAAAAATTAAGTGGGCAACAACTCAGAGATTATGATGCCTCCTATCTATTCTCAAAGCATATTTGGCTTTCCCCAAGTCACCCCGAATTGACTTCGACCCTTAGTGTCTGATTAAGTTTACTCTTCATCTGCTTCCCGTTCTCTTTCTTACTCCATGATTAAGAAGTCTTGATATTTTGAACTCTAGAATGTTTCAATAACTCATAAGTTTTTTTTTTTTTTTTATTCAAACATTCATATAGACTTCAGAGTAGTAAACAACTGCAAGTTCCGAATCTGGATCACTGCAGTTTCTTGAAACACTATCTTCACGGGAATCAGAACACTTACGGGCTCGTGTATGACTGGGTAATCGCTTTTCTGCCTATCATTCGGAAAGATATATATGAAGACATTCAAAACTCTTAAGGAGTTTCCACGTAAAATCGAGTAGTTTTAGTTTGTATCACATCTACATTTACGCACCATAAAAAGTTACCATGACATACAATGACTGTCTTAAAGCCTTTTAAGCCTAATAACTTCACTAGTTAAGCACACAGAATCAGTATATCTATCATTTTCCAAGGTTGGATCAATTTTCTGTTAAACATAGCAAACGAACTTCTTACGAAGTAGTAGACTTGAAAAATAATTTCATTTCCCCTTTTTAAAAAAAAAAAAAAAAAATTAACATTAATCGCCCCGATCAAAACAAAGTCTTCAGGTAAACGGCTATCCCAAAGATCCAATGGATCAGCTGGACCGACCACATACAAGTATGTGTCCTTCTAACTAAGTATGATCGACTAATTTTAAGCGAAAGAATGAAAACTCATCATAAACCGCCCCGGTCACTTTCAGTCATCTGGTTAATGGCTATCCTCAAAATCTACAAGTAGAAAATGAGGACCAAAACATATCCGAAGACAAGTCCTTCAAACTGAGGTAACCGACATATTTTAAGCGCTAGTGACGTTTTTTTTTTTTTTTTTTTTTTTTTTTAAATATAATATGAAAAGCATGGTTACTCGGGATTGATCATCCCATTCAGCTCGATAAGGTTTTGAAATCTTGTTTTGTCAAACGCTTTAGTATAAAGATCAGCGAAATTATCAAGCGTATCCACCTTTTCAAGCACAATAAGTTTCTTCTCAGCACAATCCCGTATAAAATGATGACGTATGTCAATATGTTTAGTTTTACTGTGCTTCACGGGATTGTTAGTTACTGAGATAGCAGCTGTGTTATCAATGCAAATAGATGTAAGTAAGAAATTCAGACCATAGTCGCGCAACTGTTGTTGAATCCAAAGAACCTGGGAGCAGCAGTTGGATGCTGCCATGTATTCTGCTTCACAGGTTGAGATTGCGACCGAAGTCTGTTTCTTGCATTGCCACGACACCAATCTGCCACCAAGAAACTGACATCCTCCAGTTGTTGACTTCCGACTCTGATTGCACCCTCCATAATCAGAATCTGTGTAAGCGACTAGCTCCAAGTCTCCTCCTCTCGGGTACCACAACCCCAGCTTCGGTTTGCCCTTGAGATACCGCAAGATCCTCTTCACACCCTTCATGTGAGATTCCTTTGGGTTTGCCTGAAAACGTGCACAAAGACAAACAGCAAACATTATATCAGGCCTAGAAGCAGTTAAGTACATTAAAGAACCTATAATAGCCCGATATTGAGTTGGGTCCACATCTGCATCACCGTCTGACTCAGCACCCAATTTGTGATTGACGCAGATTGGAGTGTTGAATGGAGTGCTGTCCTCCATCTTGAAGCGTTTGAGCACATCATGGACATACTTGGTCTGATGAATGAACATCCCATCCTTCTTCTGATCAACCTGCAATCCTAAAAAGAAAGTTAGTTCACCCATAGCACTCATTTCAAACCTTTTCTTCATGACGGCCTCAAACTCCTGACACATGGAGACTTTAGATGCAGCAAAGATAATGTCATCCACGTAGACTTGCACCAGCAGGAAGTCGCTTCCATCTCTCTTGAAGAACAATGTGCTATCTATTTTCCCTCTTTCAAACCCATTTTCAAGCAAGTAATCTGATAAAGTTGAATACCAGGCACGAGGTGCCTGATGTAGTCCATACAATGCCTTGCTTAACTTGTACACGTGATCAGGAAAGTCTGGGTCAGGAAAACCCGGAGGTTGCTCAACATACACTACCTCATCAACTTTCCCATTAAGAAACGCACTCTTCACATCCAACTGAAATACCTTCATCTTCTTATAAGCAGCGAATGCCAAAAACAATCTAATGGCTTCCAACCTTGCGACAGGAGCGAACACTTCATTATAATCAATCCCCTCTTGTTGATTAAAACCTTTAACGACTAGCCTCGCCTTGTTTCTTATGATAATCCCTTTCTCATCTCTCTTGCACTTAAACACCCATTTTGTGCCTATCGCATGCACATGCTTCGGTTTTCAACCAAAGTCCAAACTTCCATTTTCTTGAATTGAACCAAGTCTTCTTGCATAGCTTCGACCCACGAGCTGTCCTTGAGAGCCATTTGATAATTCTTCGGTTCAATCTGGCTGATAAAGCAGGTGTACATGCATTCGTTGATTATCCCTGTCTCCTTGATGCTTGTGTAAACACAGGTGTGCTCATTCAAGCTACGTCTTGTTTGTACACCGGAGGAAACACACCAATCACATTCTCCAAAGGGTGATCTTTATGAATTCTCGTGGTCGGAACAGAACCAACATGCAAATTGTCTTCCAAGTTAGAAGAGAGCTCGTCAATGGTTGTTTCATGCTGAGAGTGAAATGGATTGAAAAATTCTTCTTCAGTCGAGGCAGCAGGGGTATCGACAGCATTTGATGAGGAAGGTTGACATTTATCGATCAGCTGTCTTTGCAATAGGTTTTCTTCCTCATCAAGGATCATCTTCGTAGCAACTCTCTCTTCTTCTTCAGCAATATCCAAATACGGTATGTTAAAAGACTTAAAAAGTTTAACATAGTCGAAAAACTCAGCAGGTCCGTTGCTTGGTTTTGGTGGTTGGTAACTTGTGATATCGGTGTTACACACCACCTCAACCTTGCTGGTCGATGTATTAAAGACACGTCTGTTGGGAGTCCCAACAACATAACCGACTAAGATTCCTTCATCGGCTACTTCACCAAATTTAGAATTTGTCTTCAAAATCGAACAAGGGGACCGGAATGGTTCAAGACCACTCAAGTTGGACTTTCTCCCATGCATAAGCTCATAACACGTTTTACCAAGTCTTTTAACAGTTAAGACTCTATTCAGAACATAACAGGCTGTAGCAACAGCTTCAGCCCAAAACACCACAGGAAGCTTTGAATCAGCCAGCATTGTTCTGGCTCCTTCAATTAATGTTCTGTTCTTCCTTTCAGCCACTCCATTCTGTTGCGGTGTATACGGAGCGCTGTATTGGTGTTCAATCCCTCTCTAAAGGCAGAAGATCTCCATCTCAAAATTCTTGAACTCCGTTCCATTGTCACTCCTGATGAACTTAACCCTTTTATCCATAATGTTCTCAACTTTGGTAATCAAATTCTTCACCATCTGAGCCGTTTCGTCTTTTGATTTCAGGAAATACACCCACGAATATCGTGAGTAGTCATCAGTGATCACCAAGCAATAAGAAGTACCTCCAAGACTTTTTGCATTCACGGGACCGAAGAGATCCATGTGAAGCAATTCTAGGGTACTGGCAATTGAATTGACTTTCTTGGTGAGATGGGATTTCTTGTGCTGCTTTCCCTTCTTGCACGCTATACATTTATCTTCAAAATTGAAATTCTTCAAGGGAACGCCCAGCACAAGTCCATTCCTGACAATGTGGTTCATCTCCCGAAGATGAATGTGCCCCATTCTCCTATGCCACAATTCGGACTCTGATTCACTCGCTTTTGTCATAAGGCATGATTCTGCCGTGGCCATTTCAGTTGATCTCATATCCATAATATATGTATTTCTTTCACGTGGAGCCTTCATCACAATCCACTCCTCTGGTATCTGAAAACCAGGTTTCAACACAATCGCCTCATTTTTTGTAAAATGAACGGTGTACTCCTTATCACAGATCTGCGACACACTCAGCAGATTGTGCTTCAATTCTTCTACAAAGTTAACCTTCTCCAAAGTCATTTTTCCGTTCCCATTCCAGTAATCTTGCCACCACTTTCACCGGCAAAGCTCACTCTCCCTCCTTGAACAGGTTTCAAATCGTGTAACAAGTATTTGTTACCCGTCATGTGCCGGGAACAGCCACTCTACAACCCAAAGATTGTTGGCAGCCCTGTTCAACTGTTCCTGCACAATAAAGCAAAAGATTAGAATTTAGGGACCCAAGACCAATTGGTCTTGGATCTATACATCCCAAACTTTGGCTTTCCAAAGTTAGTATCTTGATAATTCCTATAAGTCCTACTAGGATACCTCCTTGTAGATTGATTGTGAGGCCTACCAAACCTTAGTGAATTGAAAGAATTATAGTTTGTAGTTTGGTTATTAGCAGTGTAAAACTGAGATTTGTTTCTATGAAAACCTGAATTAGTCACATTTTTGAATTTTAAATGGTTTTCATTTTTAGCAGCATGATAATTACAATTAGGCTTATTCTCAGTTTTAGTAGGCCTTACACCTCTGAATCGCTGCTTCAGAGGGCAATCTGCAACTAGTTGCCCTAATTGATTACACCTAAAACAACACCTATGCACAACCTTTTTATCAACCGGTGTTGTAGATGTCGAGGCTTTATTACCACCCGTTCGTCTCACATATGGTGGGACGTACGGGTTTAGTGGAGTACTCTTTTTATTCGTCTTATCTTTCTCTCCACCATTGGGTAATACCACCTCATCTTTTGCCTTACCAGACTCGGATGACTTATCCGAATCCGATGAGACTGGACTTGGATCAGAAATTTTAACACTTGAAACAGGCGAACTTGTTTCGCCTCCACTAACATTTGGTTCTTTACAAGTTATTTTAACTGGTACTGTCTGAGCAACCTCAAAATCAACATATTTCTAAACACTAGGGTTAAAAGTGTAATTGTGATTATAAGGTGGTGGAACCTCATGATAACCGATTCCTCCTCTCTTAGCAGAGGAACCTTGATCACTAACAAGGTGATCAAGAATAGCAGAAGAATTTCTGAACTGCTCTAGTTTTCTATTCAGTTCCACCACTTTTACCTGGTGATCAGCAATCTGTTTTTCTCTATCAGCAATTAGTTTGGTTTTTTCCTCCAAAACTTCATAGCTTAAATCAATCACTTCAATTTTTTCAGCAAGTTTTGTTTTTAGGCTTTTAACATCTTTTTCACAAGCTTTTATTTTGACTTTATAGCTATTTTCTCTTGCTTTTGTAAAATGATGATCTTCTTTTAGGGTTTTAAATTCAGCATCCAACCTAACATACTGATCGGTTATAGTTGCTAATTGCTCAGACAAGTTTTCACATTTAGAGCATGTAGATTTAGAACATACCTCGGAGAGCTGGTCTTTAACATCTGCCATAAGAGCTTTTTCTTCTCCGGTAGCCTTCTCATTTTCTTCAGTTTCAACCTTCGCGAAATTTGCCTGCTCAAAAGTTTCTTTAGAAAGCAGGTTCCAGTTGTATTCACCATCTTCTCTGGACATCATTGCTCTATAATCTTTAGAACCCCCACTTTGCTGTGTAGACCTGCCCTTACTTCGTTCCACACGCTCATTCCTGCATTCCTTAGCAAAGTGACCGTTTTGCTGACAATTGTAGCATCTCACCTTCGTCTTGTCAAACCCTGGCTTTCCACCGACAAACTTTCTCCCGGTCTTCCTCATAAAACGCTTCACTCTTCTTACAATCATGGCCATCAGCCATTGCAGATCCATTTCCTCCAGATCATCAGCATCAATCTGGTCATAGTCTTCATCCAACATAGCTGGATCAACAACCTTCCCTTGAATGTAGTTCTCGTAGGAAGCAATAAAAGAAGCATAGAGACCAAACTGCTCTTCAGCAGACTTGACACTCATAGGCATCTTAGAGTAGTTGTTGCTGGGAATACTTGGAGAGCAACAACTCTTGCTTACCTGGGGTTGAGAACCACTCGATCCACCTGCTACATAGCAAACATCACCATTTGTGTTGACTGACACATGACCCTCAGGTGATGAGTTTGCGCCCGACTCTCCCTTCGAGAAGTAGGCAGCAGATTCAGTCTTCGATCCTGGGCTAGTGTTGATTTTAGCTCCATACATACCTGGATCTTGAACCTGATCCGTAGGTGTCTCTTTTCTGACCATGTTAAGCTCAAAGGTTCTGAGCTTGTTGACTGCCGTTTCTAGATCATATGTGGGAAAGTCTTTGTCTTCCCTCATCAGCACAGTGTACATCTCCCATTTTGGTGGGAGAGCATCTAGAAGCTTCTCAACTATTTCTTCTTCTCGGTAGGAAATTGAATAGTTGCTCAATTCAGTCATCAGATGGTAATATCGAGTGATAATATCATCTAAAGATTCATTCTTCAAATACTTGAAGACTGAGAACTGGGTTTTGAGCAATTTTATCTTTGAAGCACGGATTCCTACATTCCCTTCAAATCTGTTCTCAAGAGCTTCCCAAAGCTCTCTTGCTGACGTGTACTTTCTAAACGTATGAAGGATCTCTTGTGGAAGAGCCATAGTAATAGCAGCATGAGCCTTGCTCTCGGCCTCATACATCTTTTTCTCTTCTACTTCCATTTTGCTATATTTTTGATTTGATCACGACTTTCATACTCCATAACTGGTGGAATATAACCATCCGGGATGCATACCCACATCTTCGCATCCTGGTACTTGACATATTGTATGAACCGATCCTTCCATGCAACGAAATCGGTTCCCTTCAGCAACCTTGGGGCCTTAGTAGCTGACCCTGCTTCAACTTCCATCTTCACTAACTCAGAGATGTTAATCGACGACATTTTTCCCGAAAAGTAAGAAACCCGAAAAAATCAAAAAATTTTCTGAAAAGTACTGTAGGCGAAGTTACGGATAACTTCACTTAAGCCTTAACTTCGCCGCTGATTAACTTCGCTGAAGAACTTCGCTGATGATTAACTTCGCTTAAGGTAAGCGAACTTAGGAGATAGGCGGAGTTGTAGAGAACTTCGCTGAGTAAGGCGAACTTGAGAAGGTAGGCGAAGTTGTGGATAACTTCGCTTAACCTTATATCTTCACCGAAACCCTACGTATCCTGACGGCAACTTCGCCTGATGAACACGGACGTTTTTGCAGATCTAAAATCTGGATTTTACGAGGTTTTTGACGGTGCAAAGGTTTGAACACGATGGTAGGAGGTAAGATTGACTCAAAAACACATAAAACACGTCCCGCGAATAGTCGAAACAGGACGAATTCTATACCCGCGTGAATATCCCGAACCACACAATCGAGCAAATGCTATGATACCAATTGAAGGTTCCCCGGACGGATCGCACGAGATATATCGGTCTACTCAGGTGCGGAATCCCTGCGTAGATCGTTACGAGTATAGAACACAAACCAAACAAACACATGAATAACCGAACACACGTTATATATATTATAACTCAAACACGTGACGTAATATCACTGTTACAGACTCTCGTCCTCACGTTACAATGAACTCGAACCACTGACACGAACTTAAACGACTCACTCAAACCAAGCCGTAAGCTGGTATATAAATACACGACAACTTCGCCTGGCATGTTCAGGCGAAGTTGTCCATAACTTCGCTTGACTAACAAGTTCTCCTGTTAAGCGAACTTGTCAGTAACTTCGCTTAAACATACAAAACATAATTAAACATTACAGACTCGATTACAGACACTAGATTATGAACTACTGACACTATGCACCAACAGTAATGCAGCAAATGTTACATCTTGATGCTGAAATTGGATCCCATTCGAAATGTACTCGTCTGTTGAAATTTAGTGATTTTGCTAAATGGGAACCACGTTTTCGAGTACATCTTGGTTCTGTGCATCCTGACTGTTCTCGATGACTTGATGATGTATACACAGTTCCTATGATTGGAAGTGAAACTACGGGTTTTACTCCAAAAGCTTTTTCTCAATACTCGCGAGAGGAATAGAAAGCTTTAGAGATTGAAACTAAAGCATCCTCTACTTTGACTATGGCATTACCTGATAACATCTTTCATCAAGTAGGGAGTATTAAGATATGTGCATCATTGTTTCAACACATCAAGATGAGAACCATGGGAAATACGGAAGAAAACAAGAAAGTGATGTTGAAGTTTCAATTTAGAAACTTTAATTTATTAAAAGGTGAAACTGTTGAAGAGATGCTCACTAGATTTAAACATTTGATAGCTGAAATGAACAAGTTGACAATGGAACCAAGTGAATCTGATAAGATTGATACAGTAAAGAATGCTTTACCGAGTTCATATTCAATCTTTTTAATGGTGTTGAAAGAAAACAATTATTTTAAGAATGAAGATCTTACAGCCATTGAATTCTTGCGGAAAGTGGAAGATCGAGAATATGATCTGAAATGTCAGAAGTCTTCAAAAGAAACTCAATATCCAACTCTTTATGGAGGTTGTCTGCCTTTGAGTAGTTCTACAACTCCAATTACTGCATATCTTACTAAAAGTGCACAAGAGAGATCATCTGCCTATAGTGATCCTAATGTATTTTCATGGCTTAATGGAAATTCTGGGGGATCAGCTACTACCAATAGCTTCACTGCACCACCAAATGTTAAAATGAAGGAAGCTGAACAGAATTTTGCTTTTCTTTGTGCATTCATGACATCATATGAAAATTTGGTGGGTAGTAAGATTGCTACAAGTGAGTTGACTGATGAAGACTATGACCAAATTGATCCAGATGATTTGGAGCTAATGGATCTCAAATGGAATATGGCTATCATTGTTTGAAAGGTTAAAAAGTTTATGCAACAAACTGGTAAAAACTTACCATCTCTGAACAAGCGAGTTGGATTTGACAAATTAAAGGTAAAATGTTACAATTGTCAAGAGTTTGGTCATTTTGCCAAAGAATGTGATAAGCCGAAGAAGGAGTACAATGGACCTCGAAATCAAGACAGAAGTTCTGGAAAGAAGTTTAATGAGTCTCCTGAAAAGTCTTCTGGTGGTAATTCTTCTAAAGCTCAGGATCACAAGCTCTTCTATCTGCTGAAGGAACTGATTGGACTCAAAGACTGATGTGTAATAATAATCAAGCATATCTGGCAATGTTCGATTTGACTGAAAGTTTTTAAGATGCTAGTGGGAACGAACTGTCTTCTGACAATGAGACAGAATCAGATTCTGATTATTCTTGTCATATGCAACCAACTTCTTTTGCATGCATGGCTAAGATTGACGAGGTTAGTTCTTCTTCTTTTAAATTACCTGAAAAATGTGCCTTGTTATGTATGTGAAACTGTTAAGCCTAGAATTGATTCGTTTAAAGAGAATAATGATTTACAAATAAAAGAAATTGCTTCAATCCAGGATACATATAGAGAATCACTAGAATAAAAAATGAGGTCTAGGGAGAAAATAGAAACTCTGTCTATAAGTAACCATGATTTGAAAGCTGAATTGTTAGTAAAAATGACCATTAATGATCAACAATTTCTAGAGATTCTTAAACATAGAACTAAGATAACTGAACTTGAAAATGAGGTTCTTGATTTGAAAAGAAAATTAGGCAAGTTTCAAAATTATTCGCTTTTGTTAAATGAAATCATCAAGGTGTCTGGTAAACAAAAGGATTCAAAGAAAGGTGTGGGCTTTGTTGAAGTTCTACCACCGTTTCATAATGATTATACTCCAAATCCGTTTGCGAGAAAGGAGGGAATTGTTATTGAACCAGTTATTGTTGAAGAAAAACCTAATTTGGTTAAAAATGACAATGTTGATGCTCAACCTTCAACTTAAAAACCTCATATTCAAAGTAACAAGGTCTTTGTTGAAAATGTTGATAAGGTAATCATTGAGGATGTAATTGAAGCTGAAGTTGTACATTAAAACCAGAACATTCCAAGTTCAAATCACATAAAATGTGAAACTCATGAATTTGAGGAGGCTGTGTATGGTTCAAATGCATCTAACGTGAAAAAGGAAAAATATGTTAAGGTTAAGGCTAAGAAATCAGAAAACCAAAGATTTCTGATAGGATTTGATGCGTTTCGTTAATACTGTTCCTCCTAAGTCAACCACTGGTCGAGTGTTTAAATTGAAAGGCATCAGCAAAGTGTTCACTAAGAAAGACATTTCGCTCAATCTTATCAAGCCTGAATTGATAGAAAGCGTTTTTCAAAATGAAACTTCCATGATACAAGATCTTGAACATGAGCTTGTTAATTCCAAAACATCAAATACAACAGATCCCTTG
The DNA here is from genome assembly GCF_021521415.1 of Bidens hawaiensis. Lineage (NCBI taxonomy): Eukaryota > Viridiplantae > Streptophyta > Magnoliopsida > Asterales > Asteraceae > Bidens > Bidens hawaiensis. The sequence continues at coordinate 1,181,033 of NW_027491237.1, read as the reverse complement.
ATAAAAGCCAAACAATTATTAAAATCTACTAAGAAAGTTCAATTTGTTAAATCAATGGAACTGACACTTTACAGAGTTTTTCAAATTGTTCAAATCTTGATTTTTACATGAAAAAGAAGTCTGTTACATTTGATGATTTGGACAAAGGTTCCATTTCTGGTGTTTTTCATTAACCTTCGGTTGCAAAAGTTTCTACCAAACCACAACGTGAGCGTGTTGACATGAGAACATGTTTTCTTTGTGGTGAATAAGGTCATGTTGTCCGAAATTGTGGACTGAAGAAATCACAGAATCTTCATCCATTTACCAAGAAACAAACCAAACCCGTTCCTGTGATTAAGGAGATTTTGAAAAGAAGTTTGCCTAGTAATGATGAAACTCACATTTTATTTTCAGATGTGAATCCTCGCAAAGTGATTCATGTTAGGGAAAATTTGAGTAATTTAAAACCAATTTGCAAGAATGTGAACACGAATGTAGTTCAAGCTGCATATTTGAGATGGAAGTCGAAATGACCTATGACTTATTCACCAGCAGCTAAGCCGCATTTGGATTCACTCAACATTAAAACTTCAAGTGAAACTAAAGAGGTGCCTAAGACTGAGGCCTGGGCAGCCTTTTTGAACTAAACATTTTTCATCGGTGTGCAGAGTTCATCCAAGACTATATCTGGTGAATATTGGATTATGGATACTGGATGCTCTCGTCATATTACCAGCAACATTAACCTCTTATCAAATGTCAAAAATATTCAAGGAGGGTATGTACCTTTTGCGGGTAATTCAGGCGGAATGATTACAAAAGAAGGAGATGTTTCAAATGGTTGTATCACCTTTGAGAAGGTTAATTGTTGCGACAAAGTGGATCACAATTTTTTGAGCGTGTCACAAATTTGTGATAAGAAGTATACCACAATATTTAATGATAAGGAATGCATAATACTTAAACCAAGATATGTCATTCCTGAAGATATGGTTGTTATGCGATCTACTCGATCAAATGATATTTATGTTCTAAATATGACTTCTAAGGTAACTACTTATGTTGAAACGTGTTTTGTCTATAAGGCAACTGAGAAAGACTCGATTATGTGGCAGATACGTATGAGTCACATTCATGTCAGAAAGATGAACTATCTTATGACGAATGATTTGGTTGATAGGGTTTCTTTGAAACACTTCAAACTGACCGATCACTGTGTTGCATGCAAAAAGGGCAAACAAAAAAGGAAGTCACACCCATCTAAGTTAATTAATACCATTGATACTCCTTTGGAACGACTTCATATGAACTTGTTTGGTCCTGTGAATCGTGCGAGTATTGCTGGAGATTGGTATTTTCTAGTTGTTACTGATGACTATTCAAGGTATTCATGGGTTTTATTTATGAGTTCGAAAGATCAAACGCCTATACTTGTTCAAAATCTAATCACAAAGATCGAATCATTGTCTAAACACAAAGTGAGACGTATTCGAAGTGATAATGGTATGGACTTCAAAAACACTGTATTGGATTTCTTTTGCATTTAGAAAGGAATTCATCGAGAATACATTGCTCCATATGTACCTCAACAGAATGGTGTTGCTGAAAGAAAGAACCGAACACTGATTTAAGTTGCACGAACTATGGTGGCAGATTGTAAGCTTCCCGTTCAATTCTGGAATGAGGTTGTGAATAATGCTTGTTACACACTTAATCGTGTTCTAACTGTGAAGAAGCTACAAAGGACAAGTTATGAGCTTTTGAACAAAAGAAAGCCCAGTTTAAAATAACTAGAGCCATTTGGGTGTCCTTGTACTATGTTGAAGAAAGATACGGATTTGAAGAAAAAGCAATTGAAGGTTATTTCTTGGGGTATGCATCACCTAAGAAACTAGTATTTAAATTTACTTTGGGTTGTGTTGAAAAGTGGTACCATGTCGATTGTCAAGGACACACCACACCTCTTGCTGGCAAAGGGCCTAATTGGATGTTTGACTATGAAAGTCTATTTAACTCATTTACTCCAATAGTTGATCAACCAGATGAAGATTTGGTACGTGCTTACTTCGAGGATCAATTTCAACCTCCAAGGTCTTATGGTACTAATTATGATGATGTTCCACAAGATGATCTTCCTGATACATCTGATGTGAACTCTATCTCGTTAGATGATGGTCATTTTGTCATTCCTCTTCAGCTTCATTTCCAGAAAGTCATGAGATTGGTGAATCGTCTCATGATGTTGAAGAGAATTTGACTAATTTAACTGATAATATTGTTGTGCCTGAGAATCCGATCCTTCGGATTCATTCTTAGCATCCTCAGGACAACATCATTTGTGATCTTTATGTGGGTGTGCAAATACGTCATTAGATTTCTACTTCAAGTGATGCTAATGTATTGTGTGCGTATGCCGATATGCACTAATTGGGAATCATGAATCTCGCAAAATACATTTGTTTTTTTTATCTCAAATGGAACCAACGAGTGTTCGTATGGCACTTGAGGATCCATCATGGGTGGAAGCAATGCAAGAAGAGTTGCAATAGTTTCATCGACTGGGTGTTTGGGATCTCATTGACAAGCCCGTTAGAGTTAAAAAGCCAATTCCAACAAAATGGGTATTTAAGTGCTAGAAAGTTGATCGTGGGGTTATCGACAGAAACAAAGCACTTTTGGTTGTTCAAGGCTTTCATCCGCAAGAAGGCATAGATTACACGAAAATATATGCTCCAGTTGCTCGATTGGAAGCATACGAATATTTTTGGCCTATGCAGCTTTCAAGAATATTATGGTTTATCAAATGGATGGCAAGAGTGAGTTTCTCAATGGGGAACTTCATGAAGAAGTATTTGTATTGCAGCCTCTTGGTTTTGAAGATCCATATTATCCAGACCGAGTTTACTGATTAAAACAAGGCTCTTTATGGTCTACACCAAGCCTCGGGAGCTTGGTACACTTGCTGACCATCTTACCGATAATGGCTTCAAACGAGGAACTATGGACTATACTCTCTTTTACAAGAATGTTGGTGATGATTTTCTCCTTGTCCAAATATATGATGATGACATCATATTTGGTTCAACAAACGACAAGCTATGTAAGGAATTTGAGAAGTCAATACAAACGAAGTTTGAAATGAGCTCGATGGGGAGATGAATTTCTTATTAGGGTTGCCGGTTCATCATTCTGACAAAGGAATTTTTATTCATCAGAAAAAATATGTGAACGATGTCTTGAGCCGATTCAAGATAATTGCCATTCCCGTGGGTCACAATTTGTCACCGGACAAATTTGAGGATACCGTTGATCCAACCCTTTACCGAGCAATGATTGGTTCTTTAATGTATTTATCTGCTTCTCGTACTGATATAATGTTTGTTGTTTGTTTATATGCCAGGTACCAATCGAGTCCTCGAGTGACTCATCTAGCAGCGGTTAAAAGTATACTTCACTATCTGAGGGGGTAATCCTGACACCGGGTTATGGTATACCAAGGATGACATCTTTAAACTCACTGCGTTTTTCGATTCTGATTATGAAAGATGCAAGATCAATTTCAAATCTACTACAACAGGTTGTCAATTTCTAGGAAGCCGGCTTGTTTCCTGGCAGTGTAAGAAGCAGACAATGGCCTCCACTTCAACTGCAGAAGCAGAGTATGTGGCAGCCTTGAGTTGCTGTTCACAGGTTCTTTGGATCCAGCAACACTTGCGGGATTAAGGTTTGAAGTTTCTTACTACTCCCCTTTTTATTGATAACTCTGCTGCTATTAGTATCACCAAAAATCCCGTGCACCACTCTAAGACAAAGCATAGAAAAATTCGATATCATTTTATCCGTGATTGTTTTGAAAAGAAATTGATTGATATTGAAAAGGTGCACACGGATTTTCAGAAAGCTGATCTGTTTACCAAAGCTTTTGACAAATCACACTTTAATTTTTTGATTGGTTTAAAGGGAATGAAAACTCTTGCTGATATCCTTAAGCTCATATAATCATCTTTATTTTTGTTTTGTTTATTTCAATTTGCTTAATGTTTTGGGTTTGGGGGGATAAAATAGAAAAATACAAAAATATTGTGATTTTTGTTTGTATAGAGAAAAACCAAAAACATTAAAAATTTAAAAAATACAAAAATATTTTGATTTTTGTATGTATAGAGAAAAACCAAAAACATTCAAATATTTCAATAATGTCCAAATATTTTTGCACACTCTCGCTTAAAATTATGCCAGTTACTCTTATTTAAAGGGCATATACTTGTATATTTTTGGTCCTAATATTTATTTGAGATGTTTTGAAAAAAAATTGATTGATATTGAAAAGGTAACACGGATTTTCAGAAAGCTGATCTGTTTACCAAAGCTTTTGACAAATCACACTTTAATTTTTTGCTTGGTTTAAAGGGAATGAAAACTCTTGCTGATATCCTTAAGCTCAGATAATCATCTTTATTTTTGTTTTGTTTATTTCAATTTGCTTATTTTTATGTTTTGGGTTTTGGGGGATAAAATAGAAAAATACAAAAATATTTTGATTTTTGTTTGTATAGAGAAAAACCAAAAACATTAAAAATTTGAAAAATACAAAAATATTTTGATTTTTGTATGTATAGAGAAAAACAAAAAACATTCAAATATTTTAATAATGTCAAAATATTTTTGCACACTCTCGCTTAAAATTATGCCAGTTACTCTTATTTAAATGGCATATACTTGTATATGTTTGGTCATAATATTTATTTTTGCACACTCTTGTTTAAAATTATGCCAGTTACTCTTATTCAAAGATCATTCAGGGTTATTTTCATGTTTATGTTATGTTTGACTTTCAAAGTCAAACTGATGTAGTTTAGCATTTTTATTTAGTTTACTTAGTCTTAATTAATATTTGAAGCATATGGTACAACATATATATAATATACACCACTTTTTACCTTTGGTGGTCACTTTTCCGGTCTCGGTCGGTTGAGTGTCGGGCCTCGTAAGGCAAGACTACATGGAGGACTTTCGTGGTTCTTGATATATATATATATATATATATATATATTTACATAGCTTGTTTATACATATTAACCATGCTTAACTTCTGCTCATTTTAGTTTGTACATCATATTTATTAAGTTCTATGGTTATGGGTTTGAAGAGACTAGCCTCGGTTTAATCGTAAATAGCTCTAAACGGTAAACCGAACTTGTTTACTAGTTTTGTTAAATAATTGTTTAAACATGCTTTATGTTCGATTTAAGTTTCTAAAATCATTTTTATAAGTTCTATGGTTATGGGTTTGTAGAATCTTACCTCGGTCTTAACCCGAAATAAGATCCGAACCGAAAAGCGAACTTTCATTTAAAGACTTTATTGTTAACTTTTTAGTTGTAAAACTTAAGTATCTTCATTTATAAATTATTATACAAGTTCTTTGATATTTGGGAATGTGGAAACCATCTATGAACTTATTGTGAGATGGAAACCGAACCAAATCGAACTAAACCGATTTTACTCTCTTAAGACACACAAGTGTGCTTTTAGCTATCAAGACTTGTATAAACATTTAAAATACTTTATAAACTGATTTTAATTATTTTCTTAAGTACTTGGAAATGTTGGATCCAACTTGATTTCATAACAAAGTTTGGACCGACAAAACCGAACACTCGCTTAACGGACGTTGTTAGTTCTACAACAATAGAACTACATACTTGGTTAAGTCTTATTAAATTTTATTGAGTTATCTCATAACATTTATTATTTTGGAAAGTTGACTTTGGGTTTGACCAATTATCAAGACCTGAACAACAACCCGAACGCTCTTTAAAACCCGTTTTAGTATCTATATTATACAGGGACTTGCATTCTTGCATTTTTACCCACCTTATTACTTAACATAGGTTGAGTAAATATTAAAGTTAGGTACTTTAACCTGGTTTCGAGCAAACTTACATTTTTAAAGCGCTAGTATTATAATTTCCGCAATAGTTACATTTTAAGCCTTAAAGTTTAATTGTTTACATTTTTTAACATTTATTTTATCCTAAATCCCTTCAAGACAACCTTCCTAATTCAACACTTTCTTTTATTTAGGTCTTGCTCGTTAAACCTCTTCGTTCCGGTTAATCTTCAAATCACCAATATTTCAAGTTTATTACTTGAACGTGAGTACTTTCATACCCCGCTTTCCATCTTTCGTTTTGGGAGTGATATTGCATACTTATTCAAACTAAATGTTTTATACTTGAGTCTTAAATCACAAACTTTAATGTATACTTTACTTAAATAAATCCTCGATTTGGTGTTATATGCTTACATGCTTAATTGTTAATGTGTGTACCGCTTTTGGTTGGTTGATCTATAAATCCTAGTCTATTTGGCATCCCCTTATAGCAAGGTGTCGTTAATGTATTCTTATTAACGATTTCATTATCCAAATTATTACTATTATTTATTGTTTCGTATACAAGTTGTGGAATTTCCTATTATATACATATTTGTTCAAAACTATGAATTGCTCAACAACCTTTATGTTGATAAACTTTATTTTATGCAATGTTACAGGTTTTACTTTTGGTTGACTCGAGACTTGGAGAAAACACTATCAAAGACCATTAGGATATTAGCAAAAATGAACAATATATTATTTACTATGTTTTGTTATGGTTATTGTATGAATATATTTATGTGACGTTATGATTTTGTGAAATTAAATGAGTTGATTAAATATTGTCGCTTTAATAGCGTCTTGTGTATTTGTCCAATCACGTTGCACCTCGGCATATTCCGCCGCCTTTGGTCGGGGTATGACAGATTAGTATCAGAGTCAGGTTCCTATAAGATATGTGGTTAGACGTAATGACCAAATATATTTTTTGCTCTAGGGTCCCTATACGTGTGATTATACATGTTTACTTTACTTGTTTATTTAGGGTCCCTACACTTGTTTATTTATAAACTTATTTAATTCAACAAAAAGCATAAATGTTCACATACACACACTTTCATAGTATGCTCAAGGTATCCTTACCTTAAAACGCAAAAAAAACATAGATTTTTATTGTATTTTATGGATTAGAAGACGAACTTGGATCCCGTTGTTTAAAATACCTTAAAGGCTTCATTTTTATCAAGTTTGTAGCCATTATAGAAAGCGAGACACTATGAAACGACCATTTGACAAAAATATTCCAAGAATTGAAGGTTATTTACTTACCTGAGATGGTTGAATTGTAGTGGTCATTTTCTAGGCCAACGAACCGTGTTATACGTGTCAATACTTTAAGTAGTCGAATGCGAGCGTTTTGGTTGCCATCCTAATGTTCAGTGTTAAAACAACAGAACCACGGTGGTTCGAGGACTAGTGTTTCGACATGACATTGTATTCCGATTTATTATTTTTGTTACAATCGTTATTTGAGTCGAAAACATGAAAAAGACGCGGTGGTACGTGCACATGTTTAGACTCCAATATGGTGTTTTATAAATATTTTTAGTGTCAGATTATCAAATCATGGTGGTTCATGTACAATTTCCCGAATCTACAAATCTCAAAACCTCAAAAATTTTAAAGCTTCGACCTCTCAAAAATCATTTACGTTTTGTTTACGAATTGTTATTTATATAAAAAGTTTTATATAAATTTTTTAACACTGACATCTCCTCCTCACTAACTCTAGGAATTCACAATCAAACTTAAACTTTATTTTATTTTTATACACCATCATATTCATTCTATTTACCTCAAACTTATTTCGTTTCTGTATAATTTATAGAATGCCTCCACTAAGACGCCAACCGTGCAAGAAATACAACCGACGCATGTCTGCTTTCATGGTCAAACAAATGGCCGCGGTGATTCCCGAACTTTTAACCCAAATCCAAGATACTCAACCCGCACCCGTTGAACCCAAACCCGCATCCTACTTGTTTAAGCAATTCACTAGTGCTAACCCAATGGAATTATTTGGAATGAACTGTGCGACTACCTTGTTGCAATGGTTTGAATCGATTGAGAGTGTATTTCGACACAACGAGTGCCCCGATGCGAAAAAGACAAATTTCGCTTCGAGCATGTTTAGAAAAACGGGTCTTACATGGTGGGGTAGTGTTATGCACCTTCAAGGATCGGAAACGGCCATGGCTCTTCCATGGTCCGATCTCAAGGCACTCATGATAAAGAAATTCTGTCCTAAACACGAGCTCCAAATGCTCGAGGAGGAATATTGGAACCTAAAGAAAGGAAGTGGTGATAATGCCGCCTACTCACTCTATTTCCACGACTTGAACATCCTCGTCCCTCACTTGGTTACCCCGGCCGAACGTGAACTTGATAAATACATTGGTGGTTTACCTATGAAAATTCGGGACTCTGTAATGAGTAGCAAACCCTTGAACCTTGAGGACACCATCAATCTAGCCGGTGCGCTATCGGAAAACCATGTGAAGGCGGGTACCCTAACCCTCAAGAAACCAAGAGAGAAAAGCTAGACCGAACCCGCACCTCAAGCCAAAGTTGACCCACCACCTCATGCCATCAACTACTCAAACTCCTCCCGCCACAATAATAAAAAGAAACCCAAAACAAATTACTGAAATATTGCCGTTACCCAACCACAATCTCAACAACAAACCCAAGGTCCTCCACAAACCCTAAAACCCTATATCGGTACTTCCCACTGTGCAACAATTGTCAACTTCACCACCCATCACACATGCCTTGTCGCCATTGTACTCTTTGTAACCGTCTTCGTTATCTCAACACCACATGCCGATCCGCACAACGAACCCAACCTAACCAACCAAGAACCACTCCCCAAAATCCCCAAAACCGTTATGCACCATACCCACAAAATCCTCCCCAACAACCCCGAGCTTGCTTCAATTTTGGCGATCTCATTTCCACAATAATTGCCCTCGCCTAGCCTATGCAAACCAAGCCCTAACCATGACCGTACCCTACTACCAAACCCAAGATTACCAAGTCCAAACCTACCAACCTCAACTTCCCTAACACAATGCACCACTCATCCAACCCATCCAAGCCATCCAATCACCACCTCTTCCTCCACCTCAAGTACCTCAAGGAAACCCCGGTAATCAAGGAAGAGCTTTCATGATGAATGCTAATCAAGATCAAGTGGAGAACGATGTTGTGAACGGTATGCTTTTAGTGAACCATCAATTGGCTTCTATTTTATTTGATACTGGTGCCGATAGAAGTTTTAATTCTTTGAAATTTGAGTCTAAACACTTGGTTTACGAATTTACGTTTCCGCACTTATTTAAACTTAAATGTTTTCGTGGTTTGAAAACTTTATTTATGGTGTTTCATTATAACTAATGATTCCGATCCTGTTAGTTCACACCCTCTGACGGTAAAACTCCATTAGTGGATTTTGAGGGTGTGACAGTCATACCCCAACCTACGTGGAAAATGCCGGGGCGAACTGATTGCTCACAGCTTTTCAAAGGTTACTATTATGCATTATTGAAATGACAATATCTATTAATTAAATTAAGTAATCATTTACATCAAATTAACCAAAATACATACATAAAATTAAATCAAATAAAAATTTAATATTCTAATTCTTGCGACTTCTTCTCTAGCATGCAACCTAATTTTTTTTCAAATACGAGCTTGAGAATCACATCACATGATAACCTGCATATGCGTTGAAAATATTATAGTTTGTCAACACAAGGTTGAGTGAGCAACACACAAATTTAAATGTATATGTAGTTGCAACAAGCCATATGAGAATAACAAATTAACCAAATGAGCAAGTATAACTGAGATGTCGAGAAGCACAAAGGCTATAACGACTGGCGTATGATCATACTAGACTGAGATTATGTTGTACCTCTCCGAATGCGGAAGCATACAAAGCAAGTAAGCACATAAACAAGTAAGGTATAAGTTGTTAACACATAAGACAATAGTTGCAGTTTTAAGTATAAGTATATATGAGAAAGTATATTTACGCATATGTCTCCAAAACGTGGAAAAACAAGTAAAATAGGGGAATGTGGTACTCACCTCGATAGACAAACAATGAAAATAGATACCAATAGGAATGACGATTCGCGAAAATCAAGAGTTTAAAATAATTTATGGATACGCTAAGTTAATGAAGTAGATCGATTAAGACAGCTCGATAAGTATAATTATTATAAATTCATATTAAATACAATTAATATAATATCTTATAAAGATTATATACAGATATATAACTATAAACATAATTCCCTTTTTGACTAAGAGTATTATAGTTGTAATATTACATACCATTAAAAATTTAAGATCGACCAGTATCGAGAGTTTAAAATAATTTATTAAAGTTTAGTTTACAAACTAAATCCTTTCACTTAAAGTCGTAGTAATACTCCTTTCACTTAAAGTCGTAGTAATACATATAAATATTTATAAAAATAAAATTGGTTTATAAAATACTTGGCCAAATAATATGCAAAATAATAAAATATATTTTATATATTAACTATGTATTTTAATTAAACAAAACCTTTTTAAATCTTTAATATAAAGAAAAAACTTTATCAAGTTAATACTCATTATATATTCATATATATATATATATATATATATATATATATATATATATACATGGTTTAACCAAAGTTCGGAAAAAATGAGTTAATATGTTGGTTTTTGATTAAATACTAATTATTTATTATTTTATAGCATTTATTATTTATTGATTAATTAAACCAATAAAGAAAGGTTTCCAAAAAAAAAAAGTAAAAACGGATGCGTCTGTGGAGGTTAGAACCCGCGACACCCAGCATTTTTGAACCAACAACACCACCACCACCCTAGCCATCTGAGCTAGGGTGTTAAGTGATTATAATCTGAAACGTAAATCTTATAACCAGATATGCTCAAACCCAAACCAACCAACATGAACCCTAGATTCCCAATCCGTTTAGATGATTGATTATTTCTCAAATAAGCAGAGGGTTAACGATGAGGGAACAACGACAAATGTAAATATCAAACTAATTACTTGTGATGATGACGAATTAACGGTGAAAGAAGATCTCGACGTCGACGCCTTGAACGACGGCTGGTAATGTTATTAGCAGGTCGTTATAATTCAATTGCTTGTAGGGGTAAGGTCGCAAGATCAAGGGGAGTATGTACCGCATATTAATTGAATTGTTATTATGTTTATATATTCAAATCACGATCGGGTATAAGACGGTGAAGTATTTGGAGCAATACGTATTATTTATGATATTGTTTTCTTAATTAACTTAGTCAGCGAGGACGGTTTAGGCAAGAGAATCATAATACATAAATCAATTTCCAAGTTTGAAGCGAAGATTAAGGTGCAAGATACGTAAACGTGTCACGGGAGCAAGTATGGGTCGGGTTAACGGGTTTGGTAATTGGGTTTGGATTATTAATATAATAATATAATCAGGTTTTACAATCTGGTCCCTCTATTACGAAGATGGAAACAAAAATGGGCTTAAGTATTGATTAGGGTGTAAATTGTTTAATCTTGAAAGTTGTTTTATAAAAAAAATAGATAGTTAAACAATACTATTAAAAAAAACTAAATTTCCCGAAAATAAAAGCGGTTCGGGTTAAGACTAATAAATATTAATTTGTAGAATTCGATTTGTTATAGCATCTGACATCTTAGACTGGTTCAAGAATCGTAACAAGTGAGCTCATAAGATTATTGAAGCTTACAGGTTCGTCGATCGAGAACAACAACATGATGCTGTTGCACGAGCCAAAGCCAATAAGAAAACTACCTTTAAAGGCGTGCAGACAGTTAATGGTTATATTGTATCTTGGTTGTACATTTCAGAGTTGAAAGTGTGTATCATCAAGTGGAAGAATGGTGTTTAGTACTTTCAATACATTACTAATGTTCTCTCACTACCGAGGTGGGATGTACGAACGCTCACATGTCGGCCGTTTATAAACCGTGGTGGAGATCGATTAGCAGAATGGTTTCACCAACATCTGCTCTTTGAGGTAAACCATGGATTTAAATTCCTTAACCCACAAGTCCCAACCCGTAAGTACATTGACGAAATTGATCCTCGTACGGGTTGGAGGAAACTTGTACTTAAAGTTAAGCGGCCTAAGACCATGAAACGTGTACCGGTGAAGACTTTTCCACAGAGTCTTCACCTATCGTTCAATCGATGGTACTATGATAATCGGACAGGCGAGGCGGTCATTGTGGTGGGAAAAGGATTGAATACAAGCTTTATACGAGTTATCGATCTGATGTGGCTCGTTCACTTATCGGAAACTGAAAATGATGTATTAATTGAGAACAAGATTGTGATTGAGCGTCAAGAAGACTATGATCGAGCTATGCAATTCTAACGCGTTGTGCGTGTGTGTCATGCGTTCGGGATTCATAGTTGTCGAGATTGGAAGACAAAGAGGTTCAAGTAAATTAAAGACAAAGAGCTCAAATTGAGGGGGTGTTTTTTAGTGCACGGTTTTGTCGTCTCGAGTCTTTGTAATAGTCGGTTGTAATTCATTATTATTATAATGTTGGAGGATATCTAGGTCATTATGAATCCATTCGTTATGTAAGGCTCATTCGTTAAGGATGTTTAACGAATGAGCCCATTCGTTGTTACTTATGGTTCATTCGTTAATGATGTTTAACGAATGAACCTTAATCATTATATGTAATTGTCCATTTGTTAAGGATGTTTAATGAATGGACCTCAGTCGTTATGTATTTGATCCATTCGTCATGGAATGTTGACGAATGGGGTATAGTGAATGAGTCATTCACTATACCATACTTTAACGTATGTTAAAGAGGACGAATGGAGGTCTTTCGTTACGGTATGTGTAAAGAATGGCATCTCATCGTCTATATAAGGCTACTATGCCTTGTTTAATTTAAGTATTGATTTAACATTCGTTACTCTGTCCGGTTATCCTCTCGATACTTCACTTAATATTATCAATATTTACCTAACACGTAAAGTATATCATATAACTAGATCCTTAATCTAATCAATATATTAAGAATTTGCATTGATTGAATCGATTAATTCTGGTGTTCTAAAAAAATAAATAAAAGAAATTTCATTTATTTAATAGCGTGTTGTTATTCAGTTTAGATAAATGAAATATCTGAGTGTGGGCTTGGACATTAAAAGATGGAATAACGGATGGTGATGGGCCTTAGGTCCATGGGCTTAAGGGTATATAAACCCATTAAACCACCCTAAATCCCTCATTCTTATCTCTAAGCCTCCATACACTCTCAAAAACACATATAAACACCTTCCTTTATGTTGGACCAAGATCCGGAGGAAAAGACCCGAGCTTGTGGGTGTTAGAGCGTCGTGACGAGCAATACATACACCAAGCTTAGATCATGTTCGTGAAAATGATTCGTTTAAGTTAGTTGCGCCCAATTAAAGAGAGGAGTTACCATTAACTCGGAAAGGAACCAAGCTTAGGTGAGTTTCTAGCCCCACTTCCTTGTTATGTTCTGGGGCTGTGTGCTTACTCGATGTAATTATTTAATACACGTACCTTAAGTGGTATGTGTATGATATGTGAATGCTTATGAATAATGTATGTATGATATATGATGCCTATGTATGATATATGAATGATGTAGAAAAGATTAAGAGTATGTATGAAAGTATATAAATATAAAAGAAAAGGAAGGTATTTATGAATTGACGGTAAGAGGGTGGCAGACCCTAATAATATATGTGAAGGAGGTCGGCAGACCCGAATAATATATGTGAAGGAGGGTGGTAGACCCGCGTAATATAGGGTGAATGGCTCTTTAAGGGTGGCAGACCCTATTAATATATGTGAGGTTATAGGGAAAAATGCTCTTTAAAACATATAAATATGTATGTAGAGCAAGATAAAATATGAAGGTATGAAAGATAGAAACAAAGAAAGTATATACTTAAGTATGTACGAAAGAAATATAAGAAAGTTAAGTAAGTAATATGTATCTACGGATACGTATGAGTAAGTATGCGAATGTATTGTCTGTTACCTGCTTTAACTAGAACTCACTCAGCATAGCTGACTTTTAGTATGCACGCAGGTTAATAAACTGGAATAGTTAGCTTGAGGGGGACACATGGCAGGATCTGAAGTGGCTGGCATCTGCAGAAAGATTTGGCATGATGTTAAATAAGATGTTTTAGGTTATGTTTTTAAAGACAAGTTTGAATGTTTGTAACAAATGATTGAAGTTTTATTTATTCCACGAAAGTTTTAATTAATTTTGATATTTAGAACTGTTTTTATAATCCAACGCAAAAGTAGGGCACCGGGACCGAGGCCTTACAAGTTGGTATCAGAGCATAAGTTCGAGAGAAATAAGCATCCTACATGCTTAGGCTCGAACAGAGAATGAGACTTAAGTAAGAAAGAAAGAAGATGTCAGTTCAAGAAAGCCATGTGTCACTCAAGCAAGCTAAGTAAGGGTAAGGTACATGATTAATTTTATGTGTAATGTAAGAAAGTTAGCTTAATTTCTAGAGATAGGATTTATTGATTGTTTGTGGATTGTTTGAATGATTGATTAATTATTTAAAAGTAGAACCTAGCACAAGTGGACTCACTAAGGGAAGTGTATAAGACACAGAGAGTAACGTGATTAGCTAATCATAAAGGGAAGTGGACTCACAAATGAAATAATTGAGGTTTCTGGTAAGCAAAAGGATCGAAAACTGGTTTAGGCTTTGTTGAGGTGCCTCCACCATTTTATAATGACTATTCAAGAAACCATTTTTTGGGAAAGAAGAAATGGTTTTTACTAGCAACTATTCAACTACTAAAACGTCAAAAATTGAATTAGTTGTTAATGTGGAGAAACCAAAACATATTTCTCAAGAAAAATCAACTTATCCTTCATCAACTTAAGGATCTCATATTCAGAGTAATAAAGTGTTTGTTAAGACTGTTGAGAAGGTTGTTATCGAAGACGAGTTTAAACCACAAAACATACACAAAGACAAGAATATTCCACATTCTAATCACATCTTATGTGAACCTCATGATTTTAAGGAGGCGGTGTATGATTCGAATACATCCAAGATTAACAACACAAAAGTTAAAACCAAGAAATTAGAAAACCCCCACAATTTCTGGAGGATCTAATGAAATTCATTAATCCTTCAATGGGTAAAGTAAACATTGGATTTGTGTTTAAGTTAAATGGTGTAATCAAATTTTTTGAGGAGAAAGACATTTCTTTACACTTGATCAAGCCCGAACGGATCGAGAGTGTCTTTCAGAATGCAACCTCAAGTTTACATGATCTTGAGCAAGCTTTTGCAAGATTCAAATTGTTAAACCAGCCCATAATTAAACCAAGTTTGAAACAACATTTAAAATATATCAAACCTGTAAAGTTTGTTAGTTCTGATGGAACTAATACTTTACAAAGTTTCTCGAATTGTTCAAATTTGGAGTTTTACAAGAAAAAGAAGGTTGTGTCTTTCGACGATTTGGATAATGTTAAAGTTTCAAGTGAATCTTGTCAATCCAATGTTTCACAATCAACTGTTAAACTACAACATGCGTTCGTGGATGTGAGAACTTGTTTCTTGTGTGGTGAATGTGGTCACGCTGTTATAAATTGTGAAACTAGAAAACCTAAGAATGTCAAGCCTATAACCAAGGACCAACCTTCAAAGGTTCCTGTGGTTAAGGAAATTCTGAAGAGACAACCATCTCAAGTTGACGAGACTCATATTATGTTTCATGATGTGAACCCACGCAAGGTGGTTCATGTTAATGATAACATTGTGAAGTTAAATCACAAAGTGTGTGTGCCTTCACAACCACGTTGCAAGAATTGAAACACAACTGTGATCAAAGATGCATATCTTAGACGAAAGTCGAAGAGACCCGTGGCTTATTCATAATTGCATATATAACAATTGGGTTCTGATGAGATTAAACTTCAAAATGAAAAGAAAGAGTTGCCCAAGACTAAGGTATGGGCTGCCTTTTTGGTCTAATTATTTACCTTGATTGTGCATAGTCCTTCCAAAACAATACATGGAGACAAATGGATAATGGACAGTGGACGCTTTCAACACATCACCGGAAATCGTAACCTTCTATCCAATGTAAAGAATATTCAAGGGAGTTATGTGGATTTTACTGGTAATCAAGGAGAAATGATAACCAACGACGGAGATGTCTCATACGAAAGTATCACGTTTGAGAAAGTAAATTAATGTGACAAGGTGGATCACAACTTGCTGAGCGTCTCTCATATTTGTGACAAAGAGTACACCACCGTATTTACCGATAACGAGTGAATAATTCTCAAATCGGGTTATGTCATTCCTGAAGACATGGTTGTTATGCGATCTCCTAGATCGAATGATATTTATATACTTTACACAAGTACAAAAGTATCAACTTCAACTTCTGTGGAAACGTGTTTTATCTCTAATTCAACTAAGAAAGACTCGATTCTGTGGCACATGGGTATTGGTCATATATATGTCAGAAAGATGAACCATATGATGGCTAATGATTTGGTGGAAAGAGTGTCGCTAAAGCATTTCAAGTTGACCGATCACCGTGTTGCATGCAAGAAAGTCAAACAGAACAAGAAGTCGCAACCAACGAAGTTATTTAATTCGATTGATACTCCACTGGAATGACTTCATATAGATTTGTTTGGTCCTACGAATCATGCGAGTATTGATGGAGACTGGTACTGTTTATTCGTGACTGATAACTATTCGAGGTACTCGTGGGTGTTATTTATGAGTTCGAAAGATCAGACACCGGTTCTTGTGCAAAACTTAATCACCAAGATCGAATCACTTTACAAACATTAAGTGTCACGAATTCAAAGTGATAATGGTACAGAGTTCAAAAACACTGTATTGGACTTTTTCAATATTCTAAAAGGTATTCATCGAGAATATAGTGCTCCATATGTACCACAGCAGAACGATGTTGTTGAACGGAAGAACCAAACACTGATTGAAGCTGCAAGAAGGACGCTAGCGGATTCAATGCTTCATATTTAATTCTAGAATGAAGTTGTGAACACTGCTTGCTATACGCATAATCGTGTTCTTACGGTTAAGAAGCTTTAAAATACAAGTTATGAGCTTCTCAACAATGAAAAACCTAATTTAAAGTTTCTCGAACCATTCGGGTGTCCCTGCCCGATGTTAAAACGTGATGTGGGTAAATTCAACGAGAAGGTTATTTATGGGCTATGCATCGCCTAAGAAATGAATCTTTAACTTTTCTTCGGGTTGTGGAGAAGAATGGTACCATGTAGATTGTCAAAACTACACTACACCGCCTGTTGGCAAGGGTCTCAATTGGATGTTCGATTATGAGGGGTTATTTAATTCATTTACTCCCTCAATTGAAGTACCAAACGAAGACTTTGTGCATGCTTATTTGGAAGCAAATGTTTTCCACTCTAAGATCTTCTAATTATGATGATACTGATGACCATGATCATCATAAAACATCTGATGTTGTTTTTGTATCTTTGGTTGACGGTCATTTTGAAGATTCTTCTTCTGCTCCATTTGTTGAGAATTCTGAAGTTACTAAGGTACCTACTGGGGAATCCTCTTATACTATGGATGATATGGCAGCTAACGAAAATCTTACTAATTTAAGTGATCATGTTGTTGTTCCTAAAAATCTGACACTTTGGATTAACACCTATTATACTCAGGATAATATCATTGGTGATCTTGATGTTGGTGTTCGTACGCAACATCAAGTTGCTAATGCAAATGATGATAACGTTTTATGTGCGTTTGCTGATATGGATTCTTCAGGAATCATGAGTATCGCTCGATACACTTGCTTCTTATCTCAAGTTCAACTGACAAGTGTTCGTATGACACTTGGAGATTTTTCGTAGGTTGAGGCAATGCAAGAGGAATTGCAACAGTTTGTACGACTGGGTGTTTGGGATCTCATTGATAAGCCTGAACGGGTTAAGAAGCCTATGTCGGCTAAATGGGTATTTAAAAGTAAGAAAGATGATTTCGGGGTCATTGTGGGAAATAAAACGTGTTTAGTTGTGCAAGGGTTTCATCAGCAAGAAGGCATTGATTACACCGAAGTGCATAATCATGTTGCAATACTGGAGGCTATACGTATATTTCTTGCCTATGCCGCCTTCAAGAATCTTAAAGTATATCAGATGGACGTTAAGATTGTGTTTCTTAACTGTGAACTTCAAGAAGAGGTGTTCGTGAAGCAGCCTCCTAGTTTTGAAGATCCTGACTATCCAGACCATGTTTACCAACTAAACAAAGCTCTTTATGGTCTACACCAAACCTAGAGAGCTTGGTGCAGCACGTTTGCTGACCATCTTACGGATATTGGCTTTAAACAAGGAACTGTGGATTGTACTATTTTTCATAATACTGTCGGATAAGATCTGCTCCTTGTCCAGATTTATGTCGATGACATTATATATGCCTCAAAAACAAGAATTTAGATAAGGGCTTCGAAAAGTCGATGCAGACCAAGTTCGAGATCAACTCAATGGGGGAAATGGGTTTCTTTCTAGGGTTGCAGGTTCGATAATCTAAAGACGGAATATTCATTCATCAGACGAAGTATGTTAACGATGTATTGAGCCGATTTAAAATAACCGCCGGAAAATTCCTATTTACTCCTTTTCCCGTTGATCACAATTTGTCACCGGACGAATCGGAAGATACCGTTATCAAACTCTTTACCGAGCTATAATTGGTTCTTCAATGTACTTAATAGCATCACGTACTGATATAGTGTTTGTTGTTTGTTTATGTGCCAAGTATCAAGCGAGCCCCCAATGTCTCATCTGGCGCCGGTAAGAGTATATTTCACTATCTGAGGGGTAATCCTGACATCGGGTTATGGTATCTCAAGGACAATAGTTTCTATCTTACTGCTTCTTCTGATTTGGACTATGGAGGATGCAATATCAAATTCAAGTCTACAACAGCGGGTTGTTAATTTTTAGGAAGTCGGTTTGTTTCCAAGCAGTGTAAGAAGAAGACAACGGTCTCCACTTCAACCGCATAATCCCAATATGTGACAGCCTCGAGTTGTTGTTCACGGGTTTTGTTGATCCAACAATACTTGCGGGATTACGGTTTGAAGGTTCTTACTACTATCATATTTAGTGATAACTATGCTGCCATATGTATCAGGAAGAACCCTGTGCACCACTCTAAAACAAAACATATTGATATCCGTTATCACTTTATCCGTGACTGCTATGAAAAGAAGCTAATTGGCATAGAGAAGGTTCACACAGACTATTAAAAGGCAGACCTTTTTACTAAAGCATTTGATAAAACAAGATTTATTTTTTTACTTGGTTTAAACGTTTAAAATATCTTGCTGGTATCTCTATGATCGGGTAATCATTTTTTTTTTATTTTTGGTTTGTACAATTTTGTTTTGATATTTCTTTCTTTAATATTTTGGTTTTTGGGGGAGAAAATGTTAAACTACAAAAATATTGTGCTTTCAGTATGTACATATAAAATTCAAAAACATTCAAATATTTCAATAATACAAAAAAATTAAAAATTTGTGCTCCTCAAAATGAGTTTTAAAGAAAAAAGAGAATATGGTAGTACATTGGTCATTTTATTCTGAAATTTCAGTATAAAAATAGGTTTAAAAGACTGAGTGCATAATTGAATTTTGGTGCATTTATAGGTCTTAAACAAACAACTATGGTAAAATATGTGATATAAACATAAATATTACCAAATTAAAAGAGATGTTAGTCTCTTACAAAGTCTTGGTAATGAAGGCAGAAAACGTTAAAATTGTCGTTTTTAAGAAAACAGAAACAAAAAACCGTATCATCTTTATTGAAAAACTAACGGTACTTGATCAAAATCATATATAAAGTGTTTTTAACAATTTAAAACTCAAAATTTTTTTGAAAAGTTTAAACAGTTCGCCGTTAAAACTCGAAACCGGCAAAACCAACCAAAACCGACAAAACGATGAAATTTGTAATTTTATGATTTTCTAGAAACTAAAACATATTTATATAAATTTATATATATTATTAAAGAATATAATAGTTTGTTAGAATAGTACAATGTATAATATTTGATGTTTACTTGTATGCATGTATATTTGCTAGTTGCTAATTAAGATAAGTATATATAAGTTAGGGCCTTGCGTGCTTGTGTGAAAATATAAATTGGACTTGAAACGAACTAAAGGTCGCCAACGGATTTTATGAAAGCAATTTATTTTACAAACCGTGTAAAAAGTGGGATGAGTCAACAACTGGTTAAATAACTATTAACCGAATTAATAAGGGCACAAAAATATTGGTAGATCTATCGGGGTGACGCCCCCCCATTTCCAATCACGTTGGGTTAAAAATGTGAATATTTTGAGTATGGTATGTATCGAGTTATCATTTTTGATAGTCATACACTTGTTGTATTCCTTGCTCGTCTACAACAGTACGATTTGTTTAAAAGATAAAATGCTTCGTTTTTATGGTAAACTCGATTATTATGAAGTTTAAAGATATAATTACCATGTTAAAAGAATGGCAGGAAAAGATTACCGCCGTTGCTTATGGTAATAGATTATGAAAAGAATGGTCGTTGAATCATTGTATGGTGAGATTTATAAGTATTCGTTTATCTAATTTCTTGATAAATTGGTATAATGTTGTTTATAATGATTTTTATGATAACTTGTATTGAATTTTTGTTTGCCATACTTTCATAATATATATATATATGGATATGTATATATATATATATACACTAGTAGGAGCGCCCGTACGTTGCGGCGGGGACGCAACCGCGCGTTGTGGCGGGGACACAACGAGAATCCGGTCAGTATGGGTTCGGTTCGTTATGGTACCGACATTTTTTATTGCAAAATTATAGCTAGTATAGTGTGTAATACATAAGATAACAAACTTATATAACATTATCATAACAATAAATTAGATACAATTATGTATGTATCTACTTTTTATTAAACACAATTATGTATTTAAAACACTTTTTAAATGGTGTCATACAAATAACTCGGTTTTTGAAAACGAAAACACACAAAATATACATTTCAATAACAATCTGAAGTTAATAAATAAAACAAGTGAATGTGTTTATGTGTTTGCTGGTAATCGATTTACAAAATGTTTTCTTAGCTAGATTAGATGTACGCAACAATGAACTTTATACTAATATTTTGAATATACAATTTTTTTATCCAAGTAGTATTAGTAGTTTTGGTGGTGCCTTATTTACAAAACGTTGAAAATTTAGTTACAAAAACGTACCCTCCGGTACAAAGCCGTCACGTTAGTACTTTTGAGTTCACAACCAGTGTAACTTACTATTTCCGTCTATTGTCACAAAATAATATTTTTAAATGAAAAGACACATATGTGAGTCTCACCTTAGTGCAAAGCTTTTGAGCGTATTTGTAGTCCTTAAGTTTCTCTTTGGCCGTGTTCATGTGCCAAAATTCTTTGTCCTAAAAGTTGTAAACGTAAACATTATAAAGCAAATTGATGACATTCAAAATGTGGACTTAACCAACATGTAAATATTATAAGCAACATGCTACTGGTGTTGTCAAGGCGTTGTAAAAAATTGCATTTGTCAAAGAAATTTGAGTGATAAACAAATATATGTTGTACAATAAACCTAATGACGAATAAAAATATCAAGGCAAAGAAAAAGAAGATTTAGTTGTTACCAATTGCCATATGCCTGAAGAGGGACCATCTAAATACACATAAGAGAACTAAGGTATGTTTAAAACTATATTTAATTATGTGTATATAATGGATATTGCTTTTTCATATTACAAATTAAAAAAAATGGCTAGGAGACCCATTTACTCCACAACTTCTTGTTTGATTCTTGTTTGAGATAGTATCAGATGCAGCAATGATGATAAGTATTTTCCTATGATTACATTCTTGTATTGTTGTCTAGGACTAATGCAATACATAGTTGTAGCTTACGCACAAAAGAAATTGTCTACAACCTTTTTTTCTAATTAATATACAATAAATAGCATTATTAAATATGAAGTCATGATATGGAAGTAAACTATCTTTACTTAGTTGCATACAAGTTTTCTTAACCTAATTAAAAATACTTCTTTTTTAACTTGAAAATAAAACTATCTCCACTTAACAAAAATCTCATTTTTAATCAAACCAAATCTACAGTCGAACCATCCACATAATTAAACAGACCAAAAGACGTTTGTAGTAAATGGTACAGATGCAAAGTTTGTAAAGAATGGTAATCAACTCTAGCAGTCACATCCAGATGCCCTCTGTTGATGTAACATCCCGCCCCTCGCACTACCAACACTGTCCGCTCTGCCATGAGCTCACGGATTTGTTTTTGGTTGCTCAGATGGAGACTTCCAGGAGGTCGCCCATCCTAGTACTACTTACACCTAAGCACGCTTAACAATGGAGTTTCTCCACAGCCAACTAAGCCCAAAACGCGTTGGTGATGTTAAGAGGCAGGACATTACTTATAAACCAAGGATCTCTCTTGTCCACAACCGATGTGGGATAGCCTAAGAGTGGGACGATGTTGTGCTTGCCAAGGGTGTTACAAACAACCCCCCTTTGGACTCATCGTCCTCGATGAGGCATGTCCTATCATCCCGAACGACACAAGTGGATCCGATACCACCTGTAATCGACCCCTTCAATGTAATCGGCTTTTCCTTGTGAGCGACAAGATTAATGTAATCGATTACTATAATTGTAATCGAGTTACAAGTAACCGAGTATGACAGGTAATCGAGTTCCATTGTAAGCGAAGTCCATTGTGTTCGGCTTGTTGTAATCGAATTCAAATTGTAAGCGAATTCTATTGTAATCGATTGAGGGTTGTTGAATCGACAGTCTAGGAAGGCAACTGAGAACTTGTAATCAATTAATGTATGCGAATGTTCTGGATTGTAATCGAACAAATCTCATATCGATTAGGCAGTGAGATCGATTCCTGATGCGATTGAACATGGGTGTATGCGATTAACCTTGTAATCGACTTAAGCTGAATGATTGAGTGACTTGCATTCGAACGAGTGTATGCGAGTTTGTGTGTTCAGCGTATTGTATACGACAGGGATGAAGTTGAACCACTGATGGTTCTTGGTTTACTTGAGTTTGGGCTGGTGGGTTTTGGACAACCCAAAGATTACAGGTTGGGTCTCCTAAGCCCGATTGTTGATCCGTTTTTAGTCCTAACACCTCGTGGTGGCTCGATGGCAACTCGTATCCGTCTTTCCAACCGTTCATGACTTAAACTTAGCTCGATAGATCATAAAGCTTGAACCTTTAAGTGTGAAACTTTCAAGACTAGATCTAGGGTTTATTTTAAACAAGCCGCTTCCATTTTCGGGTTTATTTCGTTCATTTTTAACATCAAGTTTGTAACTTTATATTTCGTTTAAGCCCGAACTACCATAGCTTTAAGTTTTAAGGCCAAACGTTTATTAAAACATAAACTTTAAGTTCAAGAACATACCTTTAAGAGTTCGTTTGGTCTCGGTTAGCTTGATTATAAGTCTTGAATCTTGTATCTATCTATATATTGAAGATCTATCTATGTTTGGCTTGATATTTGGTCTCGGATTCTTTCTTTCTCTCTTGCGGCCATTTATAGTAAGGTGTATGTGTGTGTTTTTGAGTGTGTAGAGATTATGGAAAGGATGAAATGAGAGTTAGGGTTTTAGGATGGTTTAAGGAGGTATTTATACCCCCTAAAGCCTATGGACCCTAAGCCCATCTCATCCATAATTCCATCTTGATTAATCTAAACCCACTTTCTTTTCTTTTATTATTTATTAATTAAATACTATCACACGACAACTCGATGCAACTTTCTTTATTTATTATTATAATATTTGGGATGTTACAAGTCTTCCCTCCTTAAAGAGGTTTCGTCCCCGAAACCTAACTATTACTTAAACAGATTAGGGTAAAACTTTCACTAATGGTATAACCTTGTAACGAAGCTGCTTCTCTTTGTGATCAACAATCTCTATAGGTTGCTCAATGTAATTCAGCTGTTTATCAACCTCAATGTCCGTCAATGGCACGTGAGACGTGTCATCAGCTAGACACTTCCTTAGATGAAAAACATGGAAGGTTGAATGAATTCCTTCTAACTCATCGGGTAAATCCAGCTTATAAGCTACTTCACCCACCCGAGCTGAGATCTTAAACGGTCTAATGTACCTCAGACTCAACTTTCCTCTCTTCTTAAAATGGATAATCCCTTTCCAAGGCGAGACCTTAAGCATCACGTTGTCGCCAACGTTAAACTCAATCGGTCGGCACCGCTTATCAGCATACGAATTCTGTCTACCTTGAGCAGCTTTCATTCTTGCCTTTATCTGATCGAACTTTGAAGACGTTTCTTGGACAATTTCTAAACTTCCCATTTCCTTTTGACCAATCTCTCCCCAACATACGGGAGTTCTACATCGTGTACCATAGAGCATTTCAAATGGTGGCATGCCAATGCTCGAATGATAACTGTTGTTATAGGAGAACTCTACCAGATGCAGATGATCATCCCAACTTCCGCCAAACTCTGAAACACAAGCACGTAGCATATCCTCAAGGGTTTGGATCGTCCTTTCAGACTGCCCATCTGTTTGAGGATGATATGCCGTACTGATGTTTAGCCTCGTTCCCATAACTTCATGGAACTTTATCCAAAACCTCGTAGTAAACCGAGTATCTCTATCTAACACGATCGATAACGGTACTCCGTGTTTAGCCACAACCACTTTAATGAACACGCTTGCCAATGCTTCTGACGAGAGAGCCTCTCGTATAGGCAGAAACTGAGCACTCTTGGTTAAATGGTCCACAGTCACCCAGATGGTATCATGATTTTTAGCTGTACGAGATAGCTTAGTTATGAAATCCATAGTGATGTGTTCCCATTTCCAATCAGGTATCTCAAGCGGTTTCATTTTTCCATAAGGCTTCTAATGTTCGGTTTTAAGTTGTAAACAAATTAAGCACTTACTAACATAATCCACCAGTAGTCCCTTTTCAAGTCTTGATACATTTTGTAGCTCCTGGATGAATTGAGTATCTTGACTTATGAGCTTCATCTAGGATTCGACCTCTAAGATCTCCATGGCGTGGGATCCACATACGGTCAAACCTAGTCTTAACGCCATGAGTGTTTTTCATCAACTCATCTTGCGGGCCTTAAACTCTTTCTTTACCAACTTCTCGTCTACTAACACCTCTGACTGCACCTTGATGATTTCTTCAAAAAGACTTGAATTCATAATCAGCTGGTATGACTTACTGTTGCAATGACCTCCTCATTCTTACGACTTAGCGCGTCGGCGACCACATTAGCTTTACCAGGATAGTATTTAATGTCGCAGTCATAATCCTTAATCAATTCCAACCATCTTCTATGTCTCATGTTTAATTCCTTCTGTTCAAAGAAGTACTTTTAACTCTTATGATCTATGTAGATGGTAAACTTAGTACCACACAGATAATGTCTCTATATCTTAAGAGCATGCACTACAGCTGCTAGCTCTAATTCATGCGTCGGATAAGTACTCTCATGGACTTTCAACTGTCTAGACGCGTATGCAATCACTTTACCTTGTTGCATCAACACGCAACCTAACCCACGATACGAAGCATCAATACAAACGACCAAATCCTCATCACCATAGGGTAAGGAAAGGATTGGAGCTTGCGTGAGTCTCTTCTTTAATTCCTCAAACGCTTCTTCTTGGAACTTTCCCCAACTGAATACTATCGACTTCTGGGTTATACCGGTCAACAGTGCGGCTATCTTGGAGAAACCTTCGATGAATCTCCTGTAGTAGCCAGCTAAACCTAAGAAGCTTCATATATCGGTCAGATTCTGTGGAGTCTTTCAGTTCGTTATAGCTTCAATCTTAGCAGGATCCACGGTAATCCCTTCAGGATTTATCATGTGACCTAGAAATTGCACTTCTCTTAACCAGAATGTGCATTTTGAAAACTTAGCATACAACATCTCTTCCTTCAGAGTCTCCAATACCTCTCTCAGATGCACGGCATGATCAGACTCACTCTTTGAATAAATCAATATGTCGTCGATGAAAAAGATAACTGACTTATCCAACATCGGCTGACACACCATATTCATCATGTCCATAAATTCTGCGGGAGCATTCATTAGACCGAATGACATTACGAGAAACTCGTAGTGTCCACATCGCGTACGAAACGCTGTCTTAGGGATGTCTGCCTCTTTCACTTTTAGCTGGTGATAGCCTGACCTGAGATCTATCCGTTAGAACCAACTTGAACCTTGCAGTTGGTCAAACAGATCATCGATCCTTGGAAAATGATATCTATTCTTTACCGTAAGCTTATTCAGCTCGTGATAATCTATGCACATTCTCATGCTTCCATCCTTTTTCTTCACGAATAACACAGGTGCGCCCCAAGGGGAAACACTTGGTCTAATAACACCCTTGTCGAGGAGTTCCTGCAGTTGGGATATCAGTTCTTTCATCTCGGACGGCGCTAGACGGTAAGGCGCTTTCGCGACGGGTTGGGCTCCCGGTACTAAGTCTATCTGAAATTCTATCTCTCGCTCCGGTGGCAACCCCGGAAGATGCTCAAGGAATACTTATGGGTAGTCGCGCACGATAGGAACATCCTTCAATTCTTTCGTCTCAACCGTAGCGTTGACAACATACGTCAGGTAGGAACCGCACCCTCGCCTTAACAAGCCCTCAACTTTTATCATCGAAATGACATTAAGCCCAGAACATTCCTTATCACCATAAACCATCACAGCACTACCATCCAAGGACTTTAACCTTATCATTCTACTCTTACACACTATCTGAGCCTCATACTCAAACAACCAATCCATTCCCAAAATCACATCGAACCCTCCCAAGGTCATAACATACAAAGTAACAAGGAACTCATGTCCCTCTAACTCTATCTTATAGTGCTTAACCATTTTCATTATTTTGACCGAAGTGTCACTAGCGGTTTCTACTATAAAAGTTTCAGACACTCGGCAACATTTCATTTTAGCTAATTTACTAAAGGGCGTGGCTTCGAAACTTTTGTTCGCACCCAAATCAAACAATACAGAAGCGGAAATACCCTTTACTAGAAACGTACCTGTGACGACATCGGGAATCTGCTTGGCTTGTTCTTGAGTCAGCATGTAGGCTCTTGTCTTTGGCCTTGTTGGTTCAACATCTTTATTTCCACTTCCTCCAGCTTCAGTACACTCCCTGGCCATGTGGCCCGTCTTGCCACACCGGAAACATGTCGGCTTCTCACTGCATTCATGAGCATAGTGTCCCATCTTTCCGCACTTATAACAGGTATTTGACCCTACTCTGCACTCTCCTCCATGCGCCTTTCCACATTTATAACAAACATCCAATCCCTTACCCCATTTGCACTCACCACCGTGCATTTTACCGCACGTCTTACACGACCTCTTCTCCCATACTTTCTACTTCTTATCCTTTGAGTTCCACAACTGAGTATCGGGTCGTTTAATAGGAGCGACCCACTTCTTATCCTTCTTCTCTTCCCCCACCACAACATCATCTGCAGCCAGGTCCTCATAAACCATCTCTGCGAGTTCGACAGCATAGTCAAAAGTAGCAGGTTTATTCTCCCTGACGAGTACGCGAACTTTTTGTGGCAATCCTCTCACAGAGCACTTAATCCTCTTAGCTTCAGTGTTGACCATATCGGGTACCAACCTAGACATTCGGTTGAACTCGGTGGTGTACTCCTGATGTGTCATCGTCCCAGCTTTCAAGTTCAAGAACTTCATCTCCGCCCTTTCAACTTCGGCGTCAGCACAAAATTTCTTCATAACCATTTCTTTCAGATCCTCCCATTTCATTGCCTTAATTTCCTCGGGGCTCTTTTTTGCTCAATCGAATCCCACAAATACATTGCCTCATCACCAAACGATTGGATGGCATAATCGACAACTTGATCGGGACGGCATTCGCTGATGCGGATAACCTTGTCCATAGTGGTTATCCATTGAAGAGTAGCGATTGCGTCTCCCAAACCGGTCAGATTCGGCGGGTCACATCCTTTGAAGGACTTATAGTTTCACCCACCTCGGCCTCTTTTCCTGTCATCGGCTTTCACAGACTTAACCCAACTCGAGGCTTCCCTCTCTCCTTCCTCATCACTCCTACCATCACCACCCGCCCCTTCGGCAGTTCTTTCACGGCTTCGAGCAGTTCCCTCAGGAGTTAGGTTATTTACAGTAGTGGCTACAGCTTGAACAATAGCTGCTTGAATTACGGGATCCACTTGAACCCCTTCGTTGTTGTTCTGGTTTCCTCCAACGGCGCTTCCTTCATCTCCGGTGTTAGAAGTGGTTTCCACCGAAGGTCGTTGCACACGACGAGGCCTGCCACGACGTCCAGCTCTCACAATGTCTCCAGTTTCCACATTTCCTCCCGTTCCAGCCATCGTATTCTAAAAGGGAAAACACAAACGTCATCACTAAAGGAACTATTTAGTACAAGGATAGTAAGGATAACAGGTAATAATAGTGACCAGTTGTGATTAGCTTATCACGTTACTTTCCGTGTCCTATACACTTCCTTTTATGAGTCTATTTGTGCTGATTCTAATCTTAAACAGTTAAACAGTCAAACAAGCAAGAAATCATATCCATATTAATCAAGATAACATTAACATTTATTATTTAACCATACACTTTACCTTTACTGAGCTTGCTTGAGTGACACATGGCATTCTTGTACTGGCATTTTCTTACTTAAATCCCATTCTCTGTTCGAGTCTAAACATGTAGGATGCTTAAATCTCTCGAACTTTGCTCTGATACCACCTGTAACATCCCGCCCCTCGCACTACCAATATTGTCCGCTCTGCCCACGAAGAGCTCACGGATTTGTTTTTGGTTGCCCAAATGGAGACTTCCCAGTAGGTCGCCCATATCCTAGTACTATTTCCACCTAAGCACGCTTATCGTGGAGTTTTCAGGTGTTCCACAGCCAACTAAACCCAAAACGCGTGGTGATGTTAAGAGGTAGGACATTACTTAAAAACCAAGGATCTCTCTTGTCCACAGCCAATGTGGGATAGCCTAAGAGTGGGATGATGTTGTGTTTGCTTCCAAGGGTGTTACAGTTGACTTGTGCTGCCTACGTCAATGGTATCCGGCAAGTATCTTCAAAAGTCACACAAAAAAATCAGACATGTTTGTCAAAATTCAATACTACAAAATGTTGCTCTTTTTGTTGACATGACATAATTTAGACACAAACATAACCAGGTTTGGTTAATAATATTTAGGTTGTTTAATAAACAGGTCATGTTCACCTGTTTAAAATTAGAATGAGAAATAGATATTTTAAAAGTTTAGCCCGTTTTGACTTACATCTCTTCCTCTTGTCCATTCTTCAAGACATTCTTAGGAATGACTTGAAAAGCTTCTTCAACATTAATCCTCTCCTTTGCAAACGTTTCATAATAAGGGATATCCCCTTTCGCGGCACACCAAGCCTTATCTTTCTTCTCAGAAACCTAATTATCATCATAACCAACCAACCAACAATTTTTAAACATGCGAAATTAACAAATAAAAAACCAGTTTCTTGGTGAAAAACACATACCACTCTACTGTTTCCACCATCTACATCAACCTTGTTGCCGAAAACTATAAACGGAAAATTTTCAGCATCCGACGGGCTCGCCTGCAACAAAATTATCAAGATTTTACATTCATACATTCAAAACTGATTTGCTAATTATTAGCATACCTGAATAAAGAATTCTTGCCTCCAATTGTTGAGATTATCAAACGACTTTTGCACATTCACATCATACACAATAACATAAGAATCTGCACCACGGTAAAACGCAACTCCAAGGCTCTGAAATATTTCCTGTCCAGCTATATCCCAAATCTACAAAAGCAGAATTTTGACTAAATATGTAAGACTGTTTCAAAAGAAATGACATAATTTGTCAAACACCAAAAAATCAAATTATCAGAGAAGGCAACCATATATTTAAAATAATTTAATGAGGTATAATGCATTAAAAATTAGAGTTTAAAAACGACACCTTGTTGAACTCATTCTCACCATTACATGTGTTTTCCCGGACCCCGTATGCATAAATACACAAGTCGTAACCATCCATAAGTGATCTTATACGCAGTTGATTATCTGCAGATACCTCATGTAATTAAAGTGCAAAATGTTAGTATTTAGTGAGCTTATAAAAGAAAAAATGTTAAATCAGATAAGTTCATAATCAACCACCTTGAGCGGTAGTTGAGAGATCTATAGCTAACAATTATATTTTTTGTGTCAACTCTTAATGCGGGTCTGATTCTAAATTATACTTGAATATTTACTTAAATATGTAAAAAATAGTTAGATTTTTCTCCATTTTGATTACATTAATAAGCAACAATATAAGAGATGCCTTTTAGGTGATAGAGCATATTGTATAATATCCTGTTTTCTTAAACAACCTAATGGTACTTCTATCATGCTTGTATAAGATGAAAGAGGCTCTACTTAAACTGCAAGTCTGCAACAACCTCTTTATATCTTAATTCAATTCATCATCATCATGTATACAATATTGATAACAATAACAATCAGTATAATATCATTAACAACAATCAAAGCAATGCAAGTCACCTGAAAATAATCACAACGATAAAAAAACAAGCCTTCTAAAAAAAATCACAATGAAAAAAATCTCACTGTTACAAAACCATAAAAAGTTAAACCTAAAACAAAAAAATTTGAAATTTAAAAATTGAAATGATACCAAAAATCAAGAAAACTAAATAAGACAAAACTAAGCTGAATGGATATGAAACCGAACTGAAAATAAAATGTATACAATAAAGGCAGTCGTTTAGGCTCGCGAACCAGCTTGATAAGTCACCGCAACAAGAAATCTTACTATAATAAAACCATAAATAGTTAAAAAAAAGAAAAAAAATTGGAAAAAAACAAAATCGAAATGATAACAAAAATCAGGGAAACTAAAATCAAACCTAAACTAAAAAAATGACAAAACTAAATCCTATATATACGAAAAGGAACTGAAAATAAAATGTATTTAATAAAGGAGCTCATTTAGGCTCGCAATCCAGCATTAGCTACACAAATCGGGTGAGGCAAGCAATTCTTTCAATTGCATTTCATAAACACTTTGATCTTGTACAGCTTGACGATGCCCAACAAAGCAGGTTTGAGAATTTATGAAGTTATAATCACTAACATGTGAAAAGACTTATTTATGTTTATGCCTGTTTAGTAACTATTATACATTTAAAACATGTATTTATATAAACCAATGAACTACTATTAGATTTCAATACTGATAAAAGAAGCAAACACGAAAAACTGCAACGAAAAAATCCTACGGTTACAAAACCAAAAAAAGTTAAACCAAAATGAAAAAATTGTGAAAATTCAAAATCGAAATGATATCAAAAATCAAGAAAACTAAAACCAAACCAAAACTGAAAAAACTAAACTAAACTGAATGGAAACGAAAACTAACTGAAAATAAATGAATGTATATAATAAAGGAGCTCGAAATGTGTAGTCACCGAAACTCGACCATTGTTTTAATACAATCTTATGTGTAACCGAACCTAAATGAAACCAAAAAACAACCCTGAACAACCAACTAAACTGAAACCAAACTGAATGAGACTAAAAAATAACTTATTGAAATTCAAGATAAGTAACAATGCCGCCGACAAATTCATGTTGCCAAATTTATATTATGGATGGTGGATGTTAGGAGATGCCATCTTTCTTCTTGTGTCCAATATTACATTACAGGTTAGCATTTCCTTCTGTTATGTTAGTGTAAAAGAGACTGAAATAATAAAATATCCCAAAGCTGTGATACTGATAACCAAACCGTATAACGGGCCCGTAGGCTATAGATAACTAAACCTTAATAACAAACGAATGACTAATATAACCAGCACTTCAATAAACTGCTTCCTACATATAAGTTCCACTTGATAAATTCCTCAACCAAGTAAATGAATAATTTCAATATTTTGAATAGGCACAATGAATCATCCATTTTATGTAATCCAAAAGTACAAATCAGTGTTATTGTAAGAGGTTGAAGATAAATAAATATGTGTAGGTTTTTTATATTGATCAAATAAGCTACTAATCCTCTAATAAATATAAAACATGAGTCATTAATCCAATGCAATTCCAGGAAACAATTTAAGATTATGTGTTCAATAGCATTATCAATAAGTGCAGAATCAACCAATATGGATCTCATATTCATTAAGAATGTATATTTCTTTTATCTATGAACACTAGTTATGTGATCAGACTACTGAAATTGTGCAAAATCACAAAATATAATTATAACTTTTGCATACTTTAATTCATGCGGACATCAGGACGTAATTGGCTAAACGGAGAACAGAATAGAAATCAAAACATACAACAATTCACTCACAAAATAAGTAGATCGTTAGCACTTAACTAGTTCCGACAACAGGGATTCAAACCAATACAATGGAGAACGAAATCAGTAGATAATCAATCGGACTAGGGTTAGGAAGTTGGAATTGTTAGGCAATTATAATCGAAATTTTTTTTTTATTTACCTAGACGGAGATCGTCGATATATATGCACGTCAAGGGAATCGTCGGTATAAATAGCAATGAATGGAGAAACCAGAAATGAATGGTGGAATATGTAGAGGGAACGTTGCCAAGCCAGAAAATTAATGAGTGTATTGCCGGCGAGAATATAGTTTAGCCTGAGAGTTAGAAGAGGCATTTAATTTTACAGCGTCTCATGGGTGAGATGAAAGGTTGCATATATACATTATAATGTAATATAGATATATTTATTATATATATATAAGTATAAAAATATTGATTATTTTCGAATAAAGAGAACTCACCAACATTCGCGTTTACGTTTATTTTAATATGTTTTTCAGGTAAATAAGTAAAGTATTGAAGATTCGTGAAGAGCGCGGAAAAATAGTGACGTGTGTTTGAATGAAAATGTTGAACTTGTAATTTGAATAAAAATCATGTAATATGACACATGTAATGACTCTGATGGTTAAATAAAGTTCAACTTTCATTAGAAATGTATACATAAATGTGATTGGCTGAAACGGCGTCTGTCACCATCCGAATGACTTAGTCAAAGTCTTCCACTATTTAAATTAAGATTTTCGGGGTGTGATAGAAGTTGGTATCAGAGCCAACGGTTATAGTGAATTAGAAATTTTGGATAAAAATTTCTAAACTATAACCCATGTATTCAAACACACGATTTTCCTTCCTCGTGAAGCAAATGTATAATCAATTAAATGATTATATTATTTTTTCAAATAAATAAATGAACATAATAATAATAGGTAAATAAATAAATAAAATTATAAAAATTTAAAGTTATATTTATATGAATATATAAATATTTACTAACGATTACTTAGTACAGATTATGCTACATGTCACAAAAGCCTAGTTCACACACTATTATCAAGATTCACAACATCGACATTAGGTTGAAGGATCGCCCCCAATGACCTATGTTGTGCCATCAATCGTGCACCGCGCTGGTGCCTTTTCTGTGAATCTCAATATTTCGTTTAGAAAATTTATTCACCCACACTCGTAGAGCCTAGTTCCCACTAACCTTAGGCCATCTTTCATCTTCCTATGCTAGATCTGTTTAAATCGTTGCTAATTAGAGGATAAGGATTTGAACATATCTCTCCAGATTCTCATGATGCGTAACATTGTTATCAATATTGTTGTTGTTTTAGCTCTTAGAACCTATTTGTGGAATACTTAGACTTCAAGTAATTTCCTCTAATTAATAGATGTCCTATAGCTTATATATTTTGGTAAGGAAAATTTTAAAACTTGTGATTGGTGCTGATGTGTATTCACACCTATTTAGTAGTTATTTTAGTAACTCTAAACAAGTACGATATTTTTCCATTATCACGATGATCCTTTGGGTTGATTTATTGATTATTATGCGGTTGTGAATATTTCCTATATTTATTTACACGCCTTTAATAATTAATAATGACCTTTGTCTATTTCTGCTATTCAAAAATAATAGAAATGACAATAAACCACCCAAATTAAGACAAACACCTGCCATTAGAAGATCTAAGATATTGACTTTCTTTGAAAATTAGTTCAACAAGTCAAACAATACATTAACGCTACATTAAAGTAAAAATCAAGGACATAGTGCAAATAAAGACACTAGCAATGGAGATACTATTTGAAATCTACTAGGAAAAATAAGATTGAAAGTGTCTGTAATGATTCCAAGAATTGTTATAACCCAATTGCATACATTAAGTTGAACTTTAGGTAAACAAGAAATTTGGTAGCTAGCAATAAGCAAACCAAATGTTGTTTTGATAAATGAGCGACACATCCAAAAAGGATTGTCCCAAAATTCAAAAATTAGAATGCTAGAGGAAGATCCATGAAAACTCGTAAGGATTCACTTAGTTATCACTGAATAACCATTATGTTCTTGTACTAATCTATACTAGATCCAAGTTAAGTTTATAAACGATTAGGGTTATCTCTTGCCATAAGACCAATAAATTTAGACAAAAGGTATTCACTAAGCTTATTTATGAAAACAAAAACCTTTGTAGTCATCTGTGACTGCAATATTTCGATAGAAACTCACAACCTCTATAATGATATATATACATATCGAATTACACAACCTCGATATAGGTACAAGCTAATTATCTGAAAATCATGCTGAGATCATGGGTTCGGAAAGGCTAGTACGTTTACCACTCGCTAGTGGTGAAACTCTAGCAATCCATGGTGATCAGTATGATATCAAAGTGATGATTGTTACAAAGAAATGCAAGCTATTGCATGAAGAATAACCTACACCTCGAGATACACCTACAATTTAAGATTATCTAGAAGCTTCTCCATAGATTTTCCTACATAATTCCCATCAAGACACATCGAGTTTAGACTAGATCTTGTACAATAAGACGCACCAGTATCTAGATCTTCGTACAGATTGTTGTCATTAGAAAAAAAAAATCTATCCAAACAACTCCAATAACTGGAACTGAACAAACCTACCATTAAAATTTGATGCCAATATTGAGAATTGATGATCTGTTTGATTAGATTCAAGATGGACCTTATTCATACTCGAAGATGAATTTACCAACTAGATATCAATAGAAGAAGACTTTCTAAGACATTTTAGAAACACGATAGGACCATTATAAGTTTGTAAGTCATACCGGTCAGATTGACAAATAAGTCGTAATGTTCCTGAATCTCATGAATAGGATATGCAAATTCTACCTGGATGATATAAGCATATTTATTCACAAACCAATAAAATTCATGAACAACACTTTTTGAGAATATTTAAATGTAGAAATTATTTAAGTATGATTTTTAAATTTGGGAAATTCATTGTCAGTAAGAAAGGTATACATGTAAGTGTATTAAAGATTGAAGCAATTGAGGATTGGGAAACACAAAGGTCTCATACCGAAGTGCGACAATTTTTAGGCCTTACTGGGAATTATTGAAGATTAGCTTGACCTTTGACGGTATAACCCAAAATGATAAGAAATATGCATAAAAGGAAGCTTCTCAATTACTGAGAAAGATTGTGTAGCGCACCTAGTTGTCCCTCCCAGAAGAAGCACATAGATTTGTAGTGATTGTGATGTTTTACACTTAGGTCTTGTATGCATGCTAATGCAGAAAGACAAAAGATGATAGTCTATGCATCATGATAACTCAATGTGCACAAGAAGCACTATACAACTCACATTTTAGATCTAAGAGTTGTTGTTTTTACTCTTAAGACATGAAGAAACCCCCTTTATAAAACAAAGTGTACAAATTACACCAACCATGAGAGTTTTCTATGTGTTATAGATCAAATGGAACTCAAAATGAGGCAGCCCATTTGAAGTAGAACTAATCAATGATTACAATTGCGATATTTGTTACCACATTGGTAAAATGAATATTGTAGCTGACGATGGAGTAGAAAAGAAAAGCCTTCACATATATGTACGTTGGGATTAACGTTACAAACATACCTTACAACTTAGATTAGAAATGTACAATGCATTGAAGAAAGAGAAATCTAAGCTGATCGAATAAAGCTTAGATGCCTTGATATGGAGATTTATGTGAATTAGTATTAGACGAACGCATAAGTCTAAATTCTCAATTCATCGTAGATTTCTTAAACGAATTCCCACAAACACCTAAGTAAGTACGACACTCTCTTGGTAATTGTAAATAGATTTATTCATTCTCTAAAAAGACAAGCTAGAGAATGTAACATCCTGTTTTCGATAAGAAATAATAAAATAAATTCCGTTTATTTTATAATGTGTCGTTATTCGGTTTAGATAAATAAACTAATAGAAGGTGGGCTTGGACTTTAAAAGATAGAATAAAAGATGGAATGGGCCTTAGCTCCATGGGCTTAACGGAGTATAAATACCCTTAAACCCTAAACCTTTCCATTTTTATTCATCTCTACACCATAGCCTACACCTTGGAGAACACTCACAAACACTATCGTTTAACCCGAACCAAGATCCGAAGGCGAAAACCCGAGCTTGTTGGTGCTAGATTGTTGTGAAGAACCAAAACAACATCAAAGACCAGCTCGTGTTCGTAGTTCGACTCTTTTAAGGTACGCTTATAACTAGAAATCGTTCATTTAGGTCCGGATTCATTTAGATGAT
The DNA here is from genome assembly GCF_021521415.1 of Bidens hawaiensis. NCBI lineage: Eukaryota > Viridiplantae > Streptophyta > Magnoliopsida > Asterales > Asteraceae > Bidens > Bidens hawaiensis. Next base: position 1,144,217 of record NW_027491237.1, on the reverse strand, counting down.
CATAGATCTGTTTTAGTATGGTAAAAACAAATCCAACGAAGCCAAAATTACTGAAATTGATTAACGTTTGATAGGTTAAACGTTATTTAAAGAAACCCGTATTATAGATGTGTAAATCGCACCATGTAAACACAGATATTTGGATGATTGGACCCTTGGGGTTTGTAGACGTTGCATAAACGATTCCAATGAAACCAAAATCATGATATTTGGTTAAGAAACGAAGGAGTATTGCAGATCTAATACCTGTTGACTGTTATTTGTTCTTGTCAATTTTGACTTTGACCTCTGAGCCAAAGTCTGGATAAGAACATGGATGATTCGTTAAAATTGATTAATTCATTACGCGTTCATAACGAATGGGACTCATTCGTGTGACTTGATAATGAATGAGCCTTTAATTCGTTATCTACCCATTCATTACATTAAGATAACGAATCTGGTCACGCCAAGATAACGAATTAGGCTAACGAACTGAGATAACGAATCAGACGAATGAAGTGATTTGTTACTTTCCCAATTCGCTATGTTCAGATAACGAATCAGAATGACGAACCAGATGATGAACCAGAATAACAAATCATGACAGCGAAGCAGATAACGAATTAGACTATGATCTGATAACGAATTAGGCTTAGCTTAATTCGTTATAGCAAATGAGATGGCGAATTAGATAATAATTTAAAATCCTAATGGAAAATGTGTTAAGACAAGTAATGTAAATAAAATTTTTCCAAGCTGGCCTGGCAGCTTAACCCCAGCCAGGGGCTCTGCCCCTTGGACCCCGCTAGGGGCTGCCGTCCCTAGAACCCCGCTTCCAGGGGCGCTGCCCCCGGACACTTGTTCATTGAGGGTTATATAAAGATAGAAATACGATATGAGTAGTAATAGTTAATTGATACATGTAAATATTATACAGTTAGCCGTGCACAGCTCAAGAAGGGAATAACTATTAACAGTGAACGTAACCGCATTCAGGTGAGTTTCTAGCCCCATTTCCTTGTTACGTTTTCGGGGCTGTGTGCATACTCGATGTGATAGTTAATACACTTACCTTAACTGGTAAGTGTATGCCTTGTATGGTTTATATGTTATGTATGTATATCTTAAATGTGAATGAAAGCTTGTTGGTACGTGAACGATCTTCGGATATTGCACGTGCTATCAAGGGAGGTAGTTATATGATAGATGAATGTGCATGATAGATATATGTGCAATATATGAATATGCATGAATGATTAAAGAAAGTATGTATGTTATGGGTATGTAAAGACAATATGCATGAAGATGAAGAAAGAGGGATCAGACCCTAATAATATTTGAGATAGAGAAGAAAGGGATCAGACCCTAATAATATCTGAGATAGAGAAGTAAAAAGGGATCAGACCCTAATAATATCTGAGATAGACAAGAAAGGGATCAGACCCTAATAATATCTGAGATAGACAAAGGAAAGAGGGATCAGACCCTAATAATATCTGAGATAGAAAGAGAAGGGATCGGACCCTAATAATATCCGAGATAGAAAAGGACAGTAATTTATATAGTATGAAAGTAACAAAGTACGAACGTATGTATGAACTTATGTAATTAAAGTAAATTATTAAAGTAAATATTATGTATCTTCGGATGCATAATTGAGGGTTAGTGTATGTATTGTATTATGTGTGATTAACTAGAACTCACTCAGCATAACTGACTTTTAGTATGCAAGCAGGTGAGTAGAATGAGGCAGTTCGCTTGATGAGGACACATGGAATCGAATTGAAGACACTGGCGTCTCAAGGAAATGTTATGATATTTTAAAGACTATGTTTGGTTTTTTATAAATGACTATGAATGTTTGATGAGACAAGATTTGAAAGTTATGTAATGTTTTATTGTTGAAGTTTTATATTCTAGGTAAAGTTATATTAACTCTGATTTTTAGAACTGTGTTTATGAGTAAATCCAACACCAAATGTAGGGCACCGGTAACGGGGCCTTACAGAGAAAATAATTGATTCATGACGGAAAGAATGCCAGAGTAATCTTGTAAGGTAAATTGACAATTATGGTTCTAGAACATAATTGTGAATTTAGGGGTGCATTTGAACTCTAATATGGTTTTCTATGTCAAGAATTGGGTTAACTCTCCAAGAATCTATGAAATACTCGCCTAGGCTTATTTTCTTTAAGCATTGGGAGTCTTATATGGAAATAAAATTCGTCAATCGACACATTACTAATCTAAGCTAGGGGAAATTGAGTTTTCATTATATTGGACTCTTTCGAAATCGACAATCGAGCTAGTCCAATTGTGTGTAGGCTCGAATTACCTCCGACAGTTAGTAGAATAAGTGACATGTTCCACGTATTTAATCTTAGGAAATGCGTATCTAACAATTCGAGTCCGTGTGGACATCATGCTTCGATTCATAAAAGAACCTGCATAAGCTATGAATAAGAACATTCATAAGCGTAGGCAAAATTGAATCAACTTAGTCAAGGTCCCCTAGAATTCAAGACTTGGATCCGAGTTCATCTGGGAATATTAAAACCAGATGAAACATAAATACCCTTGTAATGTCCAAAATCAGTGCCATCTCCTTAATTTTCGGGATGAAAATTCTTAAAGGATGGGAGAATGTGATACCCGGCTAAAAATTAGCCTAATTCCATGACTAATATAACCGTACTTGTGTAACTAAAATAATATAATAAATAAGTGATATTATTTTTGTCCAAAAACTCCAAAAATATGTTAGACATATTTAATTAAGTTTGAAAAAGTCCAATTTTGTCGCGTAGCGAACACTACGTAAAATGACCTCGGGTGACGACTTAGAAACGGATAAAATCCTAAACGTGTCTAAATGGCCTCGAAAAATTAAAATTTATGTTAGAATATTATAGATAGTATATAAAGTTATTTTTAGAAGATTTGAATTCTCAAAAATTAGAAAATAAACGAACAAAAGCCAGTGTAGGACACCGTATGAGACCGAAACCAACTATTTAAAAAAAAAGTTTCTATTGGGATAAGGAAAAGACATAATGAAGATTGGAATCTTCTCAATCTCTCTGAAAATGGTTAAGTATGGAAAACGAGCACACTTAGGCCTCCCAACAAGCTTTTACTTAATGTAGCAAGGTATATTGCCTTTCGGGTAAGGTTATCTTCTTGAAGCCTTCTTAAGTGTTAAACCGAGCAAGGTTCACTTTGTCTAGCAAGGTTGTTCTTAAATTCAAGCAAGGTTTATTTTCGAGAAAACACTTGGCTAAACCAAGCTGATACCAAGTCTTTTGGAAGATCTAGCAAGGTTTATTCTTAATAAACAGTGGTCCTAGCAAGCTTAAAGGAAGTTAATAAAGAAATATGCTAAGGACTTCTTCTAGCAAGGTTCAACTCAGGACAAGCTACAGTGTCACCAGCACAAGCTACAGTGTTACCAGCACACTTTGGTTTGTTCAATAATTTAAATTTAACAAAGACTTAAAGGGATTTCTGAAGAACAAGTTTGCTCGTAGGATTATATCGAGCAAAGTTTGATATAGTCAAGATGATTAAAGTCTGCTAGATAGATATTTTCTAAGGAAATATCCTAAGTAAAGTCTGCCCTGAGAACTGTTCCCCGGCAAAGTTTATGGTTACCAGGTCTGCTCGATGAAGGCATAAGCTTCAAAGCTTGCTCGAACACCTGTTTACACTTAGAATCTTTTGTATTTTGTTTGAATATGTAATGCTACCATCATTAGGGTTTCTAGAAGGAATGTCAGGTGTCAGGGCATGCCTATAAAAGGAATATTTTAGCGCACGCCTATGACACTTAGACCTTACACCTGATAGTGATTTTGACGGCTGACATATTCTTGTATGGAAATCTGCCAAAAATCCAAACATTCCATTCTGAAACCCTAATTGATTTCTGATTGTTTCTGACATTATATTAATGGAAATCCTTTGAGTTACAGTGTGTGTTTGTTACCTTTGTGTCTAGCAAGCAACATTTAGTGTGTTAGTGTTTCCGCCATAAATACTCTATTGTTATTTCCTAAATTAGCAAGTCGTTAACCTTCTTGTCGATACTTAATGTGTGGGTTACGACAAAGTGGTTGGGCGATATTGATATGGGCTAAATTATATATAAATAATATAAGTATTTCTTACACTTTTGAGTAACTTTAGGGTTATTTAATTTATTATTACTCTCAATTGGCTCATATTTAGTTTTTAATGTTTCCTGATTAAACGAGCTAAATTAAGGTATTTATTCTAAACTTGAGACCACAATGGCGTCAAGGTAATAATTGGTGGAATAAATGGCCACATATTTTGTGGAGTTTCATGTTCACGTGATTATTAAAAGATAAATTCCATGTTAACCATGCTCCAATTACTTATGAGTTTTATTTCTTTACAAAGTGCAGGAGAGCTCGTTGAAATAGTTCAAATGGGCTTATGACTGGTGGGCCTATAAGAAAATACAAAGAAAAAAGAACCTAATATATTATGAATATAAATAGAGACGAAGACAAATGAGAAGAAAGGGAGAGGGCAATTATTAAAAAATAAAAACCCTACAATTGGTTTTGGGGGAGCCGACAGCAAAAAGTTAAAGAAAATATATATTATTATTGGTTTGGGGTTTTTTTTTGAGCTCACGTGAAGTCAGATGAAGAAAAGAAAAAAAAAAGAATATATATATATATTATAACTTTTGGTGGTGTGGCTACTGTGCATTGAAAAGGTGGAGCCAACAGTTGACATATACCTTTCAAGAAGAGATCAAGTTACCGGCAAGTTACTAAAATATTATTTTGATATTCTATTATGAACCATAATATTCACTTTATTTTTGTTTCGTATTTTATTATGAGTAACTAAACCTTTACACTGCCTAGATTTTGGCAGAATACTATGTTAGATTAATGGTTTGACGAACTATTATTGATGTTGGTTGATTTAATATTACAGTAAAGTTCTTAATTGATTTGTTCATGGTATTGTTGAGTGATTGAATCTAGTTTATTATTTTAATAATTATTCCACTTGTATTTAATAGTTTTTGGTGATTGTTAGACACATGATTAGGTTATCTACTTTGTGTTTTCAACTTGTTTGCGGTTTATGGTCGAAATAACCGTAGAAATAATTTATAAAAGTTTGTTATATTTTATTGTTATTTCATTAGAGAGGCCGGGAGGTAATTAAGTGTCGTCTGTTTTGGTCTTTTGTTGGTTTGGGTTGTGATTGCACGGTAGTGAGTTATCCTAGATTCCTTTCGATTCTTACAGAACCGAATTATAACCGAATTCAATAAAAATACCCCTTTACGCCTTCGGGTGTTTTGTGATTAGAGAGACCGGGAGGAAATTTAGTATTTGGGTACCTTAGCATAATTATGTTAGGTGAGACCGGGAGGTGAACCGAACTATTAAACCATTGAGCTTACATGATATTTAGGGTTCTTGGGTATTGTTGGTGAGACCTGGAGGTGATCTGACATGCTTTAGTTATTCCTTAAGTTTCATATTTTTAGAATCCGGTAACCAATCATAAATCCAATTCCGAGAGTTTACAAGTTGACTAGTAGTATTCCATGCATAGGTAGTTATTTCCCCTATTTGAGTTCTAGTCATATTTGTCAGTGTCTAGTTTCTGTGTCAGTTTTAGTTTATAATTAATAATTAAAAAAACATAAAAAACAATTAAATATATTTATTTAAGTTATTAGTCAGAGTCTAGTTTAGGTGTCGCTAGTGTCCTTTGGGTTCGATATCCGGACTTCATTAGGCTTTACTACAGTCGATATGTACACTTGCCTGTCTAGTGCTCTAGCATTAAGAGAGTCTAGATTTATAAATTAAAAACTAGGGTGTTTAGGTTAAGTTATATTTTTTTATAGACCGCATTTTGCATATCAAGTTTTTGACGCCGTTGTTGGGGATACTTGGGCGATAGCAAAACTATCTTTGATTGTACTTAATTGATTAATTGGTCTTTTTGTGTCTCCAATTGTGGTGCGTCTTGTGAGTGAGTGTCTTAAATTTAGCATGTCAAGTCGTGTTTAGGATAATTTAGTTTGTGTTTTATTTTATCGATTCTAGTTAATATGTTTAATAGATCGAGCCAGTTTAGGAGTATTTTAAATCAAAGATGTTGGAAAGAGATGATGCTGGAAAGAGCCGAACATGAGGAACGTGAAAGACTCCAAAAGATTCAGGCAATAGAAGCCTAGCTTGATAAGTTGATCGAAAGAGAAACAATCCGTAAAATAGTCGAATTAGAAGCCAGGCTTGATAGGTTGTTAGAATTAGAAAGACTCCGTAAGATAGAGGAACTCGAAGCTAGGTTAGATGAGATAAGTGCTAGATGTCAAATTGAGAGTTTTTCTTACAAGGAGCAGGAAGCCGTCTATAAAACATATGATGAATTCTGGAATGATGATGATGAGGGCATGATAGAAGAAATGGAGTTAGAGCTACCTGATTACACGAATCTGAGTGAAGATGTCTTTGTGGAGCCACTTGACAGATGGAAGATAACGAAGAGGAGGAGCATGTACCATCTTGGGAGGATGAGTTTGGTGATGAATTGGTGGGTTTACCAGTTTTTGAAGTACAAGAAGAATTTGACCCTGTTGGCGACTTATCTATTTAGAAACACTAATCATGGGGAAGCCAACAATGGAGATCAAAACATCACCAGGAGAAGAAAAGAAAGAAGAAGTGGCAACGTAGAAGGATCAGGATATGGTGGTAGTTGAGTTGTCACAGCATAGGAATGTTAGCAAGTCTGTGGGGGAACTGGATAAGGGATCGCCACCGAAATCGACAAAGCCATAAAAGAGGACTCGAAAGTGCTTGTATCGACAAGTTTTGAGGATTCAAAAATGGTACATTAAGAGTTATAGGACAACACTAAAATGCAAGAATAATCTTTTTCATCATTATATGCCACGTATTAGGTTTTGGTCCGGGTACATTTAAGTATTGGTGGTCCGACCCGTTTGAATGTTTTAAAATGTTTTTAAGTTTCACTGTGTGCTATTTGTTTAAATATGTTGAAAGGGTGGAATTAAACGGTTTAGACCAGGATTAGATAAAAGAAAAGCCTCCTGATTGAGATTTCGGGAGCGAGTCTGGCTGAAGACTCTTCTATAAACTTAGCGCTTCCCGGGAGTCAACCAGGTAGAATGTTTTTGTTTTACTTTTATTTTTGTTTTGGGTTTTCTTGCTTTCTTTTGTTGGCCGTGTGTTTCTGTTTTTGCTTTCAGGTTGCCCCAGGATTGCTTGTGAAAGTTTGATGATACATGGTTTGATACAAGTGTGGGGAGGTCATTTGTTGATTGATTGTCTTGTTCGTTCATAAGTGATAGCTTGGTAGAGAGCACTGGAGTGTGAGGCTTTCGTTCGAATTGGAGGGCATGGGGCACGACTTGTGAGGCAATATCGTCATATTTACCAGGGGAGTCTGTTTCACTTTACTTATATTTAAATATGCTTTAATTTTTGTCTTTTTCCTGTCTCATTGAGGACAATGTGACATTTAAGTGTTGGGATGGTAAACTGACGTTTTTATATAAAAAAACAAACAAAAAAATTCAAAAACTTTAAAAAAATATAATAAAAAAAGATTAAAGAAAAATACAAAAAAAAATTTTGAAAAATGTCCCGAATATATATTGAAATTTTTTTCAAATAATGGAAAATGATAGAAAAATTTGAGATGTGTTTTTAAAACTACTATTATATATGAGATTAAATAAAAGATAACGCACTAAGCTTGGGATGTGTCGGTAGGCCCAACTAGCTTTGAAAGTCCTATTTAGAAAATTTTATATATCGAATAATTTGAAAAACGGTGAAACCGAATTTCGATGCTTAGGGAGGATTACCAATATAAAAACTTTGAGATGGTAAGACTTAGATGCACTCAAACCAGCACACCACCGCCTTGTCCATTTTTATACGAGCTTAGATAACAGTTACATATTTTTAGGGTAAAAGATGCCTAAGAGCACCAAAAAAAAGTATGTTATGAAAGTTATAAGTACTCCAAGAGTAGGTCCAAAAAGCAAAAGAAAGAGAAAGTTACGTATTGTAAAATACCAAAGAAGCATTCTCGAAAATAGAAAAAGAGGCCAAAGTGCATATACTAGACGGGACTGAGAGTTTACGTGTTACCAAGGGGATGGCGACTCTGAGGCTACACTATTGGGGCTCAAGGTTTTTAGTCAATAAATATTTTTTATTGGGAATATATAGGACAAAGTCCAATAATATTTAGGGTATGCTCGTACGGCCTCCAAATGACCATTCATTCATCAAATTTCACCGAGTGCATCTACTTAGTACTATCAACGAGTCCTTGGCTTATGGTGATTTGTCAAATTAGTCTGCTTTGACTCTAGTTTTTCTAGCTCTCTTTGTCTGAGATGGGGTAGGTGTAGCCGTGGTTTTTGAACTTAAAACGCTTAATGCAATTTAGGGCTTGATAGGCTGCTGGCTGAGTTTAAGTGGACAACAATATCGGAAATTGTAGTTTTTGCGTTTATATGTGCTTAAAAGATAGCCAATATGCTTTAAAGATCAGTTTCGAATTATGATTCCATTGCAAAATACTTTTTCATGGACGAAAAAGGTTTAAGTGCGGGAATATTTGATATGGGCTAAATTATATATGAATAATATAAGTATTTCTTACACTTTTGAGTAACTTTAGGGTTATTTTTATTTATTATTACTCTCAACTAGCTCATATTTAGTTTTTAATGTTTAATGATTGTTGGTGCATGATGTCAGTAGTTCAGTGTCTAGTGTCTGTAATCGAGTCGTTTGGATTTGAGTTTGTATCTAAGCGAAGTTGCTAACAAGTTCGCTGATATAGGCGAACTTGTTAGACAAGCGAAGTTAGTGACAACTTCGCCTGAACATGCTAGGTGAAGTTGTCGTGTCTATATAAGGTTTAGGTTACGGCTTACTTCAAGATAGACACACAGTTTTCCAGAGAGTATTCGAGAGAGAGAGTCTGTAATCAAGTGATCATCGTATCACGTGTTTAAGGTTGGTATACAACGTGTTTGATTATCGTATCGTGTGTTAATCGTATTGTTTCTATACTCGTAACGTCTTACGTAGGGATTCCGCACCTACGTAGAACGCGATATCTCGTGTAGATCCGGCTGGGAACCTACAATTGGTATCAGAGCATTTGCTCGATTGTGTGGTTCGGGATTATCACGCGGGTATAGAAATCGTTCCGTTCGACTATTCGCGGGACGAGTTTTCTGAGCTTTTGTGCTATACTCTCCTCCTACAATATTAAACAACCCATAACACCTTCACACACCTCGAAAAACCCAGAAATCTAATCTGCAGAAAGTTCGTGTTCATCAGGCGAAGTTGCCGTCACTGTTACTAGGGTTTCGGCGAAGATATAAGGTTAAGCGAAGTTATCCACAACTTCGCCTACCTCTTCAAGTTCGCTTACTTCAAGCGAAGTTACCCACAACTTCGCCTACCTCCCAAGTTCGCTCAACTTAAGCGAAGTTATTCTCAAGTTCGCCAATCCGGCGACTTTAAGAAAGTGAGCGAAGTTACAAATTCACGCGAAGTTAAGTTTAAGCGAAGTTATCCACAACTTCGCCTACAGTGCTGTTTGAAAATAAAGTTTTTTATTTTCGGATTTCTTTGAGTTTTGAGAAAGATGTCTTCGATAAATATTACCGAACTGGTAAAGATGGAAGCAATATGTCAAGTATCAAGATGCCAAGATGTGGGTATGCATACAAGATGGTTACATTCCACCTACTGCTGAGTATGAGGGTCGTGATCAGATCAAGAAGTACAAAGAGATGGAAGATGAAGAGAAGAAAATGTATGAGGCCGAAAGCAAAGCTCATGCAGCAATTACAATGGCTCTTCCACAAGAGATACTTCACACCTTCCGAAAGTATAAGACTGCTAGAGAGCTTTGGGAAGCACTTGAGAACCGGTTTGAGGGCAATGTGGGAATTCGTGCCTCGAAAATTAAACTTCTAAAAACCCAATTCTCGGTCTTCAAGTATCTGAAAAATGAATCACTTAATGATATCATCACTAGATATTATCATCTGATGACTGAACTCAGCAACTATTCAATTGCTTACAAAGAAGATGAGATAGTTGAAAAGCTTCTTGATGCTCTCCCACCAAAATGGGAGATGTATACTGTGTTGATGAGAGAAGATAAAGACTTTGCTGACTATGACCTGGAGACAGCTGTTAACAAGCTAAGAACGTTTGAACTAAACATGGTACGAAAGGAGACACCTACCGATCAGGTTCAAGATCCGGGTATGTATGGTGCAAAGGTTAACTCTGGATCAAGTTCGAAAACTGAATCATCTGCTTATTACTCTAAGGGAGAGTCAGGCGTGAGCTCAACACATGAGGGACATGTATCTCTCAATATGAACGGTGATGTGTGCTATGTAGCTGGAGGGTCAAATGCTTCTCAACCTCAAGCGACCAAGAGTAGTTATTCCCCAAGTGTTTCAAACAACAACTACTCGAAGATGCCCATGAGTGTCAAATCTGCTTAACAGCAGTTTGCTCTCTATGCATCTTTTATTGCTTCGTTTGAGAACTACATTCAGGGTAAGATCGTTGATCCTGCGGTTTTGGATGAAGACTATAACCAGATCGATGCTGATGATCTGGAGGAGATGGATCTGCAGTGGCAGATGGCTATGATTGTCAGAAGGGTGAAGAGGTTCATGAAGAAGACTGGCAGGAAGTTTGTCGGAGAGAGGCCAGGGTTTGATAAGACGAAGGTTCGCTGTTACAACTACCAGCAGAATGGCCACTTTGCAAAAGAATGCAAGAATGAACGTGTAGAACGCAGTCAGAACAGATCTACACAGCAAAGTGGTAGTGGTAATGACTATAGAGCCATGATTTCCAGACAGAACGAAGAGTACAACTGGAATCTGCATGTTGAAGAAGTATTTGAACAGGCCAACTTGGCAAACATCGAAAATGCAGATAGTGAGAAGGGAACTGGCGAAAATGAAGCGTACATGGCAGATGTAGCAGACCAGCTCTCCGAGGTAAGTACCGAACTCCCTTGTACTAAGTGTGAACATCTGTCTGAACAACTGACAACTCTAACTGATCAGTTTGTTAGTTTGGATGCACAATATAAAACTTTAAAAGAAGATCATCATTTCACTAAAGCTAGAGAAAATAGTTACAAAGTAAAAATTAAAGCTAGTGAAACAGATATTAAAAGTCTTAAAGCAAAGCTTGCTGAAAAAATTAAAGTGATTGATCTTAGCTATGAAGTTCTAGAAGAGAAAACCAAACTAATAGCTGAAAGGGAAAAACAGATAGCTGATCACCAGGTAAAAGTGGTGGAACTTAACAGGAAACTTGAACAATTCAGAAATTCCTCCGCTATACTTGATCACCTCGTTAGTGATCAAGGTTCCCCAAAAAGGGGAGGAATTGGTTATCATGAAGTTCCACCACCTTTCAATCATAATTACACTTTGACCCTAGTAATCAGAAATCTGTCGATGTAGACTATGGTCAGACAGTTCCGGTTAAAGTAACGATTAAAGAACCAGAATTTAGTAAGCCTGTTGCAAATGTTAAGATTTCTGCTCCGTGTCCTGTCTCATCTAACTCGGACAAGTCTTCTGAGTCGAGTGAGACAAAACAAGAGGAAGTGTTACCAAAAAGTGGAGAAAAAAATAAAACACCTGAAAAGAAGTCTCCACTAAACCCGTATGTCCCACCATATGTGAGACAAACAGGCAGTAATACAGCCTCAACATCTAAGACAACTTTTGATAAGAAAGTTGAAAACAGGTGTTGTTTTAGATGTAATCAAAAAGGACATCTTGTTGCTGATTGCCCTCTGAAGCAAAAATTCAGAGGTGTGAGGCCTTTAAAATCTGAGAAAAGAGCTAACAGTAATCAATTTAATGATAAAACTGAAAACCCATCGAATTTCAGAAAATGGACTAATCCAGGTTTTCAAAGAAATAGATCTCAGTTTTTCACTGGTAACACCCAAACCATAACTAATAATTCATTTAATTCAAGACGGTTTGGATGGCCTCATAGACAATCCACAAGAAGGTATCTTGTTAGGACTCACAGAAATGATTATGATACTAACTTTGGACAGCCAAGGTACGGGATGTATCGACCCAAGACCAATCGGTCTTGGGTCCCCAGATTTTAACTCTCTGCTTTAATCGTGCAGGAACAGTTGAACAGGGCTGCCAACAATCAATGGGTTGTGGATAGCGGCTGTTCCCGGCACATGACGGGTAACAAGAAATTGTTACAAGACTGGAAACCTGTTCAAGGTGGTAGAGTGAGTTTCGCAGGAGAGAGCGGTGGAAAGATCACAGGAATTGGGACTGTGACTAACGGGAAGATGACGCTAGAAAAGTTAACTTTGTTGAAGAACTGAAGCACAATCTGCTGAGTGTTTCGCAGATTTGTGACAAAGACTACACCGTACATTTTACAAAGAATGAGGCGATTGTATTGTATCCTGGTTTTAAGATACCAGAGGACTGGATTGTTATGAAGGCTCCAAGAGTGAAGAATACGTATATCATGGATATGAGGTCTACTTAAATGGCCACTAAAGAATCGTGTCTTTTGTCGAAAGCGACTGAATCAGAGTCCGAATTATGGCATAGGAGAATGGGGCACATTCATCTTCGTAAGATGAACTACCTTGTCAAAAATGGGCTTGTGTTGGGTGTTCCCTTGAAGAATTTCAACTGCGAAGACAAATGCTTATCATGCAAGAAGGGAAAGCAACACAAGAAATCCCATCACACCAAGAAGGTCAACTCAATAGTCAGTACCCTAGACCTACTTCACATGGATCTCTTTGGTCCAGTGAATGTAAAAAGTCTAGGGGGAACATCGTACTGCTTGGTGATTACTGATGATTTTTCTCGATACTCGTGGGTATATTTCCTGAAGTCGAAGGATGAAACTGTTCAGATGGTAAAGAATTTGATTACCAAGGTGGAGAATATCATGGGGAAACGGGTTAAATTCATCAGGAGTGACAATGGAACTGAGTTCAAGAACTATGAGATGGAGATCTTCTGCTTACAGAAGGGGATAGAACATCAATACAGCGCACCGTATACTCCGCAACAAAATGGAGTGGCTGAGAGGAAGAACAGAACTTTAATTGAAGGAGCCAGAACCATGCTGGCTGATTCGAAACTTCCCGTGGTGTTCTGGGCTGAAGCTGTTGCAACAGCCTGCTATATCCTTAATAGAGTGTTAACTGTTAAAAGATTAAATAAAACCTGTTATGAACTTATGCATGGGAGAAAGCCTAACTTGAGTGGTCTTGAACCATTCGGTTCCCCATGTTCGATATTAAAGACCAATTCTAAATTTTGGTGAAGTAGCCGACGAAGGAATCTTAGTCGGATACGTTGTTGGGACTCCCAACAGACGGGTCTTTAATACATCGAACAGCAAGGTTGAGGTGGTGTGTAACACTGATATCACAAGTTACAAATCACCAAAACCAAGCACGGGACCCGCTGGGGTTTTTGACTATGATAGACTTTTTAAATCTTTTAACATGCCTTATTTGGATTTTGCAAAAGATGAGGAACGAATTGCTACGAAGATGATATGTGATGAGGAAGACACTTTGGTGCAAAGACCACAGTATGATGAATGTCAGCCTTCCTCGTCAAATGCTGTCAATACCCCTGCTGCCTCTACTGAAGAGGAATTCATCAATCCGTTTCACTCTCAACATCAATCAACCATGGATGAGCTATCTTCGAACTTGGAAGATAATCTAAATGTCAGTTCGGTTCCGACTACGAGAATTCACAAAAATCACCCGTTGGAGAATGTGATAGGTGATCTGTCCGCCGGTGTACAAACAAGAAAAAGCGTGAATGAGCACACCTGTGTTTACACAAGCATTAAAGACACAGGCATTATCAACGAATGCTTGTACACCTGCTTCATCAGCCAGATTGAACCAAAGAACTATCAAATGGCTCTTAAGGACAGCTCGTGGATCGAAGCCATGCAAGAAGAGTTAGCTCAGTTTAAGAAAATGGAAGTATGGAATTTGGTTGAAAAACCGAAGAATGTGCATGCGATAGGCACGAAGTGGGTCTTCAAATGTAAGAGAGATGAGAAAAGGGTTGTTATCAGGAATAAGGCGAGGCTGGTTGTTAAAGGCTTTAATCAGCAAGAGGGGATTGATTACAATGAAGTATTTGCTCCTGTGGCAAGATTGGAAGCCATTCGACTGTTTTTGGCATTTGCTGCTCATAAGGAGATGAAAGTTTTTCAGTTGGATGTGAAGAGCGCGTTCCTAAATGGTAAAGTCGATGAGGTTGTGTACGTTGAGCAACCTCCGGGTTTTCCTGACCCTGACTTTCCCGATCACGTGTACAAGCTAAGTAAAGCGCTGTATGGATTACATCAGGCACCTCGTGCCTGGTATTCAACCTTATCAGATTACTTGCTTGAGAATGAGTTTGAAAGATGTAAAATTGATAGCACATTGTTCTTCAAGAGAAAGGGTAGCGACTTTCTGCTGGTGCAAGTCTACGTGGACGACATTATCTTTGCTGCATCAAAGGTCGCCATGTGTCAGGAGTTTGAGGCCATCATGAAGAAGAGATTTGAAATGAGTGCTATGGGTGAACTAACTTTCTTTTTAGGATTGCAGGTTGATCAGAGGAAAGACGGGATGTTCATTCATCAGACGAAGTATGTCCATGATGTTCTCAAACGCTTCAAGATGGAGGACAGCACTCCATATGATACTCCAGTCTGCGTCAATCACAAATTGGGTGCTGATTCAGACAACGATGCAGACGTGGACCCAACCCAATATCGGGCTATTATAGGTTCTTTAATGTACTTAACTGCTTCTAGGCCTGATATAATGTTTGCTGTTTGTCTTTGTTCACGCTTTCAGGCAAACCCAAAAGAATCTCATTTGAAGGGTGCGAAGAGGATATTGCGGTATCTCAAAGGCAAGCCGAAGCTGGGGTTGTGGTACTTGATAGGAGGAGACTTGGAGCTAGTCGCTTACACAGATTCTGATTATGGAGGGTGTAATCAGAGTAGGAAGTCTACAACTGGTGGATGTCAGTTTCTTGGTGGCAGACTAGTGTCGTGGCAATGCAAGAAGCAGACCTCAGTCGCAATTTCAACCTGTGAAGCAGAATACATTGCAGCATCCAACTGCTGCTCCCAGGTTCTTTGGATTCAACAACAGTTGCGCGATTATGGTCTGAATTTCTCACTTACTCCTATTTGCGTTGATAACACTGCTGCTATCTCAGTAACTAATAATCCCGTGAATCACAGTAAAACTAAACATATTGACATACGTCATCATTTTATACAGGATTGTGCTGAGAAGAAACTGATTGAGCTCGAAAAGGTTGACACGTTAGATAATTTCGCTGACTTGTTCACGATAGCGTTTGACAAAACTAGATTTCAAAACCTTGTTGAGCTGAATGGGATGATCAATCCCGAGTAACCATGCTTTGTGTTTGTGTTATATATATATAAAATAAAAAAAAAAAAAACGTCACTATCACTTAGAATTATGTCGGTTGCCTCAGTTTGAAGGACATGTCTTAGGATATGTTTGGTCCTCATTTCTACTTGTAGAATATGAGGATAGCCATTAACTAGATGACTGAAAGTGACCGGGGCTGTTTATGATGAGTTTTCATTCTTTCGTTGAAAATTAGTCGATCATACTTAGTTAGAAGGACACATACTAGTATGTGGTCGGTCCAGCTGATCCATTGGATCTCCGGGATAGCCGTTTACCTGAAGACTTTAATCTGGTCGGGACGATAGAAGTTAAAATTTTTTCTTTTCGGGAAATGAAATTATTTTTCAAGTCTACTACTTCGTAAGAAGTTACTTTACTATGTTTAACAGAAAATTGATCCAACCTTGGAAAGTGATAGATATACTGATTCTGTGTGCTTAACTAGTGAAGTTATTAGGCATAAAAGACTTTAGAACAGTCATTGTATGTCATGGTAGCTTTTTATGGTGCGTAAAAGTAGAAGTGATACTAACTAAATCTACTCGATTATACGTGGAAACTCCTTAAGAGTTGTGCATGTCTTCATAAATATCTTTCCGAATGATAGGCAGAAAAGCGATTACCCAGTCATACACGAGCCCGTGAGTGTTCTGATTCCCGTGAAGATAGCGTGTCAAGACACAGCAGTGATCCAGATTCGGGACTTGCAGTTTTTTTCTACTTGAAGTTGTGTATATACATATAAATCGAAAAAAAAATGTGTATTCTAGAGTTCATAAGGTTAATGATTCTCAATCAAGACGCTAGAAGGTGAACGGGAAACAGAGTCTAAGTTCGAAGAGTAATTGTTACTTAATCAGACACTACGGGTCGAGGTCAATTCGGGGTGACTTGGGGAAAGCCAAATACGCTTTGAGAATAGATAGGAGGCATCATAATCTCTGAGTTGTTGCCCACCTAAGTTTTGAGCTTAATTGAACCTAACTCGTATCACAGAAACGATGAAAACCATTTTAAGTATATTACCTGCTTACAACCTGTTTCTTTATGTCATAATACAGCTGAACACGGATATGTGTGACAGTCACGTAATTAGTATGATTCCTGTTCGGATCTTTTCTAAAACATGGTAATCCCTGTCGAGACTGAAATTTGATCCCGTGTACCTTTATTTTAAAAGTTTTTCTATTTTTGGAGTTGTATGATTTTATACCTGGTTACTTGGTCTTGATCGTTTCATTTAACGCTTTAAAGGATGTTTTAAAACTTAATTGCAAATTGTTCAAATTATGGGGTTTGTTTTGAAAAATTTTAATATCAGCGAAGTTCGGCATAACTTTGCCTGATAGGCGAAGTTATCCACAACTTCGCCGATACATCTGTGGCCCTATAAAAGGAAGGTTTAAGGTCAGACTTGATCATTATTTCAAAATCAGCGAACTTATCTTCTGTCAACCTAGGCGAACTTATCGATTCTATTTCATCAATCAATCTATGTTTCTTTCTCGATTTCATTGTCGATTAAAGGTGTGTAGGGTTCTTTTATCATATAATCTCTGTCTTTTGAGGTTAAACATCGGTCGTTTAGACTCGATTAACGACCTCGATCATTCGAACCTTAAACACTCAATTTCAAACCTGTTATTACGTGTTCGTATATACCTGAACGTATAAAACTTCATAAAATCATGTTTTACGGAGTCCTCGATCTCCAATTTCATCATCTACACGTCGTTCGATAAACCTATCTGTTGCCGATTCGAATTCGGCGAAGTTACAGTTTAGGCGAAGTTATCCGTAACTTCGCCTGAGGTTTATCTTAAGAGGCGATGTTGTGATTAGGCGAAGTTCTCATTAACTTCGCCTGGACCATTTTACATAACAGTTATCAGACGAAGTTCAAGTTGAAGCGAAGTTGTTTCCCAACTTCGCCCCACCTTTAACTTCGCCTGTACATAATAGATCACAACTTCGCTCATGGTAACAGGCGAACTTGTGATTCGCTTTGACGTTTATCTAACTTAACCTGTTTGTTGCAGATATGGTTGTTGTTGCTGGAGCATGTGGTGCAGGCGGTGATGATGGAGGTGATCAACAAAGACAGTTCTTCCCGGGTCACAACATGTATATCACCTTAGACCCGGAGGCGAGCGGAGTTGATGATTTCCACGAAATCATCACATTTCTGTTACGCTCGAGGATATTCCACGCCATTACAACAACTCTGCCGATATCCTTACCCAACATTGAGGATTTCTGGCAGACCGTGGAATATGACTGTAGAGTCGAACCCCCGGTGATGCGCGCAACAGTAAACAATCAGATTGTTCAGTTCTCTTCTGAACATATCCGGGCGGCTCTGCGGTTTGGAAACGAGACAAGGGATGACCCAACCGATTTTGTAGCTCCTTTCCGTGATGGAGCATTTTTGAGGATGGGTTATTCTGGTCCCTTGGGCGATTCGCAGAGAAGGAAGGGATTTCTGCTTGACCAGTGGCGCTTTCTCATGCATGTTATGATAGTATGCATGTCAGGGAGAAAGGCGGGCACTGATGGCATGGGCACGACCATGCAGTCAGCGATGACTGCTCTGACTTACAACAAGCGATTCAGCTTTAGTCAGATGGTCTTTTATGAGATTGATCGTCAACGAAGAGCGATGGCGCGTGAGCGATTCATCATGTATCCAAGATTCCTTCAAATGATCTTGAATCATGTTGCTCCAACGCTTCCTCAGCGCCGTCCGATCCGTTACGTTGAGAGTGTGAACAAACGGATCTTCGCCCAATGTCGATCCTCCAGTGCGAGGAGCAAACCTGAGCTCCGTCCTCGACATACTCCACTCTTTGGGTACTTAATCAACCCGGGGTATGTGCCTGCTCGAGGGGACGAGTTTAGGGACCCGGCACCACAACAGGCAGGAGCACCTCAAGCTATACCTGCTGCTCCTGTTGTGTCACCGGAGGAGAATGTGGACCTTGATGCAGAATTTGGTGGTCAAGGCTTCTTTGATATGGATCGGGTGGATCCAGAGGAGAATGTACAGGTCCCAGTTGAACGTGCTTCGACTGTCAGTGTTACTAGGACAGCTGCTATGGCGGCTGGTTCTGATTCTGATGACGAAGTGGCAAAGGCGAGAAGGATTATGGTAACTCGAGAAAGACTACATGGGAAAAGAAAGAGAACAGATGATGATGACGAGTCAGACTATGAGGAAGAGGTACAACAGTTGATAAGGAGGTCAAGAAGGGAACGGATAGGTGCAGGATCGGGAGCCGGTGAGAGCTCTAGGGTGATACGTTTCACTCCACCAGCACTATCCGGTATGACAGTGGTTCCCTCATCACTACAGGTTACAAGGCCAAGCGCTACGGGTGTTCCCGTAGTGGCTACCTCATCTACATTTCGCCTCCCACCCACTACTTTCCAACTTTCGACTCCTGTGATCGTTTCATTGCCGCCTCCAACCGTTACTCCATCGGAGGTCGTGGCACAATTTATAGAGTCGACTGTTGTGGCCACTGCAGGGCTATCGGTGACGATACCACCTGCGGTTACGTCTATTTCTACTTCTGAGGTCCCGGTGACATCGGAAATCCCTCCTCAGTACACTCAAGACATATCACATATGAGGTTCGATTTCAACGCAACCCTCTCAGACTCAGAACGAATAGCAGCACTTGAACGGGTCGTGGCAGAACAATCAAGGGTGAATCTTATCCAGACCCAGGCTATTCAACGCCTAGTTGCAGAGAATCAGATGTAGTCGTCCCTGCTGGTAGAACATGGAAAGATCATAGATGCTCTAAAGGAGTTCTTGGCATCTCAGGGGGAGATGAGCTGTAAAGGCGATGAGTTGAGGACCAAGAGAAGGAATGATAGAGACGATGATCCCAATGCGTCGAAAGATGCAGGTGGTGAGCTACCAAGAACTACTCAAGCTCTTGGAACTTCCACAACTCAGGGGGATTCGACAACTGCAGCTGGTGGTGATGATGTGGTGGTGGTGGACGTAGAGGAGATGGATGATGGTTTGGTTGGTGATGATGATGTATTACCGAGTGATGTGATAGAGAAGATTGGAGAAGATATTGTGATTGATTATAAGATTGAAGAGGGAGAGATAGTAGAAGAGAATGTGGAGCATGACATTCCAGATGTTGAGAAAGCCGATATGAGTAAAGAGATGGCAAGTGATGAGTCTGAATGGGAAGAGCAGTCTAGGTGGAAGGAAGGCTATGCTCAGTGGTTCGTCAAAACGAAGAAACCGGCGGTCCCTACAATGTTTAAGAAGAGTTACAACATTAAAGGCTATGCTGAAGCGAAGAAAGGGATTATTTGCTGGATATATGATGAGCAGTTGAGGCTCTTCGTGATTAAAAGGTATGACGGTGTTCAGTACTTTAGAAGGATGTTAAGATCGTTGAATACACTACCGGAATGTGAAGTGAAAGACTTAGCCAGATTGGGATTGATAAACAGAAGTGACGATAATATGGCTAGAGTCATTGGGAAAATTGTGTGGAAAGAGAGTATAAAAGAGAAGAAATTTGAGCTGTTAAAACCACAAAAGGGAAAACTTGTTGAAGACAAGGATAGAGGTTTGAGAGCTGATGGAAAACCTTGGATGATTATGAAGCATAAACCGATCCGGTGCCTTAAAGAAGTACCGATGAAACTAATGCCCAAGGATGTGCTTAAAGACCTAAAGTGGTGGTTTGTAGATCGTGAGACAGCTGAGGCAGTGATGGAAGACGAGGATGAACAAGAGGTGCTAAGAGTTTACGATCCGATGCATTTGGTAAACTTATCGCAAGCTGATTTGCAGGTGCTCAATGAGAAGAAAATCTTTTATATTCCTGCTTGGAAAGACGAAGCGAGGAAATATCAAAGAGTTGTCTCTGTTTGTGTTCGAGAAGGAGTGCATGCGTGAAGATACAAGGTTGAAGATTACAAGACACGTGTTTGATGCTAAAGAGATGAAGCTACTGCCAAGGGGGAGTCTGTTGGTGCATGATGTCAGTAGTTCAGTGTCTAGTGTCTGTAATCGAGTCGTTTGGATTTGAGTTTGTATGTAAGCGAAGTTGCTAACAAGTTCGCTGATATAGGCGAACTTGTTAGACAAGCGAAGTTAGTGACAACTTCGCCTGAACATGCCAGGCGAAGTTGTCGCGTCTATATAAGGTTTAGGTTACGGCTTATTTCAAGAGTAACTAAACCTTTAAACTGCCTAGGTTTTGGTTGAATACTATGTTAGATTAATGGTTTGACGAACTATTATTGATGTTGGTTGATTTAATATTATGGTAAAGTTTTTAATTGATTTGTTCATGGTATTGTTGAGTAATTGAATCTAGTTTATTATTTTAATAATTATTCCACTTGTGTTTAATAGTTTTTGGTGATTTTTAAACGCATGATTAAGTTGTCTACTTTGTGTTTTCAACTTGTTTGCGGTTTATGGTCGAAATAACCGTAGGAATAATTTATAAAAGTTTGTTAGATTTTATTATTCTTTCACTAGAGAGGCCGGGAGGTAATTTAGTGTTGTGTCATCTTTGTCTTTTGCGGGTTTAGGTAATAATTGCACGGGAGTGAGTTATCTTAGGTCCCTTAGATTATTGTGATACAAGTCATGTTCGAGTTAATTATCAATAGCCCCCTTATATTAATATATATTGTATTCGAAGAGACCGGGAGGTGATTTGGATTTTGGGGTACCATAGTATTATTAGGTAAGTTGAGACTGGGAGGTGATCCAAACCTTTAACAATTGAGCTTCACGTGTCATTAGAGTTTTAGGGTGTTGTTGGTGAGGCCGCGAGGTGATCTAGCATACTTTAAGTGTCATATTTTTTAAGATATTGTTTTCCAACCGAGTCAAGTTCGTTAACTATATATTTAGCTAGTAGGATTCCATTACCTAGGTAGTTGTTTCTCGCATATTATTTAAACACAATTTATATAAAGTTTCGTTTTTAGTTTAAGTTTTAGTTTTAGAGTAAGTATTATTTAGTTTATATTTAATAATTAAAAACACAAAAATCAATTAAATCTATTTATTTTAGTTTTTAGTCAGAGTCTAGTTTAGGTGTCTCTAGTGTCCTTTGGGTTCGATATCCGGACTTCATTAGGCTTTACTACAGTTGATAGGTACACTTGCCTGTCTAGTGGTCTAGCATTAGGATAGTCTAGATTTATAAATTTAAAACTAGAGTGTACAGGTTAGGATAAGTTTTTATAGACCGCGTTTTGCACATCAGATATAATCGGGACCGACAGTTTCTTAAACTCATATTGTCTGGAATTTGATATCGGACCAAGTCTGATAAAAATTAATCGAAATAGAGTTCTACTAATTAGCTAAAATTCATAATACGTAAACAAGGAAGTTTAAGACTTTTATTAATTTACCTACAAGATCCCAACCCAAACCATATGCCCTCCCATTGTCTCTTCTCTCAAAACCAGTGGCCACCACCCATTGGTTTTCCTTGTAAAACCATGTCCTCAACCTGCTATATATATATTAGTTTTTTGTAACTCACTAACACCATCGATCTTTCAAATCTACACTACACATCACCAACCTACTCTTTCTCTTCCTCCATATAGCCCACGTCACACCACCACCACCTCCCTTACACCACCATCAACCCAAATCACAATCACACTTGATCAACAACACACACTACAATGGAAAATTAAGCATTATAGGAAGCAAGAATCAAGCTAGAAAGTTAGGAAAGCACCCACACACAAGATCTTTCTTTTCATCATCTTACTAGTTTCTTCAAAATCCAAGGTAATATATATAGTTGATTAATCAAGTTTGATTAAATAATGTTTCACACAAATGGGTTAGAATCAACCTTAGAAACAAAAGTAGTGAATACTTGTGTGTGTATGTCATTAAGCCGTGAGTGTGTGTGTGTTTTGAACACTCACATACATGCATACACTCATGGTATTAAGCTTGCTTGTATTGTTGAATATGATTAGAGATTTCATTTGTTGTTAAATTGTGTAATTGGATAATTTGGGGAAGAACGTGGATGAATTTGATAAATAGGTTTGATGTTAGAATGAATTTTGTGTAAATGATGACCAATGATCTTGCTAATGTGGTCATAATCTATCAACAATAATTAAACTCCTAGAATTAAAATATAATTCGACAATAGATTGTTCATAGATTGAAAATTTTGCGAATTTAGGAATTTACTTAAATATTTGGATGATTTGATAATTATTGATGGAATTTAAAATTGATGATGATGATAGGTTATATGTTAGAGATATCATAACTTGTTTGTTTAAAGACAATGTTTAAAGTTAGATTATAGAGAATTGTTGGTTTCAAATAAAGGAAACTTTTTTAAATACATAGTTGAGTTTTGATTTTGATATTGTTGTGCAACATATATGAACTTGATTGATTGTTGATTATTAACTTAAGATTATGAAAGAATACATCATCTAAATACCTATTGAATTGTTGTAAAAGTTTCTTGATAACTACTCACTAGAAGTAGAAACTTTATGACTTGAATAATAGAAAAAACTAAAATAGCACAATAGGATGCATGAAACCTTGTAAAGCTAGTTGAATGAGACGAATAAAAAAAATCATACATGATTATATTTGAAAGTTTGAATTGAATGAAAATGGTGAATAAAACAAAGTCATTAATTATGAAAACTTTATTATTTGAAGTGTTAAGAATGCTATTGTAGATGATGATGATGGGATAAAATAGGACCATGCTATAAGTTGTTATGATCTGGAAAATTTGATGCATAAACACCATATTAACATTATAGAAATAACATGCTCATGTGTTGATAGAAATTCGAAGTTAAGGTTTGAGCATGTTTAGTTAAGAAATTGGTTTAGTGTGCATATTTGGTGCTATATGATCAAACATTAATGTGATGGTGAATTACTTGTTATTATGTGTGTTTTCTGTAAAAAATGATTTAGTTTAGATATTATGACTTAAATAGCTTGTCGGTAACATTAGCGGTTGAAAAGTTCGACTTTTACTGTGAACCGACATGAGTTTTTGAAAATGTTTTAAAACAGATCTTAAAGTCAAAAAACTCTTATATTTAATATAAATTAAAGTAGAATAAAAGGGTCAAGATAGCAAAGCTTGAACCTACACGGTTCGTGTCGCGAAAACCGACACGAAAACGTTAAAATTGACGTTTTTAAGAAAGCGGAAACAAAAATAAAAAAACGTATCATATTTATTAAAAAAGTAATGGTTCTTGATAAAAATCATATATAAAGTGTTTTTAACAATTTAAAGCTCAAATTTTCTCGAAAAGTTAAATGGTTCGCCGTTAAAACACGAAACCGGCAAAACCAACCAAAACCGACAAAACGACACCATAATCACAATAAGAAAAAAAATTATAATTTTATAACATTCCAGCAACTAAAACATATTTATAAAAATTTATATATATTATTAAAGAATATAATAGTTTGTTAGAATGGTACAAAGTATAATATTTGGTGTTTACTTGTATACATGTATATTTGCTAGTTGTTAATTAAGATACATATATATAAGTTAGGGCCTTGCGTGCTTGTGTGAAAATATAAATTGGACTTGAAACAAACTAAAAGTCGTCAACGGATCATTCAAACTTGAACTAATAAAAAGATAAAAATAAGCATTAAAAGAAAACTAAAACGTTTGTGTGAAATATTTTAAGTTGAACAAACAACTTGAAATATATAGTTAATAAATGTGTACTATATATTTATAGGACACGAGTCTTTTTGGACGTTACATATAACGAACTACTACAAAGGTGAGTTTCTCTATCGATCTCTCGTTTTCGAAATGTTTTATTGTGTTTTGGGGGAAAAACATATTCTTTCTACTAATTTTATTGAAAGTTTTATAAAGCATTTTATTTTACAAACCGAGTAAAAAGTGGGATGACTCAACAATTGGTTAAATAATTGTTTACCGAATTAATAAGTGCACAAAAATATTGGTAAATCTGTCGGGGTGACGCCCCCAATTTCCAATCGCATTGGGTTAAAAGTGGGAATATTTTGAGTATGGTATGTATCGAGTTATCAATTTTGATAGTCATACACTTGTTGTATTCCTTGCTCGTCTACAATAGTACAATTTGTTTAAAAGATAAAATGATTCGTTTTTATGATAAACTCGATTATTATGAAGTTTAAAGATATAATTACCATGTTAAAATAACGGTAGGAAAAGATTACCGTCGTTGCTTATGGTAATGGACTATGAAAAGAATGCTCGTTGAACCATTGTATGGAGAGATTTATAAGTATTCGTTTACTTAATTTCTTGATAAATTGGTATAATGTTGTTTATTATGATTTTTATGATGACTTGTATTGAATTTTCGTTTGCCATTCATAATATATATATGTGTATGTGTGTGTGTATGTGTGTATGTACTTATATAAATATTGATTATTTTCGAATAAAGAGAACTCACCAACATTCGTGTTTACGTTTATTTTAATATGCTTTTCAGGTAAATAAGTAAAGTATTGAAGATTCGTGAAGAGCGCGGGAAAGTACTGACATGTGTTTGAATGAAAAATATTGAACTTGTGATTTGAATAAAAATTGTGTAATATGACATGTGTAATGACTTTGATGGTTAAATAAAGTTCAACTTTCATTAGAAATGTATACATAAATGTGATTGGCTAAATGACGTCTGTCACCACTTGAATGACTTAGTCAAAGTCTTCCACTGTTCAAATTAAGATTTTCGAGGTGTGACAGTATTCTTCCTTGACGGCATTGATCTGACATGTGACAAATCAAAAATTAATCTTTAATAGCACAAAACAAAAAACTGGATGAGTTTTATCGTATGACATGAAATAAATTATACTAATGGAATTAAATTGGTAAATCATTAGATTTGTTCGAGGCATTTGAGAAAATGAAGTGGTGATCTAATTAAATTAAGGGAAATGTTTTTCCATAAGAACTAACCAAAAGAGATATCATGTATGCTTATTGTTTGACTTTGCAAAAGGAGATGATGCCATGGTGTGTCTATTGCCAAAAATATACTGTGCTTGTGGCTTTCTAGTAAGTGCATGTTATCATCTGCAAGATGTTTATTAGTAGCACTTTTTAGATACATATTTGGTTTCAACACATCACACATAACAATTGTAAGTAGGTATTCTTTATTATAAACTTTGTTAGCAACATGCATTTCAATTAAAATTAATCAAAAGTCTGTAGCTCAACTACATGTATATCACCAGAGATTATGGGAAAATACATGCTGCAAACTCCAATTTCCAATAAGCTTCGTTAAGGTAAAACAAAAATACAAATACCTCTAGAAGTGATCGACAACTTGTCAAGAGATGAACAAAAATATTTTGAATCAACGCAGATCTATAGATCATCATAGCATCATTACAATACAAAGAAGCTCAGATACACAGTTTGTCATTGCCATTGTTAACAAAGTACGCTTCACGCCGCACAGCTGCAACAGAGGTTGCCACACCAAGTAGCTAACCAGCATCGATCATCACTGGATAACAGAGACAGCGAGAAACCGAACCTTGCCACGCCATGATCAATACTCTCATACAATACCAAAGAAAGCATGCACCATAAACAGTAACTTCTAAGCTAGGCAATGTGCATTAAACATTTCATATTTAGCAGTAACCACATCAGTTCAGAAAATCAAATAGAAAACAACCACATCAGTTCAGAAGATCAGATAGAAAACAACCACATCAGTTTTACGGTTTATGCAATTATGGGTTTTCACGGCCATCGGACCACGTCGCAACCAACCACTGTCACATGGGGTTTCCAAACGAAACCCGGCAACAGTAGGTCAACCATCTATTCCACCCTTTTTTCGGTCGTCTCCCAACACCGTCGCAGCACCACAGAACCTGCAAAATACCGATACGTCGCCACAACAGTCGGCCACCAAACCCCGCCTTCAGCACACCATTTAGGGTTTCTAGATGGTGATGATGACGGTGGTGATTGAATACGGTGAACACGTTGGCGGTGACAGTGGTGGTTGGGTAGAAACGATGGCGGTTGTTCAACACCGTATAATCCATAATTACACGATGGTGGGACTGGTTTCGCAGTCGGTGTGATATTTTTGAGATAGAGAGAAGAGAACTAAGAAATTGTGAACAGATGAATGATGTGTGATTGCATCAAAGCTATAACCATGATCATTTCATGTGGTGGTGGTGGTGGTGGTGGAGGAGGAGGAAAGCAAAAGGTCTCCGACGATGAGCATGTGGAAAGCATTATTGTAAGGTGGACAGGTGAAGGTTCAAAACATGGTACAAAATCTTAAGCATATTGTATATGCAAGTAAAGCTCATATAACCATTAAAGCATGAGATGCATGTGAGAGATGCGTTAACATGTTGCAAATTAAATAGATGTATAATATAATTTTAGAATAGAATCCTTCCAATCACTCTAATCGTACATCTTCAATCAATCAATATATCATGATCTCCCCTTGTGATTTCATCGATGGGTGCGTTTTTTATTAGCAAATCTAACTTTGAAGCTTTGATGATTCTTTTTTCTAAAAGACAGAGAAACAAAGAGAAGTTTATGGCTTTACGCTGACCTGATATCGCACCTGCTTTTCTTCATCTTCAACTGCAATCAAGCTATGCGATCATGATGGGAAGGTCTCTCTATGTTACGATACAAACGAGCAATCAAGAGATTCGATAAAGAGAAAGAGAAAGGAAGAAGAACAGAGAGAGGAAAACCAAATCAATTCATCGATACATTCCACATACATGGTTGATGTATATGTATACTAACCTATTACAATTATAACCCTAACTATTGAAAATTTACACTTTTGACCCTCTACTATGTACCACCTAACATTACTCCACCCTCAAAGATTTTTGTCCTCTAAATACAAAGAAGAAAACAAAATTCTAATCAAAACTGTCAAAACCATATAGGGAAAAATTTTGTGCTCCATCGAGTTTTGCTATTGAAACATCTTCTTCAGAAAATGTAAATTCAAAACTGGTAGTCCTCACATTTATGATCATTGTGGTTATCAAATAAAACTCTTTGATGTACAGTTGCATCACCACCATCGATTGGTTTAGGAGGACCATTTTCTTAAACATGTCCTTGTGAGGGAACTGAAACTAACATCTTAGAGCAATATCAAGTGTGCATGTGGGAGTTCTATAGTAAACACTTCGACACTTTAACCAAATAAAGAGTTGTGGCACTATCGAAAGCACTATCCATAATATGAAAATTATTATACTTCTTGAATCACTTTTTCTTGCTCCTGATAGAATATCACAAACTTTTAGCCCAACGGTATTCCATCTCCTTGGTTCCATTCTATGAGCCTTAGCACACAACATCATTTGGCAAAGGTATTCCATTTAGAATAAATGTACCAAAAATTAATGTTGTCATAATATTCCAATAACAATTGTGTGGACAAGCACCATGAAAATAAGAGCATGCAAGGCTTACCAAAGATTCACCATAATGATGGGTCAATGGCACCTCTGGTTGAATTTTATTCGCTTTATACACCTGAAATATGTCCTTAGGCCATCCATCATATTTGATCATACTATTATTTTTAGTGCTCCAACATGGAAGCCATGTCTTCCAAAGTGCCACTTTCATTAATGATTAAGCCATAACACATATTAATTCTTCGACACTATGCATTGTTTGTTGTTTACTTGAGATTTCACACCAATAGCACCATAATTGATACATACACCCACATTTTATCCTAAATGTCTTTGAAAATCTTATACTATCTGGTAATAATCCAATAATACTCTTGTTTGGTCGAATGAAACAATTGCATTGAATTTTTAGTGGAAATATGCAGCAACATTTATTTTGTGTCGGGTTTTTGAATTTAGAAATTATCTTCCCTGCTTGCGAAGTCATATCGCCAATCAACGAAGCAATGAATTTGGCAACTTCCGACTCCTTCAAACAATTTATATTACTCTTCCACTTCCACCTAATGAGCCAACTACTCACACATTCTCTGTTGTACTTGAAAATCAATTCGTCTGTCCCATAAATCCATTTGAACTTGTCAAATTCACACATGTCGCTACAATCCTTTAACCATTCCCATAGAGATGGGTTGCTACACCAACCTGACCTACTGATAGAATAAGTCACCAATCGTTCATCCAATGTGAATGACTAAAACTTGAGCTTCTTTTATTTTGTACTTGAACATCAAATGAGAGAGATAACATGCAAAATGATTACTGTGATATTCAACTTCGTACTGATTGTTAAACAAATAAGCCAAATCACACTTAGTATTCTGAATAGATTCATTGTCCCTCCTATTCATTTCTTTTGTTCCATCCTGATGTTCTACGATCTCTTTTTCCCTTTATTTTGGCTCCACTTCTAAATCAAGACTCATATCATGTCGATCATTTTTGTGTCTAACTTTACAAAAATCACGATAAACCAAGTTGTTTTATCAGTTTTAGATGGCATTTTCAATTTCATTTTCTATTTTTCTAACATCATAGTCGTTAACATCAAGTGAATCTTTAATATAACCCATTGATTCATTTTTGTCTAATATCTCATTATTCATGGCTTCTTGAATCTTATTATTGATTTCAGATTCATACTCGTGATTAACGGGGTTATTATCACATTTAGGCGTTTCTTCAAACACTTGGTGGGCAGATTCTATTTTGGTGATTTGAGAAAAATGGGGTGATTCCAGAACACATTCATTATCACTAGAGATACCGAGACTACTTAGTTGATGTGAATCCAACGCACTTACCTCACAATTTGCATGTAGTTGACATAAATCTTGAAGAATGCTAGTTTGTTTTGTGGGTGCTAAATTGTATCTCTGTTTCCAGCACCTGAAGCCTAATTGAATTGTTGATTGAATGAATTGTTGTCAGCAGTTTCTTGAAGTTTTCATCCATCTTAGCTTCTAATTTCAAGTAAGTCTGATTCAACTGCTCCAATTTTGATACTGAGTAGCCATGGTTCAATTGTGTGATAGATTGAGTGAATTGTGAAAAGGAATTGGTTGAATTAATGTTCGGGGTTCGTGTATTAGGGTTAGAACTATGATATGAACGGTTTGAAATTGGAAACAACTGATCGATTACAATCAATTTAGAACGACAAAACTTATAGAAATTGAACGAATTTGAGGTCGTATACAAGTGGGAAATCAAGAGATTAAGATCGATAAAGAGAAAGAAAGAAAGAAGAATAGAGAGAGGAAAACCAAATCAATTCATCGATACATTCCACATTCACAATTGATGTATATGTATACTAACCTGTTAAAATTATAACCCTAACTATTAAACATTTACACTTTAGACCCTCTACTATTTACTATCTAAAACTTTATTTCCTCAAACTCCGCCGGTTTTCATTTATGCAACTTAGTGAACTTCCTATATGCATTTGTACATATCATACATGCATAATGTTTGAATTTCAAATCTGGTTCGTATGTATTTTAACTGTTCCGAATTTGATTGATTTGATTCACACCAAACTACAGGCCGCCAACTGTTTGATGAAATGTCCGAATGAACTTTTAACTATGGATTATGCTTAAAGAAGATACTTCTTTTTCCACTTTTGATCTAATCAAAACTAATTTAGTTTCTCGATATATGAAATGGATGATTAACTTTTCAAAGGTGGGTCAGTTAATGGTGGAATCATTTCGCTCGGTTTCTTGGAGGCGGAAGTAAGCTATTGCCCACTCCTATTATGTAACACCCACCAAAATACCACTATAAAATATTCGTGTCAAATTGCCAACTTACAAAAATTTAAGGGCCAAAGTGTAAAATACCCAATATAAGAAGTGGATATATAAACATATAGTATGACCAATTTCTATATATAACAATCAGTAGCTTTTGAACCCGTTTATTATGCGGGATTTGTCATTTGAGTTAGATATTTAAACGAGCATTAGACACCATATAACAATTATTGTTATTGTAATAATAATAATAATAATAATAAATCATGTGTTCATTACAAACAATTTATGTATATATAGTATTATAAAATAATTAATTACATACATACGTAAATCGTTAAATAAGAAATCTTGCAAAATATTAATATATTATATTAATAATAAGAGAAGATATATTCATATACAATGAAAATAATAACTTTCTTAAGTGAGAAGATTTCTTAAAATAAAAATATATAAGTTATGCTGCCATGACAGTTTCATCCCATATGCCACCAAAGGACCAAATTAACAACAAAACAAACACGTGGGGGGGCGCATCATCATCAACCGATATTACCTTTGATTTAATTTTAATATCCTAACATGTATATTAGTAGACTTATTGATCATAAAGAGAAAAGAATAGAAACAAAGAATTACTTAAGTGATATGTTACTTCACTAAATAATACTCAGCATATAGTTTGTGAGATGAACGAAGAATGGTTGATTGGTAGCACCAGTCAACGGCGATTGGTGGTAGTCATGACAATTTCTTAGTGGCGACAATCCTAACCTCTAATTTGTGCCCTTAACCGACGATTTCCTCAAAGTGCGTGCACGACCCAGCAACCCCGATCATTGCCTCGATTTGCATGCCAAGAAAAGTAGATCGAGAATACCCCGATATTCGTGCAAGTGCGGAAGTGCTGCCGAGAGTCTAGGTCAATCATTCATTCATTCACAAAGGTTTCAAACGAGATCACCACATCATACAGAACAGACAATCATATGTGAATACGTTAAACCTTTTTCAGTCAAGATAAACGGGTTGTTTATCAAAGACTGTCACATAAAGATTTATGGGATTACGTGATTCCTATTAAAATACAAGATAGAAAATAAAAACAAACTCAGACCGAGTACACATGTGTCTGGATCCAAACATAATCAGTCAAGGCTACGTGGCCGCAGACTAGAGATCATAATAAAAGTTCTCCAATGGGCTTCAGTTCCCAATGCTCGTCAGTTCCCAATGGGCGCCAGTTCCTAGAGAACCGTAATTGTGTGTGTATGGCAAGTGGTACAAATCCCAGAAATAATAGACGTTTCTGCTGAGATTGTTTCACGAAAACTATCTTGTCAGTCAAAGAAAGATTTATAGAATGTTTTTAGAGTCAACGATTCACCAGCATATCGCTGACGTATTTTTCCTTCAATGTCACAGGAAATAAAGTTAGCATAGGTAGCAAGAAATTATAGCAATCCAAGAAGATAGATACTCGCAAGGTAGAGATGACTTAGTTTTAAATATTAAAATATTGTAAACAATATTTAAACAAGTTTTATAAATCAAACAAGAGTTTATAAATCAAACCCTCGAATATTTATTATTCGAGAAGCTTTCTACTAAATCAAATATTTTATTAATTTTACAAATAAACTAATGTTTCAAAATATAAATTAATATTTTATTATAAACTAAAGACTTCCGCTAAAACTCTAATATATTTTTAAAACAGGTATCAACTATTGGTCACACGTCTAGGCCCTAAATTGGGGTGTGACATATTTGATGTTTGGTGTCTTCCCTTTTATATTCTGTGATCATGCTGTATTCGTGAAAAACATTTAACTCTGTTTAATATATAAACAATCAAACTAAATATGCCTCGCTAAGTTATTTTATGTCATGTATTTACTATTAGATCTCTAAATATAGTCAAATTTAACACACAAAATAAGGTTTTTAATTAACGGATCAAAATTAACCTGGTAACAAGTAAACTTTTTGTTTCATTACTGGGTAAAAGAAGGTTTTTACTATCGGGTCAACTTTCAACCGGTAGCGAGTAAACATTTTGTTTCCTTAAGGTGTATAAGAAAGGTTTTCTGTTTAAAATTTGACTTTGTATTACATATTATTAAACATTTAAGCTATAAAAGGATTTAATAGGCTTTATGTATCAGAAAATGTACCTTTTAGAACTTCTATTAATGTCTATGTTTCAGCCATAATGAAGAGTAACAATTTTTTCAAGTAACAATTAACCACAGATAATTTTTTGTTAACATTTGAATCGGGTTGCCGTACAATCCAACTTGCGGTCACGTGTTACAATCGTAATACTTTACAAGCACGTGCGTCGTTCGCTTTTAACGTTTACTACCCGAAGATGGGGATGCGCGACTGTTAATCAACTCATATTATAACATTCTGGTAAAAATGTTTGTTTTCTTTTTTGTCAGCGGATTATGATTCTTCCAGGTTTGTTTTTATGGTGTAAGTCAATCAGGATTTATATTATGGTTTTTGTTATTTCATAAGAAGCCATGTATAATACCTCTAATATTCACAACTATATTTCTAATGCAGATACATAGTCTACAGGGTACATTAGTTCGTTCTTCTGGCAGGTTTGTTTTGTATCTATGTTATTATACCATGTTTAGAGGAAAAACATCCAAGTGCATATGCGTTTGGTATGATGCAGGCTCTGTTTGGATTACCTATTCTTGGTTATCTACCAAATTTAGGCTGCATTGATCATATCCCACTTCAACCTGATCCTCACGATTATATTAAGTATATCTAAATTTGTAGATTTTTAAGTGTAACATAAGAAAAATTACATGAATTTATATATTGTGACCTTTTTTAGTTTTGCTCTAGTATATTTTTAAACTTTCAAATTTAGTCTAAAATGGATCTTTATTCAAAGCTGCATAAAATGTCAATGATTTTATTTGCATATGAATGATTGTTATTTCGTTTCCGGGTGTTTATGTCATCATAAAAGTCAACAATATCCCTAACCAAAGTTTATATATTGAGTTCTTAATGTTCTTTATTTCTTTCACATATTATAATTTATTTGTGTTGGAATTTATGTTTTGAAGATGTATGAATGAATGTTTTTCACATGAAAACTCTTGTATGTGCCTTTTTATGAATGAATGTTAGTATATATGGATTGTCATTTACACTTTGTAAAAGATGTTAGCTTTTTAATAATTAATCGTGTTAATAGATGCAACAAGTATACTCACCAAGGAACCGATGGCTGAAATGGATAATTTTAAAGCATCGAAGTTGTCTATGAATTTTAAATTGTTAGACCATCCGTAGTCGCACCGTTTTTGCGGCGTTTTGAGCTATAACACCGGGGGCACGCCCCCCGGCGGCGTTTTGGGTTTTCTTTTTTTTTTTCTTCCGGCGTTTTATATATAAAGCGGGTGAAGGCAAAGGAATTAAGAATCTTGAGGTTTTCATGGTGGGTTTCATAATCAAGTCAAGATCTGATGGTTTTCATGGTGGCTTTCATGGTGGCCGGAATGATTGAATCCGGTGGTGGCTTTTCATGGTGGCCGGAATAATGGATCCAGTGGGTTTCATGGTGGCCGGAATAATTGGATCCGATGGGTTTCATTGTGGCCGGAATGAATGGATCCAGTGGTGGGTTTTCATGGTGGCCGTAATAGTGGTGGGTTTTCATGCTGGCCGGAATAATGGATCCGGTGGGTTTCTTGGTGCCCAGAATGATTGGATCCGGTGGTGGGTTTTCATGTTGGCTGGAATAATTGGATCCGGTGGGTTTCATGGTGGCTGGAATGATTGGATCTGGTGGTGGGTTTTCATGTTGGCCGGAATAATTGGATCCGGTGGGTTTCATGGTGGCCGGAATGATTGGATCCGGTGGTGGGTTTTCATGTTGGCCGAAATAATTGGATCCGGTGGGTTTTGTGGTGGCCAGAATAATTGGATCCGGTGGTGGGTGCAAAAAAGTGTAAACGTGACTGGGCGCCACGTGACGCATAACGCCTGGGGATGGGGCATTTTGACTACACTCAGTTTTTATAAAAAACCATAACTCTGACTGGCGCTATGTGACATAACGCCTGATGGTGGAGCTTTATGACTACTCATGATCTTAGTCTTATCAAAATTAATCCAATCAAGCTATATGGGTCTAAGTATGTGTTTAGCCCAAAGACTTGAAAATTGTTTTGGGATGCTATATATAAATTTAAAAGCATGTAATGAATTTGACGATGTTAATTTTTGGGTCCACGACCCACGTTATCAAATGCTTTTTATTTATATATTATAACTTTTAGTTACGTATTATCTGATCATGTTATTTGACGATGTGCTTTTGTCAATGCATGTTAAACTAATTGCTGATGGTAAGTTTAGATTTTTTGTACACAAGCCCGTGTAGTACACGGGTTTAAAACCTAGTTAAGAAATATAGATTTGCTCCAAAAGAGAAGTTGTAAATATAGGTTAAGTTCCATTTAGGCTGCTTACCATAACAAAAGGGGGGGGGGGGGGGGTTGGACCTCATTCTAGTTACCATAACAAAAAAGATGAACAAGAAAAAAAATCCCTTCATAGTATACAACTCCCACAAAAAGAGGATCAAAATTGCAATGAGATAGTAGATAAAGAAGCTAAAACCTTCTCCTATCTAGCTACATAGTTCATACAAAAACTCAACCTTGCCGACTAGTTCAATGACATACAAAATCTTTATGAATCACTGATTTCAGGTTTGTTTTGGGCATCCATGTCAGTATTTTCCTGGGCAGTAGTAGCTTTCTCTTGGGCAGCCTTGTACTCAAGATATTCCTCAAAAGGGTCACCACCCGAAGAATCACTGTCATCGTCTCTTGGTGAAGATACAGAAAAACCTGATAAATAAACGGTTAGTTAGAGTTCGACAAGTCATTGATCATAGTAATAATCTTAACTTGGCTAGGCTAACCTTTTCTTGAGTTAAACTTTCGGGTGTGACGTCTAATAAGCTGCTTAGTCTTTGTTATGGTAAGTTGTCTAGCAAAAGGAGAATAATCTTCATTATCACTCCATTCACCAGGCATTGGCTCTTCTCCTTCATTTCTCATGGTCCTTAACACAAATGCCTTTGCCTTACGCCGTTGTATAGAGAATAATCCTCTCACCGACGTCACAAATCCATCCCCCGCACCATCAGCAGCTCGTCTCAATCCAAGATTATCCTCACCCTCACTATCCTGATCAAGGGTAGGTACATTTGCCAGATTTGGTTCTTTGTGTGTTGCCTTGTCTTTGAACTTCTTACCCTGCACCGACCAAATTGTTAATCAAAGAATAATAATAACATTAACAATAATCAGTCACGTTCAAATTACCTGCATTCCGGTGACTGACTTGAGGACACTCCAGATAACATGCTTTTGTACTCTGGCAAAAAGCTTCTTCCAAGTTCCAGTGAATTCAGCACGGTGGAATGAATCCATTAGAAGTCTTAGATCACTTACAGCAAATCTAGGCCCTTCATAGGTCACTAGTAATTCAACCTGATGACATTTGCAAAATATTATTATTATTATTATTATTATTATTATTATTATTATTATTATTATTATTATTATTATTATTATTATTATTATTATTATTATTATTATTATGTGAGAAAAATGACTTTTAACATCCACCTGACTTATCTTGATGTTATGAAACTCTCTCAACACTTCAGGCTTGCCTTTTTTATCATTACTTGGTTTTCCTGACTTCTTGTCTTCTTGACCCGTTTTTGAAGCTTTTGAGTTTTTAGAAGATTTTGCGGTTTTTGAATCCTTGGACTTTGGTTTGTTACTCAATTCTTCCTACTCTAGAGAACGCATTTCTTCTAGAAGCTCATTAGCTACGGATTCGGCCACACTTTCTTCCCATGTTTTATCAAAGGAAGAACTTCTTTTCAACTCGCTCGCTGGTTTCCCTTTCTTGGATGTCTACAGTAAAATAATTAATAATGGCAATTTAATTATAAACGGGTTCATTCGGGTTGTTTTTGCAGTCAAATGAGTAAAATAAAATAAAAAGGTTGGCTAATATATCAAATGGTTCAAAAGTCACCCAAAGTTTATTTAAACGCATAAGACATCATAAATAATTTTAGCTAAAGTTATAACTTATACTGAAGTATTTTTAAATACTAACCAAGGGATCAACTGTGTTTGATTTGGTGGAGCCCTCTTAACTCTTTTGTAACATCATTCCCTTTTTTCCCACGTCGTAAACCAGCAGTTGTTGAGACCTTCCAAACTTCCTATTTGTCGAAAAGTGGCATTCAGTTTCACTGTTTTCTAAAGCCAAAACTAGAAATATTAGTATTTATGATCGACTGTTATGACCTGGCGGCGATGGCTATCCTGTTCCTCTTCAGGAAAGAAATACCCCCACATCATGCGGTACATGGTCTCAGTCAAATGTATTTTCAATGGGTAAACATCCGCCTGTTTATACATAATAAACAATGTAGTGTTCAAAACACAAAAATCTTCTACTTGCTTTGTTCCATTCCATGAATTGTTTTAAATACCTGAAAGAGTTCAATAGGTGAGGCACCATCCTTTGGAGCACCTAGTTTTGCATCTACTCGAATCATCACTTTCCTGCAGCCACTACAAAAATATAATAATTGTTTTAAATAAAACCTCTAGATTATAAGAATAAAGGTTTGTTCACATACTTTCCCCATTCCGATGGAGGATTCCATGCTGCCAGAAGAGTATCAGATTTAGCATTAGGCAGGCAGTTTTTAATAACACAATACTTTATTGTGAATCTAGCAACACCAGTATCTTTGTAATCTCTGTCAAAATCATATATCTGCATATATATGTTTGTTTAGCAGTGAGGGTAAATAAAAAAGAAAATGAAAGGCTTTACCATTAATCTCAATCTCTGAAATAGGTTTCCCATCCAAAAGCATGCTCCATGCAACCTTTTTCAATTTGAAGGACAGGCCCATAGCACATGGTGGACCCTTATTCTTCTCTTTCTCCATTAGCCTTTCTTGTGCAGCTTTCCTCGAAACCATCTTCAAAGAAGCAGCCGCGGCCTTTCTCGCTCTTTGTGCATTTACCACTTCGTTCCTAAGTTTTTGCACCTGCCAGTTTATACCCAAATTTTAAAAAGTACAAAATAATATTATGATACAACATATGTTTTATTTAAAAAATAAGAGCGTACCAGTATG
Organism: Bidens hawaiensis; assembly: GCF_021521415.1. Lineage (NCBI taxonomy): Eukaryota > Viridiplantae > Streptophyta > Magnoliopsida > Asterales > Asteraceae > Bidens > Bidens hawaiensis. Next base: position 1,106,607 of record NW_027491237.1, on the reverse strand, counting down.
GATCTGCTGCCAGTTACCATCCATGTATCACTTTCTTTTTCCATTATAGCAGTATCAGTAGGAATAACAAGCTTTCTAATATCATCATAAAGCAAGTTCTCGGCTCGTTCCTTTTGTTCAAGGTTGACTCGTTCTATGTCTACCTCTTCAACACCATCAGGAACCACCTCATTACCTTCATCCTCTATCTCTTCATCATCTTCTGCTGCTTTTGTAACGCTGCTTTTCTCATGCCTAAATTACAAACTTTATTCAAATCAAGGCTAGGAATCACTAATTTTAACCATGGTTATCAAACACTAGCAAGTTTATATTACAAACTTGAACTTCACTGACATGGTTTCTTGATGAAAGTGAAACTTACTGTGGAGGCCGGGCCATGAGCGTATTGCTCAAAGAATCATTAATAACTTGAAACTGGCGAGATGTCATAGTTGCAATTATATTATCAGAATTAAATGCAAGTTCCTTCAAAGGTTTTACCTGTAAAAGAAAGGTTTTAACTTGAGCTTTAGCATTGGTTTATTTGTCTGAAATTAAATGCAAGTTCCTTAAATATCACATTGTTCTTCACTGAAATTCAAAAGCAGGTTATCTTTAACGGCCAATTGGGTTAACCTATAATGATTTACTCAAAAGGAAACGAGTCAAAAGTTGTCCAAAATTGAACAATATCACATCATTAAAAGAATGATATAGTAATCATATATTGCACATTTTCAGTTTATAAAAGAACTAGGTAAAAAGTGTTTGACCTGCCCATTTTGACTCGTATCAACCCTGTGATGCAGATATATATACCTTTAAATCCTGAGTTCCAGGTTTGTTCTGTGTGTAGCGGAAGTACATAGAACATGGCATAAACACCTGTTCAAGTAAGGTCCCGGTTCGCTTTACTTTAGGTGAGCTTTTGCATATCTTTGTTAGCCACTGTACCCCAGCACCGGGGTCAACATCAGTTGGAGCCACGTGAGCCTGCACATGTTCCAACATCACAGTCACCTCTGACCGGTTCCATATCAATTCAGGATGCTTTTCAGCATTAGCGTCCCCTCCATCTCTCACAGCCTGCTCAATCACGTCTATGCCAACATTTACAACTTTATGAAATGAACGAGATAAAACTCAGCCACTAGCAGCAGCAAGCAAAAATCTACCCTGTTCACCATAATGTATCCATCCTTTTTCAACCAAATGATTAAAAACAATACATAAGTTGTTTTAAAAGTGCAGTTCTAACACCTCAACAACTTACATTGGGCTCTTCAGAGTGGAAATTAAATTGTGGCCCGATAACATTTACCATGAAATTACATGTGCCCTCCTCGTCCTCCTCAGAGCCATCAACATTCACATGTTTTGCTGTAACAAAATCACCACATACCGAGTGATTACATTTTCGTCTAGTTTATGTATGAACAAGTTGATTTGGATTGTGTTTTATCTCAGAAAGAATCAAGTAAAAATATTTAGCTAAAAATAGAAACGAATTAAAAGTCACCAAACATCCATTTTTGGTAGCAATAATGTTATGATGAAAAAACACATTGCAGTAAGCTGTCTTAACATGATACCCAAAGCAGCCCATGTTTCAATAGATACTTGTTAAACAAATTCTTTAACGCGGCATTGCACGTACCAGTATCATCAAATGTTTGATGTTCGACTTTATTTGGATTTGATGGAGACTGATCTGACGTTGGTGCTTCCTTTTGACTTAAAGGACTTCCTGTTTGAACAGAAGAAGGTGTCTTTGAAACATCTTCTTGAACAGGTTGACTATTGCTTTGATCCTGGGTCTCCTCAAGCAGTTTCCTCTGGGCATATTGACGAGACGGAGATGGTTTTGGTGGTGCAACGGCTTTACTTAACTCGCCACCCCATGACACCATACCATTTCTGTTTTCAATAGTCAAAAGTAGCTTCAATCCATATACAAAAACCCTTTGGCAATTATCAGCTACCACCACATTATATCCATCCTCATCACTTGGGTCTGATCTTTTTCGTTCATCATTATCGGATACAGGTGTCGCGTATTTCATTTCGATACTTTTGTTGCAAGCTTCCTGCCATGCTAACAATCTAGAACAATCTGCTTTCGGGGATTGTTTTCTGATAATAAAGTAATCAGATGATAATATAAACCCATCATCACGATGCCGATCAGTGGTTCCAACTGCATTACTGGAATTATCAGTAACAACTCCATCTTGTGAGGCTGCTTTTTTAGATGTTTGAACTTTAATAATACATGTTGAATCATCTTTATTCAGAAACACCTTGGGCATATGAAGATCAATCCCTTGGTACACAACAACAAGAAGATCGCGTGGGCTATCAAATGTAAACTTTTGCTTTCCACGACCCAAATACATTTCAGATTTTATCTTCGTCATTTTAAAAGTCAACCCTTTAGCTGGATCACTTTCATCCAACGACATATGCCTTATAACGGTTGGAGTTGAATCGACACGAACCATAAACTCCGTCATCACTTTGTCTAGTGAGAGGTTGCCAGATCTCGAAAGTCTTGGTACACCATAACGAGGGTATCGAGAGAAAAACCGTAATTTAACTGGAGGGAGGTAATTTAAGTTCATGAACTTTATAAGCCAAGCAACATCATGAGGAGCTACATTAATTGTAGGTGAATCAGTTGGTGAGTCAATAGAAGGTCTAAGTGCCAAATTTACCCTCATGGAGAGTGAAGTAGATCTAAAAGGATCATATATAAATTCACGCGCAACGCCTTCAGAAGGAAGCGCAAACAGAAAATGGTTAAGTGGGGCACCAGAATCACAACCCCAGTCCATTGCAATTTCAAGAATAAGAGTTGGTGCAACTAAGAAAGAATACATTTCGCCTGCTAGTGGTTTGGTGGTTGAATTCCTTAACAAATATTCTAAACTGGTTGTAAATATCTTCAATTCTTTTGCAGAAACATAAATACGCCCATCTGACTGTTGGATTTCCATGTATCTAGAACACATTTGGAATTTATCTGACTTTTCATACGGGTCAGTTGTAGCAAGAATATTAAACAATGTTTCTGAGAAAGTTAAGGTCGTGTTTCCATGGATATAGTTTCTCATTTCGTCCCACCATGGCAGGCTTTTTTCTTTCTTTGGAGGGATAATAAAGGGATTCGGGTTTCTAACGCTTAAGTTGGCCCTGCGTAAGGCTACTGTGAAGGAATAGCTCAAATCAGCTAAAGGTGGTTCAAAGCCCACACCAAAGGATACTTCACCTTTCTCAAAATGCAAAGGTAAATCCAGAAACGTTTTCATTGGCAGAGTTGTGCCGCTAACGGAACGATACATTTCCACTTTCCTCCATTTACCGATATAAACTTCAGTCAGAGTTTGAGGCTGAAATGGCGTTGCCTGCAATCATTCAATAACTTAATTATTTATTGCATACATGTTCTAGTTATGTCCCTGACATATAATAAAAACAATCTGTCTATATAACTAAAGCACATATATTTCTGGTACAAAAATAAATACATATTATCAACATTATACATTAAACAATGCAATATAGGCACACTGTTAGGCATCATTAACACTAAGGATCTTGAACAATGTTGTGTCCAACACGTTTATATTTTAGACACTCTTTCTTCCAAAATTTAGGCGCTGTGTCTTTGTATTCTGTGTAAATAATAAAAAAAGCACCTAGCCGCAGGCTAAACACAAAAAATGGCCCCTCACTGGCCTACCTAGCTGCTAGATAAACACTCAAAGAAGCGTCTAGCCGCTGGCTAAGCCCTACGTTTCAGTTACTATCATGGAATTTTTCTTGATCAACTTGACTCATCATCATCATCATCATCATCATCATCGTACTCAGTATATCCCACCAATAGCAAAGCTATGGTAGGGTCTGAGGAGGGTAAGATGTAGACAACCTTACCTCTACCCCATAAGGATAGAGAGGCTGCTTCCGGTGAGACCCCCGGCTCGATAGTAGTTTTGCATCAAGCCTTGGACATAAGGCACATAGCACTCAATCATCGGGACACCGGCTGATCGGTGCATGTACCCTTGTCTTTCGGCTATCAACGCCACTACATGATGCCTTATTAACCGTCCGTCACTTTTAATGTTATTTTCACGAGATTAGTAAAATAATGTCAAAATTAGTGCAATTTCACTTTTGCCCACCCGAGGGTTCACACATATATACATCATATGTGCGCACCGCAAGCAGGGCTAGCGAGCAACTTGATCAACTTGACTATTTAGGTAAATTTCCCATAATATCATGGAAAATACCTTGTATTAGGTGCCACAAATTGCCCGTATTACCTATATGAGAAATACAGTTACAATTCTGTTTTCATTATACTATCACCAATGTGGAGAGTTGGTCAGCAGAAGCGTATTGCATTTAGCATTCTTTATATCATTTTGTTTATACAGCATTATATGCATAAAAAGATATATATGTCACAGTGGTTACCTTCCCTTAAAGTGTTGATCAACAGTGATATTCACAAAAATTTATAAGTTAGTGTTTTGTTGCAGTCTACATGAAAAACTGAATACTTTTAACAAAAGACAAGGAAACGCTATATTATGACCTGTTGAGCTAGCACAGGCCGACCTTCACATTTACCAGAAGTTGCAGCAAGAAGGGGATATGAATAGTCTCTTAACTGAGCAACAAGCGATCCCGCCTGCAAATTAAGGTTGCATCCATAAACACGAGCAAATGGAATGTTGCTTTCACGAGCAACTGGATCAAGTTTCTGTACAACTTCTATCATCCCCGCCTCACCCCCTTTGATTGCTGTCAACGTTAAATCAAGGGCTGTAACAGTAATGGAGAAAAGAGACGATCTTGATGCACTAAACTTAAACCCTGACTCAAATCCTTCACGACACGCACCCGAGCCTTCTGAAATCACAAGATTTTGACACGCTTCGTAATAAGATCGGAATGATTTCTTATAAAGTTCATCCTTTTGTTTTTCGATTGATGATGCATCATACACACATGTTCTATCTTTACCATCTCTTTCTTCATGATTAGGGGCCACGGTATCTGCAGTAGCAGGAGATTTGGATAAACTATGATCTAGAAAGTTTAACCGAACTGCCATTTCATGAGCATCTTTCTTCCTTAAACGATAGTGCTCATCAAGCCACCCTTGTAACGGTTCCTCCTCAATTTCAGCGGTTAACTTCCGCACATACAATTTCACACGACCAAGTTTTGAAGAGCTCGTTTTTTTTGCACTAGAACTCTCACTTTCTTTCTTGAATGGAAATATTATTTTCTTTTTGGCTGCAGCCACAAGCTTTAACGCTCGGATCATTTCCTCAACAGAATCATCAATCGCACGCAACTGCAACCTAAACGGCAAGCAAATATGCATATCAAGGCCTTGAACCACGTAATCCCATTTGACAGCTGGCTCAGAGCCACTCGGGATTCTGGAAAGTTGCATTCGACCACTTCTGAAAACTCGCACTGAGTTGAAACTAAACATCAACCCCTCTAAAAGTACACCTATTTGTGCATTTTCAGAGAAAATCGACTGAACCTGAATCATGGTCTCGACACCATCTCCGGCTTCAGCAGTAACAGAACCTGCAAATCCACGTCAATGGCAAAAAGAGATTCTCTCTTCTTCTGGCTTCTTTTAACCGGAGGAGCTTCTTTCTTGATCTCATGATCCTGTGGTTCTTGAAGCTTATGATTGTGCATGATGAGCTTCAACCGTAACCCCAGTTCAACCAATGCTAACTGAACATCCGGCTCCCACCTGGCGGTTATACTAGTCGCACTGAAAAGCGAACAAATGGACGTCCCTCCAGCTCGCTTTACAAACTTTGCTTTCTGAGTGTCAAGCAACGCCACGCTTGGGGTACACGTGTCTTCTGTAATCTCACGGTATGCGGACGTGACAGTATCAAGCTCCACCTGAGTCAGCTGTTTCTCTTTGTTCAAAGACAAACTCAACTGAACAATATCTAATCCGATGGAACATTTTACCGTTTTGTACTTAATGGATGCTACTTTTGCAGTACGTAGAGTGCCATCAGGCATATTAGTAATAAGAACACGGCCACCATGCGATCCATAATTCACACGTTTTGGGTCGTCAATGGTTTCATTATCCAAGCTTACGTCGCCACATATATTTACAGCACACCGTTGGAGATTAAACTTTACCAGTCGGACCCCTTTCCCCGATGATTTAACCGGAGGGGCTGGTTCACTTTGAACAGGTGGAGCAGAAGAAGAAGATGGTTTTTTTAATAACGCCTTGAACCACAAAGCTGTAGATAATAAGGATTCGACACGTGTGAATGTTAAGCACATGCCAATACCGATTATATCAACGGATAGCACTAACTGTTGAGCTGAATCCACTTCTTTTTTGCCAAATTCAAGAATGATCTTTGATATGTGCAACACTGCATCCGTGTTTGTTTCCACAACAAAAAAGGTTGATTTCAAAGATTCTTGGAAGTCATCGGCCATTTGCGAAGTTAAATCACCGAGTTCAAAGTGAACTGCATTGGAGGTGTTGTTGGAAAAGGCATGTGAAGACTGCAAAAAACCCTGTAACAAGATGGAAACTAATTATTTAACCATCAAAAGAAAAGTAATAATAAACGGCACAGTTTGAAAGGAAGCACTTACATGATAAAGCAGCAATCCATCCATATTAACAAGTGCAATGGATGTTTCTGGAACTGAATAAGTGAATGTCCACACAATGATCTTAAATTCATCACCTACTGGATGCCCAATTTGTTCCTTTGGTGCTGCAGTCTTTTTCTTCTTTGGGGGCTGCAACTGCATCAATGGCTTTAATCTTGCCATAATTATGTTCAACTGTGTGCCTCCAAGCTTAATATCGATTTCAGATTTTATAGGCGAGGTAGGCTGCAAAAGAAAATAATTAGTTTATAAACTGGCCGGCCAAGTGAAACACATCTTCAAATTTGAAAAAAAGCTGACCTGTAATGGAATATAAACAAATGAAAGAACAGCAAGCTTCTGTAAATTAAGAATACAACTGCCATCTTCTTTAAGAATCTATATAAAGAGGATCTCAGAATGAATATTAATAGTATTAGAATGAGAAGCTGATATTCGTACTTACATGAATCTCACTGAAATCTAATTCAAGATCATGGCGTGTGCTTTCTCCCACATCCTCAACAGATCGAGACTTTATGCTCTTGAATTGGACGGCCGTGATGCTGTTCTCCATTATAACATGGTGCTCTTTATGTACAAACTTTACATCTAATTTTGGCATTGTGAGGGCAAACTAGCACACGCAGAGTTTATCAACTATCATGCTTATGATGATTAATGAATCTATTAGGCTTTGACAAATTGGACACTTGCTAACCTTTTCAGGGAACAAAGGAGTGTTCTTTGTGATGGCTGCAGGCGTAGCATGTTTCTTTTGCTCCTTTTTGGCAAAAGTGTCAGATTGACTGATAGGTTCATCAACATGAGTGTCACATGATTTCTTGTTTCTGGAAATCAGATCTTCATTTAAGTCTACACTAATCTCTCCCAAAGATATATCTACGTTTTTAACATTCACACCCGTCTCCCTGCAAAAAGAAGGTAAGCAATTAGAAGACCATTCAAGAATCAGCTAGATAACTCCTTTCTTACAGATATCCAAAACACATTTAGATGCTAAGTGGATATTATATTAAGTTCAAGTACAAGAAATACTTGAAGAAATTTGAAAAATAAAGAGAAAGCAAACCTGTGAGAACCAAACTCGAACAAGAGACCAAATTCTTCACAAATAAAGTGAGCAGAGGACTTCTCCATTGTGGATGCATCTCCTGTAACATCATGTGGTTCTCCCAGGTGGACTGCTATAGGCAAAATATGCAACTTCAAATACATAGAAGGCTTGGAACCTTGGTCTTTAGACATATCAACCCCCAATTCTTTAATTTCTAGAGTAGCTTTAGGTGTCTGTCTCAAATTTGGAAGAAAAGAAAGCCAAATAATGAATTCAAACCACTTTAGAAACAAAAGACAGCACACATAATAGAAAATCAAAGCCATAGATACTTCTAAAACTGATTAAAAAATCAAAGTCATAACAGTAATGAGTCCACTTCTATACATGTGAGGTGAGTTGGGTAAAGGGCCAGAATGAATGACGTGTTAAACATGATAAAACTAAATTTTACTACAACATTAATAACTTTATTTGCTGTGTAAAGTGATTTGAGAGGTTTTATACTTTTAAAACACATTTCGTGTACATTTTAAGTAATTTTAAAACACATTTCGTGTATAAAAAAGATATAATCAACCAATTCTAAGTAATAGGGTCAAAATTGCCACCTCTAGTCCCTTGTGCCAGCTTCTATAGATAACGATATCAGGACTTTGATCATGCAAACATAAAGTCCATGGTGTTGTATGACCAAACCAAACATTCAAGGTGCGACGTAATTTGATGAACCATAAACGAAAACAGACTTAATGAACAAGCGCAAACAGAAAACTACCTTCACGGCCAACTCTCTAACAGAAAGAGACAAAAATCTTGCAATGTTAGCCACAGCCATCACCTTTCCTTTCCCTGGCTGACCGCCAGAGCTCTTTTTGGGTTTCCTTGATGTCAGCTTTTTAGAACTTTTGTCGGAAATTCTTGTAACAACTTCTACGTCGGCAATCAGCAGCTGCAGTTTTGGGTCCCTAGAAATAAAATCACCTCCTAGATTAACCAAGGATTGTTGCAGGCAAAGTTTGATTTCACCAACCGAAACAGATTCAACAGCCCCCTGTAAATTTCCAACAAGATGAGCATGTCCATTAATATATATATATATAGAAGTAATTATAAAAATAGAAATTCGTTTATCATGTGAATTGGGTGGTCATTAATGTATTAGTTTTAGAAAGTGATGATAGAAAAGGAGGAGTAGCCACCCTTTGAAACTTGATCCTAACATCTTTCAAGCGTCTGAAGCCGCAAAGTCTAAAACCCACAGATGCTTTGAGGACCCGGCTCAAAAACAAAGCCACTATCCTGGAAGCAAATCTGAAACAAGCATGTGTAGGCAGGTTGTAAAAAGTATATTAACTAACAAAAAGCATGTATAGGCAGGTTGTAAAAAGTATATTAATTAACCGAAAGATATGTTAGACTGATGTTATAAGTATGCATGATAACCATATGTCCTGAGTACGATTAAGTTATTAGTATTGTTGAGTTGTTGGTACTGAAGTTAAAAGTATCCATGAACCAATATATATGTATGATGTTTATGAGTATGAATTATCAAGTTAAAGAAAGAAAACATGGAATGGCATGCATAAATGAATTGAAATGGTACTACTCACAATAAGAAGAGCCATAAACCGAGTGATATGAAGAGGAACGTGAACAGGAATTTGGCCGGAGACATAATAATAATTCAAATAATAATAATAATAATCTGTTTCTCCTATTTGTGCATGGATTTCATCATTAATTTCCACGACGACCTACGATTGATGGATTATTGATTTGAAGAAGGAAGAGGTCGTGAGATTGATTGATTGATTGATTGATTTCAAGGAGGAAGGAAGGAAGGAAGGAAGGAAGGAATGTGTCGATCCGTAAAATGCTCAGTTGCACGGCTAAATTTAGTCACCAACTTATCATTTGTAAGACAAATTACTTTATGTGTTTCTTTCTTTCTAGGTACACCAGTAATGACTTTCTAATATACGTCCCTCGATATTATTATGCATTGAATTTAATAAATATTTTCCATTTTGGCATATATTACAAAAGTTTGGTATGAATACATATGACCGAGTTTGGCTAAGTTTTTAGAAAATGTTTATTTGTTTATGGTTTTTAAAAAGGCCAAAACCGTCTATGTATCATAAAAATGCTTTTTGTTTTTGTTTTCTGTTATGAGTTAAAAAGATGTTTTTAAAAGCCATAAATTCTTACATTTTATTTATGCTTTTGCTTTTAATATCAAATTTCAAATATATCAACATCTGGTGCTTAAGCACAATAGTTTACACAAAACCACCGATATCTCTTTCTTACGTCTCACACTGCTAACCCTATAGTAAACCTAGTTACATGGTTTATATAGAGAATACATACAAGCCCAATACTATCCAAAAGCCCACCGTGATCCGTGTGATCTCGGTTTACAATGTAAGCCCAAACTAAGAATATATAAACCATATTAATGCTAGCCCAACAATCTCCCCATTGGTTTGTATCTTCAACATTAATCGTGCTCAAGATTATTTGTGTCCGCCTCTTTGTAAGCACTAGCCCATAAACTTGTTTGGATAATAGATCCCACCATTCTTGTATACTCTTTAGCAGTAGGCTCGTACAGTGGTTCAGCCATGATTTGAAAGTTGCTAAAAGTTTTAATATCCTTTTCGCCAAACTTCAATAAATCACGTGGATCAACAAATCGAAATTGCCCTTTTCCTAGACGGATAACGACTGTTGTCGTCTCACCATCATACGTCAGAACGTCATCTCATCTAAAGCACCATCTGGAATTCTGGTAGATAGAGGAATGTGACTTGCCTTCTTAATTGCCAGCCACATAACATTGACCGTTGTCTTCCTCGTCTTTGGATCTCGGACCCCTTGTCTTTCTTTAAAAATAATTCAGCTGTGGTCATATTCGGGAATCCTGGATCAACTTGATTACTCAAGAAGTTCCAGATATCTATAGCCTTTTTGTCGTTGTTGGGGTTGTGAAAAAGAGCATTAATCAGGTCACTGCGATCAACCCTCGTCCATGATCCAAAATCCTTCATCATCCTGTAGTATTCGGTATTTCCGAACCTCCTTTTCACCCACTACAAGGCTTTATCGATATCAAACCCCCAAGACACGACACCTGATCGATCACCATAATTTTCTGAAAAGCCCTTTTTGAATTTAAAGATAAATTTGTCTGGGTGAACGGAAGATTCCACATTCTGATTTGAGTTCTTCATAATAAGAATCTTCTTTGAATTCTTTGACTTTGTTCGGCTGTCTTTGGAGGGGCAGCAAGATATTGTTCCAGTTTTTCAGAAGCATTTATGTTTGAAGCAGGACGCGCACTGGAACTACCATCTTGATTGTCAGTAGGTGCCTTTTTAGCAATGTCCTCACCACTTTTGAATTCATCTCCAAATTTCTGAATGAGCTTTTGTTGGAGATATAAGTACATAGCAGTGAGGCCACCCATGTTTGCTTGAAGTTCATTGATCTTTAAATCTTTATCAGAGTTACTTGCTTGAAGCTCTTGAATTCGTACATCCTTCACAACCGAGTCTTGTTCAAGTTCAAAGACTCGTCGTTGTAAGGACTGTACATCAAAAGGTTCAACATCAAGAGTGATCCCCTTGCCCTTATCTTGCAAAAACTTGTCTCGCATCGCCAGAATGTGTGCAATCTTGTCAGCGGCGCTTGAACTTGATTGACCAATCGGGTCAGACGATCCCGATGGCTCATATGTGGACTAAATATTAGCTTCAAACTCGAACTAATGAGAAATGTCATCAAATATCTGATCTTGAGTTCGAGGTTCAGCAGTGGACGCACTTGTTTCAACTTAAGCTTCAATAGTTTCAGGCTCAAGTTTTTTTTTTTGCTTGTTGGTGTAGTTTCTGTAACCAGCACACCTGGTCTCGGATCTTTCTTTCGCCTTTTTCTCGGAATGAGATCGGTGGCTAGTTCTTCTAGAATATCTTCATATTGTGTTGCAGTGCCTGATTGAGGAGGCTTCAATGTAGTCGAATGGAGCTGATCTTTAAATATCTAAAAGTCTTTCAACTGATCAGCAGTAGGTACAGTTTGTTTTTCTTGGTGCTCAATCTCCATGTGTTGTGATGGAGAACTATCTGGCTCATCATCATCAGAAATAGTCTCATAAGCTGCAGTGAACCTCTAAGCAGATGTCACATGCTCATCAGCAATCGAGGCACTAACACTAGTAGGGACAACCTCAGTTTCAGCAAATCTTCCAAATTTGATAAATTTGTGAAGTCCTATGTATACAACTTTGTCCCGTTTTTGTGACTTCTTCATCAACCCAAATGTGTTGGGATCCATTGCTTTCAAATCGAGCTTTTCTATATATTTGACGAGGTCAGGATAGTGAGAGTCGAATATCATCTGTAGAAACCTCGGGTACATATGGAACATCTCTTTCTTTTTTCCCTTGAGGTTGCTCATCATCTCATCGAACAAAAACTTGGAATAGTTATAGTTCTAGTCAATGATCAAAGCAACCACAGTAAACATCTAAATGTGGCTGATCTAACCTGAACCCCCCCCCCCCCTTTCGTCCTGAGACACACGTGAAGAATGTGTGAATCAAGAACCTCCAGTAGGTATGGAATAACTTCTTGATGGCTGGAGGGTAGGATCCTTTATATCCCATTCTCAGATCTACTTCAGCAACAACATCGGTGGGGTATTCTGTTAGGTAGTCGGGTTGATTACCAAAAAATAGAACCTCACGAATAATAGCCTCTGAGATAACAACAGGCTTTTTCTTGATCTTAGAGTCATTTTTCACAACTCCCCCAGCGCCCCTCTGGTTAATGGAAGCATTATTCCAAAACTCTGTCACCATCTTCTTGAAAATGACAGGGATTTCTCGTATATCGTGAGAAATCCTGCACGTGTTGAGCCCCACTATCATGGACTTGAATTCCTTGTGTACGAGAGGTGGATCATATAAACATCCAACAATGTTGTGAGTATCCACAAATTTCAATGGTGCTTGATCGGCCATGACCGCAACAAACGAGTCAAGTTAATAGTGTATTCACTTAATTGGATAATCACTCAGTATTATAAATATAATTGACAACTTGGTTAAAGAACAGGGACCAAAAACACAAATTTAGATAATATTAGTCCTTATTTGAAAATTAATATCAGTTTTAATTGATATATATGTGGTTTTTGGTCTGTAAACTGAGTTTTCTATCAAAAAACCAAGTTTTCGGTCCAAGTAATGAGTTCTATGTCCAACATTGTTCATGAATGGTCCTGTACAACCGAAAACATGAGTTCTCGGCCAATGTTGGTTCTCGGTCAAAGTTCTCGGCCAATCCGTCTCGAAATACTTGTCATCTTCCCTAAACTATTAAAAACACCATTGTCGGTGAAACCTGCAACTCAAAGAAAACACATAAGACATCAAACATGCAACCCACAAACATCATAATTTTTATTTTAAACAAGTTTCATAGCTCAATCATATAATTAATCCCAACCACTTGTTCCGTCCAGAGAACATCCAACAGTGACCCGAGAACCCGTTTCTCAAGATTTCATTTACCTATAATTTATCAACGATTTGATGATTATGTAAGTTTTTTATAAAAACAAATATGAATGACTTAGAGGCTTAGGGTTTTTGGCTAGAGAGAATGTCGGTCCCGTATGATCACTAAATCACTCAATATTAATGTCGCAACCCACACAATGATGTGTCGACAAGAAGGTCAACGACTTGCTATTTAGGGTAAGAGTAAAAGTATGTTAACGGCGGAATCACTAACACACAAGATTGTTGCTTAAAAATTGTTAAATGTAACAGACACAAACATTAACTCAAAATATTTCCACTTATAGAAAGATTCATACAAATGCAAATCAATTAGAATTTCAATAAGGAATGTTTATTAGTACTATTCTTAGGACAACCGTCACACTCAATCAGGAATATTCAGTAGGTCTGAAAAGTGTAAAAGGTTATCTGTGGTAGGCATACCCTAAAATACTCTATTTATAGGCCTGGCACTACCTGACAGCTGTCCTGACTTCTAGACATCCTAATGATTGATAAATATTCATTAAAACATATTACAAAACATTCTAAGTGTAAAAGCAGGTCTTTGGGTAGACTTTGTGTCTTTTGTCTTCTTCGAGCAGACATGGTAACCTTGAAGTGTGCTGGTAAACAGTTCTCTGGGTAGACTTTACTTAGTGTATTTTCCTAGCAGACTCCAATCTTCTTGACCATAGCAAACTTTGCTCGATATGGTCCTACGAGCAAACTGTTCTTCATGAATCCTTTCAACTCTTTGTTAAAGAATAACTTATTAAGCAAACCAAGTGTGCTAGGAACACTGTTTGACTTGTGCTGGTAGCACTGTAGCTTGCTCGGATTTGAACCTTGCTAGAGAAAGACCTTGGAATATTCCTTGAACAACTTTCCACAAGCATGCTCAGACTACTGTTTATTTATCAAACCTTGCTAGATCTTCCAAAATACTTGGCTTTATCAGCTTGGTTTAGTCAATGGTTTGCTAGTTAGCAAACCATGCTCGACTTGAAGAACACCTTTACTGGACAAAGTGAACCCTGCTCAGATAATCACTTAAGAAGACTTCAAGAAGATAACCTTGCCCGAAAGGCAAAATACCTTGCTAGGACAAGTAAAAACTTGCTAGGAGGTCCAAGTGTGCTCGGTATCCATACTTAGCCATATTTGAGGAGTGTTGAGAAGATTCCAATCTCCCTTAAGTCACATCATGTCAAATCTTTGACCCAACAATCTCCCCCTAGATTGGAACACCTTAGCTATACCAAAACACCTCTAAGGTTACATACACTTAGTCAAAATACACATTAAATCAAAATCAGATTACATTACAAAATCAAAAGATTACATAGTTGAAAATTCTGTCCAGTGGACATTACAAAGCAAAGCTTAAATTAAAACAAAGTCTTCATTTTCTTGAGTTATAGGCTGCTTGTCGTCTATCCACCCTCACTGTTCCTGCCTTTTCTTTGAAGATAAACATTTTTTGTTGATGAGGATGGTTGATAGGAAGTTTCCAGTACATTATGTCTTTCAAGTCCTCATCATGCAGGAAAGTCAGATCCTCATCAGTCTTGATAATACCCAAAACCAGTCCATCAGAGTTGCGAAAAATGTAGGAGTTAACATTGTTGTTGTAATCAATATGGGTAATCCTACCATTCCTCTGGACTTCATGGTTGGGTCTTGTCATTTGTCTTCTCATACTGGTGCAAGTGTTTAAATTTTCAAGTGGATTTTTGTTTTTGACTCTTGAGAGGTACCCAAATTCAGCATGCTTTATGTCACTCAATCTTTTGCCTCTCTTAGTCTTTTCATGCTCTGTTAACTTCCACGTTTTCTTTTGATTCAGCAAAGGGAATCTCATCCCTGCTTCACTTCTTAAATACGTAGACAACTCATTTTGTTGTCTACCTGCAAGTTTGTTCATGTTATGGTAGTCATACAACTTCAGAGTTCCCATTTCTTCAAGTTGTTCTCTCTTGTAGTCAGCAAAGTCATCTTTGAAGACAATCTCTCTTAATTCTCTACTTTTCATTATCACCTTCAAAGTATGAGAGACAGAGTCATAGAAGAGTTTTATTGGCAGGTCCACATCAGTTTGTGGAATTTCTTGTCTTTGTGATTCAACTCTTCTTGGCTCATTTCTGGTTGTTGATCTTTGTACTCTTGAAGCCGAGGGCCTTGAAGGAATAGACTTCATGGTTTAGTGGCCCCCACTATTCCAAATTTCTTTTTATAAATTTCAATCACCATTTCAGCTGGATATTCAACAGATCAAGAAGATTTTCACCTCCATCCCTGAACAATCTTCCAATCATATTCATTACATTGTCATCCCCTAGCTGACCGGCTGGTACAAATCTCACTCCACCAGGTCCAGCTACAAAGCTTCTGGGGTTTCTTTCTTCAGTCAATAGTTTCTCCCATTCAGCCTTTTGATCATAAAATAATTCTTTTAGTTGTGCTTTTCCTAGCATATCAGAAACATTCTCCTTTATACCCTTATTTTTCATTACTTATTTCAGGGTCTTGACCATTTCCTCATCTTCCCATGGATCTCTGTGTTCAACAGGTTCTGGTTTGACTTCCACATGAATCCTAGTGTTTGAGGCTTCAGCTCTTTCCAAATCATCCTTCTCTAATTCAGATAAGTATAGTGTCAGTCTGTCTGATCTGCTCATCCCTTCAAGTTCATTTAATCTCCCCCTAGCTTCCATCAACCTCTCCAGCAAGGCCAATTGTTCATTTCCCACTTTTTCTTCTTTTCAATTTTACACTTTTCAGCTAAAGTTACAAGTCTTGGCCTTTTTGCAGAGGTTTCTGGTTGATCTTTCCTGGATAATCTTCCAAAATGAGACTCAACTGTTTCTTTTGTTAGACTATCAACTAACTCAGGAGCCATCCCTCTCTCTATCAAATATTTACATTTTCCTCCATACTTCTTTATCACAACATCTATCTTTTCATCTAGCTTTCTTTCTCTTTCAAACCTCTCCTTCTTCTCTTTCTTAATTGTTTCTCTAGTTAAGTTGTAATGTCTTTCCAAATCATCAAAACTCATTCTGCTCAAATCGTTTTCACTCAAACCATGTTTTCTCAAATATTTTCTGTACTTCATGGAATCTATATTCTTCTTTTCAACTCTCGTCCTGATTTCATAATCTTCCTTATCAATCAATTTTTGCAACTCCTCATCAGACAGAGGAGCCAATCTTTCAAATCCATATCCAAATCTTATCAGTTTTATCACCAATGGATTATTCCTTCTTGACTCATCCAGACTTTGTTGTATATTTGCCCTTTGTTCATCAACCATTTCAATTTTAGCACAATATCAACTTTTTCAACCTTATCAGCTTGACCATCATCATTTTCATCATCATTGTGGTTATCATCAGTATCATCTTTAGCACTTTCATCAACTTTTGTATTATCATCATGTTAACTTGAATCATCAAGTGCTTCTATTCTGGGTTCATTCAGTTCTGTTCAGCAACAGGCATAACCATCTGTATAGGAACAGCCATCACAGGGCTTTCCTTTTCCATAGGACTTTCAACAAGATTATCAGGATCACCATCCTTCTTAGCCTTTTTTGCTGATTTTTCTTCATCAGTCTGCTCATAAACCTTCCTCTTTCTGGTATAAGTCTTTCCAAACTTCTTTTGAGGTAGTGAATCATAACTCCACATATCTGCTCACCATCCTTCTTAGCCTTTTTTGCTGATTTTTCTCAAGCTCCTCCTCAACTTGTATTATCCATTGCTTTGAAGCAATTCTTGTTAGTGATTCTCCAGCTTCATCTACCACAACTTGTTTTTTAGTTTCATCAGCAGCCTTTTCAGTAGTGGATGGTGTTTCAGGTTGAGCAAATTTGCGTATACCAATGCTAAGGTGTTGTTAACTTCCTCAACTAGTTTCATTTTAATTAGCACTTCAATCACCTCCTACTCAACATGTTCTTCTTGGTCAAGAGTTTTGGCATTATTTGCTTGTTCAATTAAGGTTTCATGTTCAACCAGCTCTTCTTCAGTCATGGTTTAGGCAATGAATTCCCTCTCCAATGCTTCTTTTACGACCTTTTCATGTCTTTTGGAAACCAGTGCATCATCATCTTATTCATCCTCAACAATCACCTCATGTGTATCAATAGGCTCTTCTTCATCATTTACTATGGCTTTACCCTTCTCCTTCCTTCCTTCTTTTCTTCTTCAGTTTTAGAAGGGAAATTTTTAATATCATCAAATAAGTCTTCCATCTCCTTATCATGCTCAACCTTCTTGGAACTTTCTTCGTTAGTTTCTTGTTCAGTCAAAATCAGTTCCTCAGTTGCAGCACCCTCATCCATCACATCAGTTAATACATCAGTGGAAATGGCTTCAGTTAAAGCATCAGTAGCAATAACATCAGTTGCTATTGCCTCTGTAGTTACCACATTATCAGTAGTTTGATTTTCTATCTCAGCATCAATATCCTTCTCCTTTCTTAGAAGATCATCATCAAACTCTCCATACAAAGTATTCAAAATCTCATCATCCACATCATAATTTTGTTCATCATCACCAGATTTATCACCCTTATAGTCTTCATCAACAATCATTCTCTCATCACTATCACCGTATGTATTCAAAATATTTTTTAATCCATCTAGCCTCAACCTCCACTTCCACATCCACCATCTCTTCATCCTCATCAACAACAACATCAGCAACAGTGGCCATAGATATATTCTCCCTGTTTTTGGGGCAGCTGAGGTCTTCTCAACTTCTACCTCAAGGGTTTGAATTTTCAAAAGAGCTTGGACTAGATGTTCTTTCAAATCAACATTTTTCTTCTTCAACTCATTATTTTCTCCCCTTAACTCCATTTTCACTGATCAAATCAAGATTTCTTCTGAACACATAAGTACCAT
This sequence comes from Bidens hawaiensis, assembly GCF_021521415.1. Classification (NCBI taxonomy): domain Eukaryota; kingdom Viridiplantae; phylum Streptophyta; class Magnoliopsida; order Asterales; family Asteraceae; genus Bidens; species Bidens hawaiensis. The sequence continues at coordinate 1,088,382 of NW_027491237.1, read as the reverse complement.
GGGGAGGGGTATCGGGTGGTGAGTCAGAGAAAGGATCTGGTATAGAATTAGTGGCTGGATTAATGGTTTGGGATTTTGAATGGATTGGGTCAGTGGGAGGGCTTGGATTCTCAAATATGTTTTCACTGATTGAGGGCAGATGATTGATGTTTTGTACTAAAAGTGTTCTAGAATGGGTTATTGTGAATGTAGGTTGGTTGGGTTGGTCTAAGTGTTGGGAGTGTGTTGATGTTGTAATTGGAGTAGATGGGAAAGTTTGTAAGTGAGTAGGAAGTGCTTCTGGGATATAGGATTCATGTGTTGTATAGCTTGGGTCTTGGGTAAAGGCTTGGTCTATGGTTTCAGGTGGGCTTTGGGTATGGGTGGGTGGTATTTGGATAGGTGGGGATTGGTTTGTTTGGTCATATGGTGATGGTGAGAAAGGTGGTGTGGCTGGTGGGGTAGGTATAGGTGTTTGTAGTGGTGTAGGCAATGGTTGATCCTCCCCCTAAACCTATGCATCATCAACAAAATTTCCTCCATCTCCCCTTTCATCTCCATCTCCTCCAATGTCTCCATCATCTCCAACCGACTCATCATCTGATTCCTCCACATCCTCCTCCTCTGAGGTGAACTCAGGAACCGACATAATCTCAGCATCATGGTCAACCAACCATGGTAACATATCAAACTCAGCATTTGGATTGAATCTGCTTGTGCTGGACAGATTAGCAATCCTCTTATAGACATTCGGATTCTGAAGCACATGTGTTGTTCCCAGAGTTGGAAAATCTTGCAATTCATGATTAAAAATAATTTGAAGGAACCTGGGATATGCTAAGAACTTTTCTTTGTTTGGCTTCCTGAACATACCAACCATCCCTTCAAAAATCATTGTTGAGAAATTGAACGGAAGATCATATACAACAACTGTAGCATTTGCTAAGTCACGACTCATTAGAGTCCATGATCCCTTCCGAGGGGCAAAGCCCTGAATTATGTGGTGAATCAAAAACCTATAAAGGTTTGGAAACATGCCTTTCTGGAACTGTCCTTCTTTGACGTTCCCTTGGTAACCCATTGTTTCTGTGAAAATCTTTAACAGATGATCAGTTGTGAAGTTTATAGGGTTATGGTCATTATCATGTAATTTAGGCATGTACAGATCCGTCTCTCAGTAATTCTAATCTAATGAGTGGCCACGGTAGCTTCCAGATGCCTACCATTTATATCATCATGTAAAGTGGCTGAGCGCCAGAAATCCAGCAAATGATTTCTGTATAGAACAGGGCACTCTGTTAGTGCAAATCATATATTTGATCTTTGAAGCCATCTTATCATGTATGCCACCTCCTCATTGTCCTGAGTTACTTGTAACAAAGCACACATGTTATGCTTGTGCTCAAATGGGTATGTCGGTTCATCATCCGCCATATATGTTCTAACAAAAACACATTCAAAGTGAAGATTAGTCATAAAGTTCATATCTTTGAATATTTTTTAAGTGATAATTTGAGGAAGATAAGAAGAAATTTCTTTAAGAACCTGATCTTCGACAAATTAGTAACCTACAAGAGGAACAGAGAGTTAGTAAAGATGAATATTAAATGCCCATAATCACATAATCATTGTCGGAAAACACTTAATTGATGCTTACCTAGTCGGATTGTGTGGGCCGATAAATTAGGGTTAGGATGTTTATTTGATTAGGTCGGTTGGAATTCTGAAACGAGAGCGAAAGTGGAAGAAGAGAGAGATGAAAGTGTGAGAAATTTCTCTAACTCCCTCTCTTATACCTTTTTGAAAGTGGGTTTTACATGCATTTTGTCATTTAATGAGTAAATAGCTGTCAAACACTAACATTATCCAATTAAATATATTCTCATTTAAAACCTTGCTCGATAAAAGTGAGTTTTTCACAAAGCGTGCTAGGTATTTTACACTTTTTCAATGCTTGCTCGTTCCAGATTTATTTAAGAAATTATAAAGTGTTTAGAAATAAAGCTTAGTAAAGACAATGAAGGAATCCTACTCGAAATACAAGAATGCTTGAGAAACAAATCACAAGACATATAATCAAGTATAAATCATCAAATAGGAAACCTTGCTAGGAATCAATTAAGAATCCCAAAATAATATCATAGACCTATTTCTAAATGTCAACCTTGCACGAATTTCTGGATAACACAAACCTTACCCGAAATTTCATAAACAGTTAATCAATATTCAATCAAGTATACTTTAAAGCAAAGTATGCTTGAAATACTTCAACAATACAAAGTGTGCTAAAGAAGGACTCTAAACACAAAGTGTACTCGAAAAGCAAAGTTTTGAAATTACCAAGTATGTTACGAGAACATTTGAAAATTTCAAAATGTGCCCGAAAAATAAAGTATGCCCGGAAAACTAGGTTTGCCCGAAAACACTTGTAATTTCAAAGAATCATATTCACAATTATGAACTATGCTAGACATGTATTTATAGCAGTTAATCATAACAAAGTTTACCCGAAATAAGCATTCTAAGCATAGTTACATGTAACACATAATCATTAAGTGTGCTTGAATTTGAAGTGTACACTATAATATAAGACAAATTCACTTACACATTCACAATCATAAAGCTTGCTAGAATGAATTCAAACAATCAAACAAAAAACACCTAAGTGTGCTAGAAGATCAAAAAACATTAAATCTTGCTAGTAGTAACATATTCAATCATAAATCTTGCTAGAATGACCTAAACTACCTATAAAACAGTTAAGTTTGCTAGAAAGTTTAGTAATCAATGAAGCTTGCTAGTGAACAGTGTAATCAATCATATCAAATAGCTTGCTAGAAACAGTTGTACTTTCATTCAAAACAACAAGGTATGCTAGAAAGTATAAACTATATAAAAGCTTGCTCGAAGCATCATATTCAGACATAAACAAATGTCCAGCTTTCTAGGAAAGTTGAATTTCAAGTAAAACAGTAAACTGTACCCGAAAATGGTAAAAACTTCAAAGCATGCTCGAAAAGGATAAACTTAGACCAAAATGTCTAGGTTTGCTCGAAAAGGTTATAAAACACCAAACCTTACTCGAAAATACATATTCAGACCTTTTGAAGGTAAAATGCAACTCTTTTAACTTAAACCAACTGTCAAACATATTTATCTTGAAAGATCATTGTTTAAGAGCAAATGATGCATTAAGAGATCAAATTTCAGTTATCTTTCCTTTCAAATCATTTTTCTTCCTTTTTATGAAAAGATCTCAATCATGGGATCATATTGACTAAGTAGCTTTCTCAATACTTCATTCTCAACATTATTATGACAGTATAGACAGGTTAACAGCAGGTCTAGACTAGCATGGATTTCATTTCTTTGGTGATATGATTAAGGTTCATTTAAGATGGATAATACTAAATGGATAACATATATTCTTTTATGATGCTCCATATCTATTCTCAATGCTTATTTGGCTTTCTCCAGATCATCCCTATTTGACTTTGACCCCCTGATATTTGGTAAAATCTTTTTAATGACAGATTTTATGATTTTTTTATATATATCATAAGGTTGTGAACATATAACAACATTGTGTTGTTTAATGAACGTTTTTTTCACTTGTGTTCTTTGTCATTTTCATATAAATACTTCATTTTGGGGACCAAATACCAACGGGCTCGTGTATGACTAGATATTCACTTTTCTGCCTATCATTCGGATAGATGTATCTTGGAACATGCATAGACAACAATGTAACTCCAAATTAAGTTTAGAAGTTTCTTTATGTTTATATCACATTAGATATTATTCATCATGGGAAAGCAACCATACATGTTAATGACTGTACTAAGTGTCTTTTTAGCATATTAAATCCATATGATTGGCCAAATAGTCAATATACTATCATTTCCCATGAAAGACCTAACTTCAACATGGCTAGAGCCCTATCATCCACTTTTCTCATTCTAGCTTCAACAGCTTGACCAGCAGCACCAGTAGAAGTTCCATCAGGATTATAAGGCCAATTCTTAATAGAATTCCACATATCCACGTCATTATAGCAAACATCAGCTTCAAACAGAACCTTCCATTTAATGTAGTTTCCTGTCCATACAACCTTGGGATTTTGTAAGTGGAAACCTCTTTCTCTTCAAAACCAGACATATTTTTGGTAATTTATAAAATGATTTTAAAGAAAAACAGAGAAAAGTTTAAGCAGATTTGATGTGCACGAAGTGGTATATAAATATTTAGCAAATAATGACCAAGCACAACGAGTAATAAAAACCTAGAATACCCTAAACCAAACCACTAGCAACAGGCAAGTGAACCTATCGGGTGTAGAATAGCTATGGGAAGACCGGGAATATCGAACCCTAGAGACACTAATTTAAATAACGAGACTAGTTCTAAAAGCTAATTGAATTGAAAGTTAAGAAAATATTATTTTTGGATTTTTATTTATTTTATTTTAAAAGTTAATAATTAATTAAACTAATTACTTAATTAAATTAAAGTAAACTAGAAAATTAAATTACCGGATAAAAAATTTGGCAAATTCAAATGAGAGCAAGAGTTACCTAGGCAAGGAATCCGAATTGTGACCACTCGGGCTTTTATCGGTTACGAGTAAATGCTACGGGAACCGGGAATCTAAAGGTATGAAGCTCTAGGAAACTTAATGGATCCATAATCACTCTCAAGGTGTCACCTAAAAAGAAATCTTAGAGATCATGTAAAAACACCGGCTTATTGGTTCACCTGTTAGTTCACCAACTATAATTAATTACCCTAGAAAACAGCTAACCCGTCGGGTTCACTATTTCAATGCACCTAAGTACATGGGGTGGTTTTTGAACAGTCTAAAAGACACGGGTAAACAGTGAAATTAAGGCAAAAATAGGCAAACTTCATGTCAGATAATTTAACCCAAAACCCTAACAACGCAGACAAACCCGACAACTTATCAGCCGTCGGATATTTAAGTTAGTAATAATATAAAATTCTAATAGTATGCCAAAATCTGTTTCTATGGTAAATGAGCTCAATGAATCATAAACAAGTTGCAAGCACACAGTAAACAACCCTAACATGCAACCTATAATCAAAAGACATTCAATCAAGTAACATGTGAAACATACATTCTAAAACAAGTCAAAAGTAAACACGCATGTGACACATCCAATAAAACTAATCAAAACTTTTAATTAATCAAATTCCCAAAAACAAAACCCAAAAACCGACAAGCCCAAAACAATCAACAAAACATCATCATAAGCCTAGATAACTAAAAGTGTTTAGCCAATAATCATGCTCAAAGACATAAAATAAATAAGTTCAAACATTAAGTTCGTAATATAATAAATAATTTCAAACCTTAAAAACGATGTATGGATGATGAAATCGAGTGCCTTTACTTGAATAAGAATAAGATTCCTTTTCTTTTGCGTGGACTCCACAACCAATCAATCGTAACCCTCCAGGGCTATAATGATGATGTCAAAGCCAAACTCCAATTCAGCCTCCTTTTCAATTATTTTTATTTGTTTGCTATCAGTTGTGGCGGCTGTGGTGAGTTCACCAAAAAAACTCTCATTTTCAAAAGTCAAAACATCATAATATATACTAAGGTTTTCGACCTGTAGTAATAGCCCACCGCCAATGTAGCCTCTTTTCCAAGTAAACTTCTTTTCCACCGTCATAAACCCATCACTGATTGAATCTTTCAAATTTGTTTGGGCCTTCTAACAAGTGCCTCCATGAAATAAATTATGATTTTTTTATAATAATCCCCTCTTCAAGGGCCTACGTAAAAAAGAAATAAAACTAACATCAACATTCAATATTAGTAATATATTTTTATTTTTTCTCATTATGATAATTGTGTCTTATTTAAAATAAACGAATAATCATTAGAGTTCTAGAAAATTGACGTTGAAGAAAATCTCCATATATTAAACTTGTTTTAAGTTTCGCTCAGTGGTCACAAGTTTAATAAAAGTACTTCATATTATCTTGTTTAATCATTAAACCTTTATAATCAAAATACGAGCCAGTTAGGTGTAATATTCAATAAAGACATGGCTCAAAAGTATTTTAAAGTGTAGAAAATATTAATATAAAAATATATATAATTTAGACCACAACAAGATTGAAAAATCAAATTTGAAAATCAATCAGATCTGATGTATCTGGTTCGATTGGAGCAAGATCTAATGATAAAAAATGAAAACTTCAAGTAAAACAAGTGAACTAAAACACCAAATATTGTAGATCTGGAAGAATAAAGAAGAACATAGTTGCTGACGTCAGGAATCAATGAAACAGTACTCATCTCACGTCATTCTTCATCTTCAAATAATCAACAATAAGCAACGATTCTTCACCCAAACAACAACAAACGAGCTCTGATACCACTTGTCGGTCCCGTATGATCACTCAATCACTCAATATTAATGTCGCAACCCAAACAATGATGTGTCGACTAGAAGGTTAACGACTTGCTATTTAGGGTAAGAATCACTAACACACAAAATTGTTGCTTAAAGATTGTTAAATGTAACAGAAACAAACATTAACTCAAAATATTTCCACTTATAAAAAGATTCATACAAATACAAATCAATTAGAATTTCGTAAGGAATGTTTATCAGTACTATTCTTAGGATAGCCGTCACACTCAATCAGGAATATTCAGTAGGTCTGAAAAGTGTAAAAGGTTATATGTGGTAAGCGTGCCCTAAAATATTCTATTTATAGGTCTGGCACTACCTGACAGCTGTCCTGACTTCTAGAAACCCTAATGATTGATACATATTCATAAAAACATATTACAAAACATTCTAAGTGTAAAAGCAGGCCTTCGGGCAGACTTTGTGTCTTTTGTCTTCTTCGAGCAGACCTGGTAACCTTGAAGTGTGCTGGTAAACAGTTCTCCGGGTAGAATTTACTTAGAGTATTTTCCTTAGAAAATACTCACCTAGCAGACTTCAATCTTCTTGACCATAGCAAACTTTGTTCGATATGGTCCTACGAGCAAATTGTTCTTCATGAATCCCTTCAACTCTTTGTTAAAGAATAACTTATTAAGCAAACCAAGTGTGCTAGGAACACTGTTTGACTTGTGTTGGTAGCACTGTAGCTTGCTCGGAGTTGAACCTTGCTAGAGAAAGTCCTTGGAATATTTCTTGAACAACTTTCCACAAGCATGCTCGGACTACTGTTTATTTATCAAACCTTGCTAGATCTTCCAAAATACTTGGCTTTATCAACTTGGTTTAGTCAAGGGTTTGCTAGTTAGCAAACCATGCTCGACTTGAAGAACACCTTTGCTGGACAGAGTGAACCCTGCTCGGATTATCACTTAAGAAGACTTCAAGAAGATAACCTTTCCCTAAAGGCAAAATACCTTGCTAGGAGGTCCAAGTGTGCTCGGTGTCCATACTTAGCCATATTTGTGGAGTGTTGAGAAGATTCCAATCTCTCTTAAGTCATATCATGTCAAATCTTTGACCCAACAGAGAATTAGATAATCCGAGGTCTAGCTTAATAACATCAATAATGCAGGTTAATGCATTTTAAACTTCAAAAAGATTTGTGGGCGATAAACCTGATGGGCTAATAACATGTGTAGTTCTTGGGCCAAACCATCAAAATAAAGTTTTCTTCATCAAAAATTTTATGGGCCACAAAGACATGAGCCGAGAACAGTTTTCAAACCCAAACGTGCGCTTCATCCATGGTTTTAAAAACGATCTCTTATAGCATTCGTTTGGACAAGATTAATCATGAGGTTAAAATAAAATTAATAACAAATAATAACAAAAACAAAAAATAAAAGTAGAAATAATAACACAAAACAAATTTAATTACTCGGTTTTCTTGTAATTTAGCAAATTTTGGAATTAGATTTCAGTTTTGATAAACACGCAACCTCTTAATAAAAGATCCGAACATGGAATCATAGTGATTGAGATGCTTTCACAATGATTCATGTTCAGTACTATTACGACACAAAGAAACAGATTGATTGCAGGTATAGTAAACTTAGCATGATTTTCATTGCATCAGTGATACGAGTTATCTTCAATTAGGCATAAATCTTAGATGGACATCATTCATGGACCTGTGATGCCTCCTAGCTCTTCTCAAAGCGTATTTGGTTTCCCCAGATCACCCCAATTTGTCTTCAACCATCTAATGCTTGACCAAAAGATTTTCTTTATATAAAATTTTTTTAAGCTTTAAGGTTGAACATTGGACTTACAAGTCATCCGGGATTACATACCTTACATTCAGAGTGTTTATAACTTATTTGAATGCCCCACCCTTGTAGTTCTAGTTTGACCCTCTAAGATTTTGAAAAATGAAATTTAGTAACACAATACTATATATACAATTTTTTTTATAATTCAAAAACATAACCTTTTTCGAGATGAAGACACTAACGGGTTTATGTATGACTGGGTAATTACTTTTCTACCTATCATTCAGAGAGATATATCTGGAGACATGCACATTTCTTCAAAATGACTCTCCAAAGTAAGTTTAGTAGATTTAATTTATATCACTTCAACTTTTATGCATCATGGAAAGCTACCATGCAAATCAATGACTATTCTAAAGCCTTTTAAGCCTATTAACTTCACAAGTTATGCAAACATAATCAATTTTACCATCATTTCCAAAGGTTGGATCAATTTTCATTTGAAAATATTTGAAGCTTCTAAAAATCTCTTAACTGAATAATCATATCACTTCCCACGTGTGTTACAAAAGACAATTTTAAACTCAGTAGCCCTAGTCACTTTTAGTTTTCAGGTAAATGTCTATCCCGTATGTCTACAGGTAGATAACAGGACCATACATATATAGATATAGATGTCCCTCAAACTTTTAGTAACCGACATAATTTTAAGCGAAAGAATTAAGACAAAACACACCATAATCGCCCCAATTGCTTTCAGTCTGAATTTTATGTCTATAAGTAGATAACAGGACCAAACATATACAAGTATATGTCACTCAAACTTGAGTAACCGACGTAATTTTAAGCAAAAGCGTAAAAATATTATTTATTTTTATTTTTATTTTTTTTAAAAAACACACACACTTTTTTTGAATTTTTTAATTTTCTCTCCCTAAATTTGTGCAAAATTTTTTACCAAAGAAAATGAAAACATTTATGTACAAATTTAACCTCAAAAAGACTCAATCATCGAAACGAAGTATTTTAAGAAACCCCACAAGCACATTAAATCGGGCTATTCCGACCAATTTTGTAAATAAGTCTGCACATTATTATCAGTGTGAACTTGCTCAAGATGAATCAATTTATGGTCGTAACAGTCACGAATAAAATGAGTTTTAATGTCAATGTGCTTGGTTTTAGAATGCTGAACATGATTTTTAACAATAGAAATAGCATCATCATTATCACAAAAGATTAGGGTGTTAAGAAATTCCAAACCGTAATCCAGCAATTGATGTTGCATCCAGATAACCTGTGAACAGCAGGCTGACACAGCAACATACTCAGCCTCGACAGTGGGCCTAAACACCATTTGTTCTTTTTTGCACTGCCATGAAATGAGTCGATCACCCAAGAATTGATATCCAGCAAACGTAAATTTCTTGTCAATATCATCTCCACCGTAATTGCTATAAGCAAAAGCATATAAATCAAAATCTGTGTTTTTAGGATACCAAAGGCCCAGCTTCGGTTGCCCTTTCAGATATCTAAAAATATGTTCAACAATAATTAAATGAAAGTGTTTAGGATTAGCCTGGAATGGGCGCATTGATAGACAGGAAACATGATGTCAGTGTGACTGGCGGTGAGATACATCAGGGACCCGATCATTGATCAATAGTAAGTTTGATCTAAGGAAGAAAGAAGAGGTCTTTTCGCCATAGGAGTTTCCACGCTCTTAAAATCTTGAAATTCAAACTTTTCAAGCATATCTTTGACATATTTTTCCTTGATGCAACAGAATTCTCGTTGAACTCTGGCAAACTTGTAATCCCAGAAAAGTTGTCATCTCCCCCGACGAACTCATTTCAAATATCTTCTTCATGACTTCTTCAAATTCAGAACACAGTGCTATACTTTTAGACCCGAAGATGATGTCATCTACATATATCTGAACCAAGATCAGGTCCTTCCCAACAGTTTTGATATACAGTGTCTGATCGATGGTTCCTCTTTTAAACCCATGCCTCAGTAGATGAGCCATCAAGGTTTCACACTATGCCCGAGGCGCTTGGTGTAGACCATAAAGGGCTTTGTCTTGCTTGTAAACATGAGTCGGATGCTTTGAATCAAGAAACCCTGGTGGCTGATCCACATAAATCTCCTCCTTGACTTCTCCATATAAAAACGTTGTCTTGACATCCATCTGATAAACCGTGAATCCCATGTAGGAAGCATATGCTAGAAAAATCTGAATGGCCTAAAGTCGAGTCACAAGAGCATACGCTTCAGTGTAGTCAAAGCCTTCAACCTGAAAAAAACCACGAACTATGAGCCGCGCTTTGTTTCGAACAATAATACCAGTATCATCTTGCTTGGTACGGAAAACCCATCTTCTCTTTAGCGCTTTCTTTCCAAACGGAAGCTCAACTAATCTCCAAACCTTGAGTTTCTCAAACTTATTCAATTCCTCATGCACGACGTCCACCCATCTTGGGGCTTGTAGTGCCATTTCAACTGTCTTAGGCTCAATCTGGGAGACGAAACAAGAAAACAAACAGCTTTTGATGTGTCATATCTGACTTCTGGTTGATACACCTGTTTCAAGGGGACCTATGACATTGTTAATTGGATGATCTCGTTGAATTCTTGTCGGAATTGAATGCTCAGAAACAGAGCTGGTAGAGGGTAAATTTGTTGGATCTTTAAGGATTTCAGTAAGAGGGTCCTTCCATCCAGATGTCACCGTACTATGTGAGTATGAGGTATTGGCAATGTATTCATTTGGTATGATATCTTGGAATGGAGTTCTTCCAAAATTTATTGAATTTTACTCTCCCCCTCAACTGATGAAGCATCGACTGCAGGTGCTGGTGAAAACACGATATCGGTAACATCTTCTTGTTAACTAGCTAACAACGGCTGAGTGATGTCCAATGATTCTAAAAGATCAATACCCAACACTGGAGACATATGAGAGTCAGTAGGTATGTCTTCTTCTTCATCCACAAAATTTGAAGCATCGACACCCAAAATATCTGTATCAACAACTGGAAACACATTAAAAGGCTTTAAAGAGTTCAGTATAATCAAATAACCAGACAAGACCGACACGAGCATCAGTCTCAATCTCTTCTAGCCAGCGCATGTCATACGATTCCACTATCTACTTAGTTGACTTGTTGTAAACTCTGTTGGCGGTATGACCAGCATATCCAACAAAGTAACAATCATTAGCTTTGGCTCCAAACTTTTGAGTCATTTCAAGATTCAACAGACCCAAAAGCTCGAAAATGTGCAACCGTGGGCTTGTGACCGTAAACAATCTCATATGGAGTCTTCATTTGAGATTTGCTGATCAGCACTCGATTTTGGACATAACATGTCGTGTTAACAGCCTCTGCCTAGAAGAACAAAGGCAGCTTTGAATCACACAACATAGTTCCTACCGCCTCGATAAGAGTCCTGTTCCTTCTCTCAGCAACTCCATTTTGTTACGGTGTCCGAGCTGAACTGTATTGTGGAAGCACCCCCTTTTAGGCACAAAAATAATTTAGTGTTGAGTTCTTGAATTCCGTTCCATTGTCACAATGAATACCCTTCAGCTTTAAACTGAGTTGATTCTCCATAAGCACCATGAAGTGTTTTATCAATTATGCAGTCTCACTCTTATTTGACATGAAAAACACCCAAGTGAAACTTGAGCAGTCATCAGCAATAACTAGACAATAAGAGATGCGAGAAAGACTCAAAACATGAACTCGACCGAAAAAATTCATATGTAGCAATTGAAAAACTGATGAAATGGTAGTAACAAGTTTTGGCTTGTGAGATTTACGATTGTGTTTACCCAAAGCACAATCCACACATTTTTCAATAGTAACAAAATCTTTGACATGTAAGCTACGCACCAAGTCAGTTTTAGCAAGACGGGCTAGATTTTTAATGTTTTCATGACCAAGACGATGATGCCAAAGCATCGCATTATGCTATGATACTTTCGAAAATAAACAGTTGATTTCATCAGGAACATTTTTGTTCATATTGATCGCATGGGGTAGGATCTAGAGAGAACTCCTTTTAAAGAGAGAACTAGAGAACTAGTAAAGAATTATTTTTAACTACTTTTAAAAAAATATTTTGTGATTATTTTTCTTTCCTCCTTTTCTAATAAGATGATATTGTTCCTAAAAAAATAAAAATAAAATAAAATAAAAAAAGCCGTCGATGTAATGCGTATGTGCATTAATGTGTATTGTATATATAAAATAGTGTTTTATTGGATATAATACAACACAAATAGATTATCTAATACACACTATTGAATATATGCATATACGACACTAATATTGTATGCAAAACACATTATTGCATATATGTAATACAACACTAATGCACTATGTCGATTTTTTTTAATTTTTTTATATAATATAACACTATTGCAAATATACAATACAAACAACTATATATATGCTATTCAACACTATTTTAAATATCAAAATGCACACTATTGCACATATGCATTATAAAAAAAGTCGATGTATTGCATATATGCATTACAACGTTAAGTTTTTTTAATTTTTTTTATTTTTATATTGTTTGTGGTGAAGAATAACAACATATAAGAAGAATGTAAGAAAAAAAAATTAAAAATATTTCTTTTAATTAAATTAAAAATACTTCATTATTAGTTCTCTAGTTCTCTCATGATTCTCTCCCTCGATCACATAAGCATTATCTTTTCTCTGTGATCGAACAAAAAGCCAATCTTCATGTATGATGATACCAGGTTTCAAAATCAAACACTCTTTGTTAGTAAAATGAGTTGAAAAAACTTTATCGCAAATCTGCGAGACGCTGTGCAGACTATGCTTCAACTCAGGAACGAAATTAACATTTTCAAATTTGAGCACACCATTACTTACAGTACCCTTCTACGTAATCTTCCCATTCTCTCCTCCTTTGAAGGAAACATACCCACCGTTAAATATTTGAATATCGTGTAGTTTTGAGATGTCTCCTGTCATGTGCCTGGAACAACCACTATTAACATACCAATGTCTGATGATATTCCTCTATTGTTGTTCCTGCATGATGTGCGAGATTAGTTAGTTTATGGTACCCGGTCCAAAGTAATACTGGGTAAACCTGATTTATCTAAACTTGTCACGGGTTGCCATGACATATCTTCCCGATTATCTAAGACTGAACTTATTACCAGAGATTTAGGCAACCATTCGTATCTTTCTTTAGAAGATTTGTCATTTGTATAAATGGATGACTTAATCTCTGGTTTGCGAGCGGGAGACACAAATGACTTTGACTTCCGAACTTGTTTCGGTCCAGAAACCGACTTGGTTCTTGAGACAGAAGCACAGTTATCATCACTTTTCCGAAACGTGTTAGGCTTGGTCTGATGAGGACTAAACCTATCAGCCTTGTTTCTTTTTCAATCATAGTCAGAGGGATTTGCCTTATGATACCTTGATCTGTGGGGTATTTTGAGGCATATACCTGTGATCATATCTATAATATAGGACATATAGATGGTGTGGACAGTTTCTAACAATATGACCAGGAATGCCACAGTTAAAACATGTTTGACGTATTATGTAAAATTTATTGTGGTCTACTCCTGGTCTGGATCTGTTGTGTGAGCTACTTTGCTTTACTTGGCATTTATCACCTGACTTATTGCTTGATTTACCATAATTTTGAACATTTGAACTTCCTTCTTTAACAAACTTAGGTGATGAGTATTTATAAGAACTCTTATTTTTATCAAATTTATTAAATATAACACACCACTGGATTTCAAAGTTTTAGAGGAATCAACCACACAATTGTCTTTCCTCTTAAAAACAGAGCCCACACAAACATTTGAAGTCATAGAATTCAAAGCATGTAAATTTAAAGAAATATCAAAATTGATGTCTTTGTTATTCAAAACAAGCAAATCATCATCCTTATCAGTCCAATCCTCGACAATTACTTCATCTGCATGTGAAGTAAACACATTAGTTTCATTCACCCCTGAGATTGATTCAGTAGCTTTTACTGAACCAAGAGCATTTTTGCCATTTTCAGTTGCTTTACCATACTGCATGGTTTTTATCCTTTATTCCTGCTCTTTGGTATGAGGAAGACTAGTGTAGTTCTCGTTATATGGAGGGGGTACAACACTGTACCCTATAACCTCACCGGCGTTTTCTTTCCACCATAATTGATTTTCGATCATGGAGTTAACAACAACACTGGAGCCTTCGAATTTCTTAAAGTCTAGTTCAACTCTTTCAAATTTATTTGTTAAATTGATGATCTCTAAGAGTAAAATTTTCTATTTGGCATCTAAGTGGTGACAACATTATATGCTAAAGTCAGATTGAATTTTAGAAAAGTCCCTTTTCTATGCCTTATTTTTTTCTTTGAAAGCTTTCTTATTTTCCTAAGAGTAAAATTATCAGATTTTATTCCTTCCATTCCTCTAAGCAGTTACTATTATGAAATTTGTATAAATCTACTTTATTAATACAAGCTTGAGAATATAATTCGGAACTTACCTCGGATGAGTTGGAAGGAGTGAAGGCCATGAAAGCAAATTGAAGTTCCTTCACTTGTTCCTTAGCAACATTCTCTTCTTCGGCAACTTCAATTCGGGCAAAGTTTGAAGTCTGATTGTTGATGCTGAGAGCAGCTATCTGATCATTCCAAGAGAATTGTTGAGCTACCAAACCTCGCTCACCTTCACCTATACTTGTTGCATTTTCTCTTCTTGCGTTACCCACTGGAACCAGTGCCTTTTCTCTGTTTCCTTCCTTAGCTGGGTTAGTGCATTCATGAGCGAAATAGCCCGGCTCATGACAGTTGTATCACCTAAGAGTGTATTTGTTAAATCCCACCTTCTAATTAGCCATCAAATTCCAGTTGTTTTTTGCCCATTCTCTTTGTAATTTTCTTCGCGCGAAACACTGCCATGGAGATTTGCCAAGAGATATCCATTTCCTCCACATCATCAGGATGAATTTGATCCAACCTGGTAGCTACAATTGGTTGAACCAGATCTCCAGCAAGAAAGGCGTTGTAGCAATTCATGAACCCTACCATTAAGGAGAGGCTTTCTTGAGTCTCCTTTGAGATAGAGAGAATCTGATTGGGAGACTGACTAGAAGGTGCAATAGATGGCTGGGGCTTAGCAGCAGAAGCAGATTGTTGAAAAAGTTGAGGAAAGAATAAGGGAGATGGTTGTGGTGGTGCCTGAGTGAATTAACCTTGAGCAGACTTAAACATAGAAAAGTTATTAAGAGACAAAAGCGGCGGAGTGTACTGCCCTGAGAAGACTTAAACATTGAGAAGTTTTCTTGCGAGATGAGAGCATTATTAGAGGCAACATTGTAGCTGGTTGCATTGTAGGAGTTCGCATGATTTATGGCATGCTACTTGTTGACGTGAGGTTGAAGACTCACTCAAAAATAAACCGATTATAACTAATTAGATAACGATAAGCGGGTGTCGAACACAAGGAGTTGGTGGAAAATATGTTGCTAAGTAACCTTGTAATTAATCTATATTAAACTAAATGCAGAAATAAATTCAGATATTTTATTGTTGATTTTGATTAAAGAAAATAACTGAAAACAATTTGATGATTTTTAACTGAATTAATAAAAAGGATGCTCCCTCCCGATTTCAAGTTTCCAATGTTGATAATGTTAACGTTTACTTTTGAGATGAACTACCTAGACATAGTTCGTGAAATAATACTTTTGATTGTGACAAAAGAGGACTAAGTACTTGGATTGTAAAAATACAAGGTTGTCACTCGATAATCAGTTTAGTATAGTTAACCCTAATTCATTTCCAATAAATCCCGATTGCCTGAGGCACCAAGAACTGATAGACAAGAACACGAATTATACTATACTGACAATTACTAATCAAACTCACAATCACCATAGCAATACAATCATAAGATCAAAATACTATCCTATAAATAACATAAACAATTAATAATCATTCAATGGAAAACCTTACAATTCGGGAGAGAACACAAAGGATTTAGCCACTCATAATTCGGTTCATCATCACATCAATTTGAGTAAGCATATGAAACAAAAATACCAAATCAATGATTGGAATCACCAAACTATTGTTCTTGAGCCCAAAAATCGCCTCCAAGTCGTTCCCAAGTGTTAGATAGATGAAAAGACACCAAAAAACCGAATAAAAACAAGTATCTTCGGCATTTACAGCTCCGCACCGTGGCCCACGGTGGTCTCCACAGTCTTCAAAACTCACAGTACGGTGAGTTATGGTCATTTTTTATCAATTAGACCATGGCCCAGGGTCCAGACTGTGGGCCACGGTGGAACTCTTTCTCGTTTTCTTGTTTTCTTCATATCTTTCTCGTTTCAACTCCGTTTTCTTCACCGTTTTCGCCCACGCTCTCGTGATTTCATCCTATATCTCCTCATACTTGCAAATAACCACACAATAGTAGTTATCTAGTTCCCATGAAATTAACACTTAATGCATAGATTTTTATATCATTTAAGCTCACTTACGGGTCATACTCCTATGCACCAGTCACATTCCCACACTTAACCGTTACTTGTCCCCAAGCAACACCTCAACAACAATTGTTTTTCGTTTTTAATGTATAAACACCAAACAAGCCAACAATTACGGTTCAGTCAAGGTCACAAGTCATACCTTATTCCCTCTTTACTATGGGTTTGCACTAGCATACTTGATATTTTTATTTAAACCATAGAATTCTAACCAAACCTAACATGATTACGGTTTTTACTCATACATAACACACCTTTACACATTAACCCTCTTCTTGATGATCATTCACACATTTTCACATATAACCAATTCTCCTTGCATACGCTTGTACAATCATCAAATCTCCACCTATATAAATGCTTTGACACAAATGAAAATCTAGAGGGCTTAAAACGGGTTATAACGGAGCTAGGTGTAAGGGTATGGAAATGAAATATTGACGGTAGCTCAAACGATCCGATCCGACTTATTACAAACAAACTAAATAAACAATGAAATAAACAACTATATACAACACTAACTTCTCTTTTTCTTTTTTTTTTCTTTTTTTTTTTCACTCAATACATAATACTTTGAATGTTGAATCTCTAACACTTTTTCTTTCTTTTTTTTTCTGATAACATGCTTAATACTTCCTATTGATGAGTACTAAAACAATTACAAATATAAAGAAACTTATTAATCTGGATTGTCTCGCAATTTTACACCGGGGTTGTTTGAATAAAAGAATAAGTCCAAAAATGTTTTCTAAGGGAACCAACCCTCCGCCCCTCGCATTATCCACAATCATATATGTAACGTATGAGGCCCAACCCCCAAATCCCACACTCGCACTCATGGAGACGAGGCTCGACCTAATTGCCTCTATCACTTTTGCACTTATGCCAAGCTAAGATCTCGAAATGCACTAATTGCACAAGTTCTATCGAAGAATATCAAACTTTTCACCAAACTTTACTTTCTCAATTCTCAAGTGTAAACGAACATGTTATGCAAGTTATTGCACCGAAAGCATGCTAACCTTGATTAAAAAACTACATAACCTCCTTTTAAAAACAACTAGGCAACATGTTATTAGGGAATTGTGACCATGAAAAGGGACCAAAACCTTACCCCGTCATCTTACCACTTTCCGATTTTCTTTAAAATTTAAAAAATAAGTTTATTTTTTAATTATTTTATTATTATTATTATTATTATTTTGAAAAGTTTTGAAAAAGAAAATTCCCCCATCCCCACACTTGGGATACATTGTTCCCAATGTATGGTTTTGAGAAAATAAAAACAAAGACACTACTAAGTAAAACTCCACTTCCTTCCATTAAAAACCCAGGTTGTTCCCAAAACAGTGTCGAAGAAAAATCCATAAGAATTTCCCCACACTTGGTTTTTGCTAAGATGGTAGCTTAAAATACCACTAATAACAAACAAACTAGAAATTATAATGCCAAATAATAATTAAAATATACAAAATGTATAATTACCACATTTTCGAAACTTTTATGACATTCAAGGTGGGTGACTGGCCCACTCCCATGCAGCTTTCTAGTGATAAGCACGCTCCTTTTCAAGCAATTGTTGCCAGTCTTCCGGCAAACCAGGGTCAGGCCCAAATATACTCATCCTCCACCATAGATCATTTAGGTTAAATGGATGTCTCATTTTCGTCTTTCTTGGTTAGCTACGTTTTTCTGCCGCCTTCTCACTCTGTTGATGCTCAACTTCTTTCTTCTCAACTGACTTGTCAATCACAAAACACTCCACTTTCATATGATCCTTGCTCAAGGATACACACTTGTTAACAAAATCTGCCTTAGGCTTTCCTTGTCAACAAAAGAGTCAGTATTATTTTCAAATAATAATAATCATTTATCACGATTACCACACATTATTCCCAGTGTCCCCTTAGCAAAATCAATCACTGCAGGAGAAGTGGCAAGGAAGGGTCTACCCAATATGACTGTGGGTTGCGTGTTAGTTACATTTTTAGCATAATTAAGTACTAAAAAGTCAACTGGTTAACAAAAATCCTCAACATGTACCATCACATTATTTATCATGCCTTGGGGAAGTGTGTGGGTTTGATCCGCTAAAACCACGGTGGTGTTTAATTTTTGTAGCGAACCAAACTCATATTGATCATATAAATTACCGGGCATGATACTAACACAAGCTCCAAGATCTAGCAGTGCCCGATCAGTTTTAAATTCACCAATTTGGATTGATAAAAGGGGCACTTTTGGGTCTTGAAGTTTACTCGGGATAATATTATTATCAACCCTCTCATCCCTTATTTTGGTTAATTTGTTATTTAAACGTTTATCACAAGAACAATTTTCACAAAAAGATGTTTCATTCGGTTGTACTTCAGAGTTATTTTGAAAAATTGTTTAATAATTAACCACATTTTCAATCTTATCACTAATATCTTACACCACCCCCTCAACAAACTGTGGTGTTGGATCAACTTGAACACTAGAAATTCCAAAATTAGGAAAAAGACTTACCACGTTGATATACACGTTGGTCCCCTTCTTTAAGCTAGAGCTATTTTTCTTCAAATTCTCCACATCGGTTGCAAGTTGGCCCATTTGGGTAGTTAATGATTGAATGGCTTTGTCTCGAACTTCATCCTTTTGCATTCGAGCTTCATCAAGTTGATTTTTCAGTTGCATGTCTTGTTAAATCATCTTTAACATGTCCATGACTTCATTCCCACTTGATGAACTTTGACCCGCGGACCCATTTGACTACCACCTCATTGACCTTGAAACCCTTGATTATTCCCGCCATGAAAATTACTTTGATTGTTATATTGTTGGAGAGGAACATAATTTCATTGATTCCCTTGGAAATTTAAGTTGGATTGAGCAACCGAATTTCAATAACGAAAATTCGGATGATTTCTCAACCCGGGGTGGTAGGTGTTGGAGTTCATATTGTAATTCCTACCACCTCCCCCTTGAAGTGCATTCACCTATTCTACTTGTACTTGTCCCACCATACACACATCTGATGCATGACCCAACTCGTTGTAATACGTACAAACATCAATTACCTGATTAGTGGTTTGTACCCCTTCTTCTTCCACGGTTTGAACTTGTGGTTTACCAATCGCCGGCCTTGCTCTTCTTCCGGTTTGTGCCTTCCTCTTTGAAGTAACCGCCATTTGTTCCATATATTTCCAATCATTTTGTTCATAGTTTGTACCAAATGTACCATTTGTGATCGACCTCAAATCCCGTTGATCTTCCATACTCAACCCCTCATGAAACGCATTCAACAATTCCCAAAGAGCAATACCATGGTGAGGACAATTCTTATTCATCATATTGAACCTCTCAAATGCTTCATGAAATATTTCACCCGATTATTGTTGGAAGGTTCTCAAACTCCTTGCATCATTGGTCTTTTGGGCCGTGTAAAATTCTTCCAAGAATCTTTGTTGCATTTCAGCCCAAGTATAGATGGATGCGGAAGGCAATGTGTAAAACCATCTATTTGCCTTGTCTTCTAACGAAAATTGAAATAAGTCCAACTTAACCTCGTCCGATGTAAAACCTTGACTCCCAATCGTGTTGCAAATGAAGTCATATGCCTCCAAGTGAAAGTTAGGTACCTCCGTTGCTAGACCTTTATACTTTGGGAGACTTTGGAGACAATTGGTTCTCACTTCAGATGTCCTCCCTTGTTGATTGTGAGGAATAACCACCGGAGATTGATTATTAGTGATTATTGGTCGAAAATGAGCTTCAGTCCCCCTTACCATCTCTCATGCATGTCTTCTTGGTACCCCCATTGGTACTCTTGGTTGACCCATTTGCCTGTAGACGGGCCTTGGAGGTGTAAATTGTTGAAATTGTGGTTGGGGAATTTGTGGTTGGAAGGGTTGATCTTGTTGTTGCCCTTGTGGTTTTACTTGTTGTGGATCTTGTTGTTTTTGAATAACCGGTGGCGATTGAACTTGTTGTTGAACAACAACCAGTTGTTGTTGAACAACCGGTGGTGGTTGTCTATTAAGCTCTTGCACCGGTTCTGGTTGTAGCCATTGACCATAAGCAAAATTTCCCGGATTTACCGTTTGACTTCCATCACCTCCCGCGTAATAACCTTCCACTTCATACCCCTCATATTCATTGTCAAACCCATACCCGTAACCGTCACCTTGTGTTCTTGAATGTTGCATGAAAGGTGGGGGTTGCTATTGGTAGCTTGATTATGGTTGTTGAAAGGTTGGTTGTTGGTTTTGTTGAGATGATGATGCACCAAAGGTAGGGAAAATGTTGGAAATAGGTGGCAATGTTGATGATGTTGAGTAGGTGTATTGAGAAGTTATGGGTTCTGTTGTGTGAGTTGCTTTCAATCCACTTAATGCGGTAGGTATGATAGTATTGATCGGTGGAGGTAAATTGGTGGATGTGTGGTTGGGATTGTTTGACCCGAAGTGGGAGCTGGTGAATCCATGGTGATGTTTGATGTAGTTGGAGAACCAAGAAGCTTGTTCTCCCTGAGCAGGACTCGGTTTCTTCGAAGTGTTCGTTCAATCTCAAGATCGATAACTAGTGGTGATGACCTGTTAGAACCTCTAGTATGCATACACCTGTAAGTACTTGCACACTAACACAACCAGTGTCAACCCGAAAATAACAAACAAAAACTACTAAAGCTAACACACGTTGCGCACTACTGCCCGGCAACGGCGCCAAAATTTGACGTGAGGTCGAAGACTCACTCAAAACTAAACCGATTATAACTAATTAGATAGAATTAAGCGGGTGTCGAACACAAGGATTTTGTGGAAAATATGTTACTAAGTAGCCTTGTAATTGATCTGTATTAAACTAAATGTAGAAAATAAATTCAAGTATTTGATTTGTTGATTTTGATTAACGAAAATAATTGAAAACAATTTGAAGATTTTTAACTGGATTAATAAAAAGAATGCTCCCTCCCGATTTCAGGTTTCCAATGTTGATAATGTTAACGTTTACTTTTGGGATGAACTACATAGACATAGTTCGTGAAAATACATTTGATTGTGAAAAAAGATGACTAAGTACTTGGATTGTAAAAACACAAGGTTGTCACTCGATAATCAGTTTAGTGTAGTTAACCATAATTCCCTTCCAATAAATCCCGATTGCCTATGGCACCAAGAACTGATAGACAAGAACACGAATTATACTATACTAACAACTACTAATCAAACTCACAATCACCATAGCAATACAATCATAAGATCAAAATACTATCCTACATATAACATAAACAATTAACAATCATTCAATGGAAAACCTTACAATTCGGGAGAGAACACAAAGGAATTTAGCCACTCATAATTCGGTTCATCATCACATCAATTAGAGTATGCATATGAAAAAAAATACCAAATAAATGATTGGAATCACCAAACTATTGTTCTTTAGCCCAAAAATCGCCTCCAAGTCGTTCCCAAGTGTTAGATAGATGAAAAGACAACA
Source organism: Bidens hawaiensis (assembly GCF_021521415.1). Classification (NCBI taxonomy): domain Eukaryota; kingdom Viridiplantae; phylum Streptophyta; class Magnoliopsida; order Asterales; family Asteraceae; genus Bidens; species Bidens hawaiensis. The sequence continues at coordinate 1,066,170 of NW_027491237.1, read as the reverse complement.
AAAAAACGGAATAAAAACAAGTATTTTCAGCATTTTCAGCTCTGCATCGTGGCCCACGGTTCCCCCGTGGGCCACGGTGGTCTCCACGGTCCTCAGAACTCACGGTACGCTGAGTTCTGGTCATTTTTATCAATTGGACCGTGGCCCAGGGTCCAGACTGTGGGCCACGGTGGAACTCTTTCTCGTTTTCTTGTTTTCTTCATATCTTTCTCGTTTCAACTCCGTTTTCGCCCACGTTCTCGTGATTTCATCCTCTATCTCCTCATACCTTCAAATAACCACACAACAGTCGTTATCTATTTCCCATGAAGTTAACACTTAATGCATAGATTTTTATATCATTTAAGCTCACTTATGGGTCATACTCCGATGCACCTGTCACTTGTCATCCATGTCACAAGCTTTGATGATTGCCATGACTTTTGACAGAGTTAACCTGTTGAGATCCGTCGTCTTCTTAATCACTACAACATTCATATCCCAGCTCTGTGCCAGGGAATTGGCCACTTTATTGTTTGTCTCAGCAGCGGTCAAGTTCATGTTTGCAGATCTCATCTCAGTCACTAGAGATATAAATCTCTGTAGTTGTGTTTCCAAAGACTCTCCCGGAACATGATTGAACATATTGAAATTCTGTCATAAGAGATCTTGTCGGCTTCTCCTCATATCCTCATTACCCTCATACACCTCAATCAGGGCTTCCCACAATGCCTTTGCGGACTGTAATTCTCTAAATCCCAAGGCAATTTCGGGATAAAGTGCCATCATTAGAGTAGCCAGAGCATTGTCGTCCTCTTCAATCTTTTTCAAAGTCTGCATCGTCGTACAGTTCAACAAGCTTCACATCCACTTTTTCAGAGTTTTCACGTTGATAAGTGATAGCTTATGGACCTCGAACAATGCTTCTCCAAATCTTGGCATCTTTCATCTTCACATACTTTTCAAATCTAAACTTTCACTCAGAAAACCCCTCATGAGACAGAAAACAAAGTACACGAGTAGCAGTTCCCATTATGGAGTCAAGTTCTTGATGCAATGCAATATTTGATGAACTATTAGTTACTTGGTCCATCTTGGATAAACAGTTAATGTTCTGATCCAGTCTATAAGTCCGAATAATATATCAGTTTTCCTAAGGCCCAATAAGAGCAGGCCCAGATGTATAATCACAGCCGTGAACTAACTTTGACAGAAAACCCGAAAAGTCAACCGAGAACCTCAAAAAACAACCACGAATAATCACACAATCACTATAGTAGCCAAGAACTTGGAAAGTAAATGGAGAACACTCTTAGTTGACCGAGAACTCACAAAAGTCAACAGAGAACACCAATGTTTAACTAAAAACAATTAAAATTCACCGAGAACACTTGGATTTAGCCGAGAACAATCAAATTTGGCCGAAAACTAACATATTTCACCTAGAACGACCAAGTGATGGCGAAAACGATGTAAATTTCCCGAGAACTCCCAAGAAACCTAAGGAATCTTTGACCAGATAACTTCGTAAGAAACTAAATCCCGAAATCAAAAAGATTTGAATTTTAACCAAAGTAAAGTCAATCTTCAAACCAAAAAAGAACCCCTTTCCTTCTCCGACGAATAGATCACCAGAAAAAAAAATACCACGGACGCCAAAACAGTTAACACAAACAATCCTTGAATCTATGATATCACCACCGAGCCTAGAATAGGTCAATAGGCTCTGATACGAATTGTAAGTCCTTAGAACGGATCTTTCAATGTGATATCACAAAATCTTGTGATTATGCGGAAACTAACACGAGATGATTTAATATTATGTAAACAAATACAACGAAAACACGATGAATATGCTTCAAAATACACGTATATTGAACGTCTGGTGCTTAAGCACAATAGGTTACACAAAACCACTGATATCTCTTTCTTACGTCTCACACTGCTAACCCTATAGTAAACCTAGTTACATGGTTTATATAGAGAATACATACAAACCCAATACTATCCAAAAGCCTATCGAGATCCATGTGATATCGGATTACCATGTAAGCCCAAACTAAGTACAAACCATATTAATACTAGCCCAAAACAAGCCCAAGAATCATTATATTTTGTGCACTCATGTTCAGAGGCAGATCCAAAAAAAATTTCTACGGGAGGCACAAAATGAACCGGGTTAAAAGGCAAGTCAGGTTAAAGAGAGCAAGGCTGACCAAACTTTTGAAGGCCCAGAGCGAAATGAACATTCGGATATATATTGCACCTTCCTTTTGTTCAGTGTTTGAAACTACCCTCAATCACTAAGTGAGTCTTTATAAGATGAGATATCAATCATTCATACTGATTTTAATATATACTCCCTACAAGAGTTGCCCGAGAACACAATCAAATAGGAAACCGACCACTATGGGAAAACTCACTTGAGTCAAGATTCAAACTTAAAACCATAAGATCCAAACCTTAACAACCACCTTCACACCATTAGACTAGAGAGCTAACTGCATTTTACCGTACCTTCTAATAGTTCAAATTGTTTTTGAACAGATTACTTATCAATATTTACTTTTTAATGAAAGTTAAATCTAACAACAATTTTAATTTTAAATGTAATAAATAATATTATGTACTCTATGATAAATAGCCACTAAAACTTTATAAAGTAAAGATAGGTTTATTGCATTATAAAATACCTAATTAAAGTAACAAATAAAAATCAACCGTAAGTTAAACTAAAGAAAAAGAAAAGAATAAGTAAATATATAATAATAACTTGGACTAGTTGTGCAATTAAAGATTTCCATACTTTATCCAGTAAAACAATATATAATCTAATAAAATTAAAAATATCTTCTTACTCCTCAAACATACCATATTCACAGTCCATCGTAAAAACAAAAAAACTTGCTTTGCTCTTTCTCTCTTCACTCACCCTCTTTTCTACACTCTGTTATTCTCTTTTAAGGTAATTTATGGTGGGAAATAACTGATTATTGACTAATAATACACTAATGTGTATCCACAAGCACAGGCACTCCAGCTGGCGAACGGTGGGCATCAACCCACTCTAGTCAAGCCATAGATCCGCCCACGCTCATGTTGTTAGGGCGGTGCAACAAACCATCGCACATAGTTTCAAGTTGATTCTTGACACCACAGGACATTTCTTCGTACATATTACTCTCGATGACAGAGACATGTTGGGCTTCAAAGATACGAAGTTGGAGATCGGTTTGAATGGTCACACAATGAAGCAGAATTCTTTTCACATGGGTCTTTCGACTAAGGGCGTCGGCTACAACATTCGCTTTACCAGGATGATAACGAATTTCGCAGTCATAGTCGCTAAGTAGTTCGGCCCATCGTCGTTGCCGCATGTTTAGATCTTTTTGGTCGAAAATATGTTGAAGAATTTTGTGGTCGGTGAATACCATGCACTTAGTGCCATATAGATAATGTCTCTAAATTTTCAATGCGAATACAACTGCACCGAGTTCGAGATCGTGCGTTGTATAATTCTTTTCATTAACCTTAAGTTGTCGTGAAGCGTAAGCGATCACTTTACCTCGTTGCATAAGGACACAACCGAGGCCTTGATTGGAAGCATCACAGTAGACAACAAAATCCTCATTGCCCTCGGGGAGTGCAAGGATCGGTGCATCGCAAAGCATGCGCTTAAGAGTTCGAAAAGCTTCATCTTGCTTTGGCCCCCATACATACGGTTTATCCTTGTGAGTTAGTGAGGTTAGGGGCAAAGCGATCTTGGAAAAATTAAGAATGAAGCGGCGATAATAACCCGCAAGGCCAAGAAATGAACGAACTTCGGTAGGGGTGGTTGGGGTCTTCCAATTCTTAACGGCTTCAATTTTGGCTGGGTCAACGTGGATACCCTTTTCTTTTACTATATGCCCTAAGAACGGAATTTCTTTCAACCAGAACTCGCACTTTGAGAACTTAGCATAGAGTTGTTCCTTCCTTAAGAGATCAAGGACGGAATGAAGATGTTTCTCGTGCTCGGCTTTGGACTTAGAATAAATAAGAATGTCATCAATAAAAACAATTACGAATTTATCTAGGTAAGGTTTGCATACGCGGTTCATTAGATCCATAAACACCGCGGGTGCATTGGTTAGCCCAAAGGGCATAACCATAAATTCGTAATGCCCATAACGAGTCCAAAAAGCGGTTTTGGGTATGTCATCTTCATGCACGCGTAGTTGATGATAACCCAAACGAAGATCAATCTTTGAGAAGCATGAGGCTCTTTGGAGTTGATCAAAAAGATCGTCAATACGAGGCAAAGGATAACAATTCTTGATTGTGAGTTTGTTGAGCTCACAGTAATCAATGCACATACGGAATGATCCATCTTTCTTCTTGACGAAAAGAGCAGGTGCCCCCCAAGGAGATGAACTAGGGAGAATGAACCCTTTATCCAAAAGTTCTTGGAGCTGGTTAGACAATTCTTGCATCTCGGAGGGTGCAAGACGATAAGGAGCTCTCGCAATTGGGGTTGCACCAGGCACGAGATCGATTCGAAGTTCCACATCACGAATAGGAGGAAGACCAGAAACATCATCGGGAAACACCTCAGGATACTCGCGAACAACACGAATGTCCTCAATTTTTCGTTCCTTCTGTTCCACCGCATGGGCTACGAATGCAACATACTTCTTGCGTAAGTACGTTTGGGCTTGAAAACAAGTGATAAAATTTAGGCTCGAGGAAGAAGGCTTTTCACCTGATACACGAAGAATTTGACCATCGGCAAGCGAAATACGAATTAACTTCTCGAAACAAACAATTTCAGCACGATGAACAGATAACCAGTCCATGCCTACTATGATGTCAAAACTTCCCAATTGTATAGGAATAAGATTGATTGAAAACTTGTGGCCATTTAGACTTAATTTGCAATCTCGAATAACCGAATCAATTGATACAGATTTACCATTAGCTACTTCAACAGAATACGAGTTTTTAAGCTTAGATTGGGGTTTAGCAAGTAAAGGCTCAAATTCAACAGACACAAAACTCATATCGGCACCGGTATCAAATAAAATGGTTGCAAAGTGGTCATTCACGAGAAACGTACCATTCACTACATCGCCATTTTGCTGAGCTTGATTGGCGTTAATCATAAAAGCACGCCCACGATTTTCTTGAGGAGCTTGAGCAGCTTGAATGATTTGACCACCTTGTGGTGCTGGAGCTAAAATTGTGGGATGCGGTTGAACTTGAGCATGGTTAGCCAACATGGTGGAACCTGTGGCTGATAAGCTTGCTAGGTTTGATACGTCTGAACCTGGTACAATGGAGCTGGAGCAAGCTGAAGTGCATTCACATGTGCGAGTCATGGACACGCGTTGCGAAAGTGGTTAGGGTCACCACAATTATAGCAAGCTCGCATTTGGTTAATGGGTTGAGCATACGGTGCAGGGTGAGGGTTGGGTTGAGCAAACCGTTGAGAAGCAGCTGGTACAATAGCAGTCTCACGACAAGCGATGCTAAGATGCTCAAAACGGTTGCAACGAGTGCATTGGCGGCAAGTGGCATTGGCAGGGTGATGACGCCGACAAAAGTTGCAATATGGATGGGGTCCGTTGTAGATTTTCTTGGGTGGGGATGCAAGGTTAGTTTGAGGTTGAGGTGCGGTTTGTTGAGTTAGCGCATAGTTCTTGCGCTTCTTGCTATGGTGGTGTGAGGAGAAAGCTGGCTTGGATGACTCGAGTTTCGATTCTTTGGACTCGGTAAAGAGTTTATCAGCAGGTTTCTTCGATACCTTCAATGTCAAAGTCCCGGCTTTAACATGATTATCAGTTAAAGTTGAAGCAAGGTTGATTGCGTCACCAAGTTCTTTGGGAGAACTACTCAAAACACTATCTTGGATTTGTCTCGGTAGACCCGAATGTACTTATCGATGGCACGCGAAGTTGGGGTAACAAGGTGAGGTACCAGCACACTGAGTTCATTGAAACGAGAAGTGTAAGCTGCGTGCTCACCACTCGCTTGTTTGAGGTTCCAAAACTCAACTTCCAAATTTATAAGCTCACTTGGAGGCAAGAACTGCTTGGTCATCAGTTCTTTAAATTCATCCCAAGGCATAGCCATAGCAGCTTCGGCGCCACAGGTTGTCATTTCCTTCACCCACCAGGTAAGTGCCCCTTTTTCGAAGACACTTGTAGCAAAACGGGTTCTCTTATCATCGGGACACTCAATGTGGAGGAATTTGCTCTCTATTTGTTCGTACCACTGAAGCAGGGCAGTGGCACCTTCAGTCCCGTCAAATGCTGGGGGTTTTGTGCTGGTGAAAGTCTTATACGAACAATGAGATGGTTTAGGCTCGCTTGAAGCAAAGGTGATATGAGCAGAAAGGTTCTAGTGAATTTGGGTCATCATATCAGGAATGACCGCGGCTAGTTGTTCGGTGATTTGAGCAATTAACTTGCGGCTAGAGGTTTTGTCGAAGAACGACGCTTGTTGAAATGGATAGACATTCTGCGAACAATAGTAACGGAATTCGTGAGACTCGGAATAGGGTATGGTATATAAAAAAAATCCTCGTTAAAGTTTGCTTTAAAAGAAATAAGTAAATAAACATAAAAAAATTAAATAAATAAAAATCATAACAATGGTAATAAATATGGTGTGGAACTTAAGAAACTCGAAATCAAACCGAAAGCTGGGTATTCGTATACAGACTTCCAGTTAAAACACATTGTAAAACATAAAGGAGTGCAACCATATTCTTTTCACAAAGAGAACATGATCGCGGTGAAAACTTAAAGTTATGATTCATATGGCGTTGAAAGTGGTATGCTTTGGCCTAATAGGATTCATTCCCTTTCTTAACTCTCCAGGTAAGCAACCGGGTCCCGCGTCTGATTGGGATTTATACGCATTGCTTATCCTTAGGTTTCAATAACCTTGGTGTCAAGAGTTTTGGAAAACAAGCACGTCCCCCTTCCAGTTACTACATACCCGCCATAACAAACCATCTTTAAGAAGAAGAAATATCAGAACACCACAATAAAAATCGGTTATTGAAAATGTTTGAAAAATCTTTGCTTTTAGGCATAAGCCTTGGCCTTGTGTGTGCTTTGTGTACATGAGGCGTAAATGAATTGACAATAAAATATTAAGCAAGTGCATTGAACAATCACATAAGGCCCATATAATTTTCTAATCATGCAACCTAAACAATTAAGAAAATAAACTATAACTAGCTAGAACACTACGTCTAATGTTGTATCTTATAGTCAAGGCTCTGATACCAATCTGTAACACCCCGGCTTTAGCGGAATACGCCCGAGTGTGACGTACATATTACCCAAAACACATGTGACACAATTAAGTGACAATAATATCATTAATTCATTTAAATCCCAAGTACACAAGTTGTTCAATAAGACAAATATAAAGGAAAAACAATAAAACACATCTTCTTGTTTATTCTTTTAATAACCTAACTTCTAGTGTCTTTCGCCATTTCATCCTCTAATGTAAGTACCTGTAGCATATATATATAACATAAAGTCAACTAATTGAATAGTTGGTGAGTTCACACAGTTTGATACAAGTACATAAAAACCATACAATTCCATGAAACTTGGTGTAGTAATAGCGCAAACAATGTCTTTTCTATTCGGTAACAACCATATGTACTCGGATCGGGGATCCCTATTCCACTCATAACATCGAGGTCCAAAGTGCATAGGGGGGCGTATGATCATACTTATTGAGGAAACCATGAGCAAGTAGTCTTTGAGCAAGTAAGCAAATAAGCACACAAGTCCATGTAACGAATTGTAGTTTGTAATAATGAATAAACGAAATTGAATTGTTGATAAGATATATATGCTACCCCCAAAAGAGTAAAACAAAAAAAAGGTAAAAAGGGGGTGTGAGAAACTCACCTTTGAATTGGGATGACAAACTTGACAATGAACCGAAAGCGCGTTATTTGAAACCGAACGATCGAATCTCACGAGCTAAAATAATAAAAACACAAGAATTACTAACTAATTTTATGGAAAAATAAAGGGTTCGTTTTAAGGTTCATGCATTACTATTTATAAGTATTTTGTTACACACTTTTAAGTATATTAATATTTAAGTTAACGGGTTTTATTACTTATTATTATAATATTACTTATCAGTTTTATATTAAATTTGTATATAATAATGTTAAGGTTTTCTAGAGTTACCGGTGTATTTTATTTTAGTATAATTGTTGTCGGTATGCTTTATTTTAGAATAAACGTTTGTCGGTTTAGGATTTATTATATATATTATTTATATAATTATTCTTCGAGTTTTAACGAGTTGTTTGGTTTGTAAAAGTTGATTCTTGAACGAAAATTGTTAACAGTAATCAAAACAACTTTTATTAAACTTGAAACTAATTTTATTTATTTTGTATGATTTATAAATATATATTTAATTTATTAATACTAATAATAAATGGTTTTCTAAAATATAAAACAGGTTTGCTGTGACACGGGTTCGAACCCGGATCTTCACAACCAAACAACACATACACAACCCCTGGACCAGTTGAGCTTCTTGTTTAAAATATGAAAGGAATTAATTTTAAACACCAACCCAACTTCATCTTCTTCACATAAACCCTAGATTTCAATTCTTCAACTCCATTACATGTTTGATAGATTTAGGTTAGGGGTTTTGTTAGACGGATCAAACTAATGAAAACCCACATATCAATTACCTCTATTGATGCCGAAAAGTGGGTAAACTACGAGTTGGCCGGAATAAACTTGGACGAACAATTCAGAGATACTAACGAGTTTGTTTGTGAAAGATTATGTCTGTAGCACGTTTAGAAGAGAATTTTGGTTGCTATTTATAGTTGTAATTGGACCGTTTGAAGGTTAATGCGAGTTATTGATATTTTTAATAAAATTCCGACGGTTCCGGGTTGGAATCCGGCCGTTGGGGGTGTTATTATGCGTAAATGGGTATTGATTAGGCTTTAAGATGATGGAGAAATGAGTTTATATAATTAAAATTGATTAAAAATAGCGTTTTGAAGTGTTTTAATTGCTCGCCAGAATTTGTTGTCGCCAGCCGGAGGTGCCCTTGTCGGAAAAACGTGTGGGGTTTTTATTATTATTATAATATATTTTAAATGTAAGTGTTTCACTTCAACCCCTGAACTTCTTAAATATTTGTAAATTGTTTTTAAACCTTATTAATCTTTAACCTTAAACTTTACAATTATTCAAAGTTGGTTAAAACTTGTTATATTTTTAATATCTTTAGATTGCTTACGTTTTATACCCGATACTTTGATTATTTTATAGACTTTTATAGCTCGGAGATTCGTTAATTAAATTAAACAAATAGACAACAAACGAGTAACAACTATAAATCGTCGTATTTAATATGAAATGATAAACGACAAATACGGATTTATTGAAACGACACAACGGGTCAGTTTAACAAATACAAATACAAATACAAATACAAATATGGATACGAATAAAAATTGACAAATGTCACAAAAACCATAATGAAGCATGGTAAGGTCGCTTCTAGGCTTTTAAGTATGGGTCTTTCTTAATCGTAATCACGTAAATTGTGTTCAACCTTATTTGTCTAAGTAATTATTAAGGGCATGGGTTTAGATAGACCACAATACAACCAATCGACTAGACTTAGCTGAGTATGTGTGTGTGATGAAAAGTGTTCTCTGGCTAGGCTAAGAATGATTTAATCCCATTAAAAAACATATTTGCATGTATATATGGTTTTGTTTATATTCATTCATGTTTTAATTTTTATGGTATTTAAAACTTAACGGTTACTTACGGGATTCTTAAATATTTTTTAAATGAAAAGAGACAAGAGATTATGTTTTCTAAAAAATAAAAATGTACTTTGAAAAAGTTGTTTTAGATATTTTACTTATTTGCGTATGAGAATCAGATAGTTTGTGTTGAAGAGACTTGCATCTCAAGGGGGAGAAGTCAGTACAAATTTGAAATAAAGAAAATTTTGAAGCTTAGCGAGCAAATAAGGTCAAGAGATCTCAAGACTAATGATGATCTCAATTTTCAATTATTAAAGCTGGTGAGCTGGTAAGTTTATTAACAATATTACTTGGTATGTAGGCTACAATTGGGGGTGGGGGGGTGACTTCAACAATAATTGGATGTTATCTACACATCAAGGGAAGTTAGTGACAAGGACGGTAATTTAGATTCAAAAGAAAGTGATCGGTGTTTGAAGAATATGACATGACACACTTTGATAACTACCCTTTTAATTAATCAATGTTGTGCAACATAAAAACAACCATACAACAATTATGTTTTTCCAGTGTTTTAAAACCCGGCCTGGCCCTGGTCCTTACACCGGACCGAACTCGGCCGGGTTTTTGTTGGTAGCGGTCGGCCCAGACCCGTTTACCCGATGGGTGAACCGGTAAAACACTATTTTCATTAAATCCAAAATAGAATGTTCATGCCGGAATTCGAACCTGGGTCATTTTCTTTAGATGGAAGCTTTAATAACTACCCCAAGCCATCTAGCCAAGATTTATTAATGTCTTTATTGATTAAACATAAAGCATATAAATTTAAAAAGCACTACATAAAATATAAATAAAATTAAAGTTGTCATTATTATTTTTTATTTGTGATGAATTATATATATATATATATATATATACATATATATAGTGGTGGGATCTAGAGAGAACTCCTCTTAAAGAGAGAACTAGAGAACTAGTAAATAATTATTTTTAACTATTTTTAAAAAATTATTTTGTGATTTTTGTTTCTTTCCTCCTTCTAATAAGATGATGTTGTTTCTAAAAATAAGAAAAAAACCGTCGATGTAATGCGTATGTGCATTAATGTGTATTGTATATATAAAATAGTGTTTTATTGCATATATTATAACACAAATACATTATCTAAATACACACTATTGAATATATGCAAATACAACACTAATAATTGTATGCAAAACACATTATCGCATATATGTAATACACCACTAATGCACATATGCACTATATGATTTTTTTAATTTTTGTATATAATATAACACTATTGCAAATATACAATACAAACAACTATATATATGCTATTCAACATTATTTCAAATATCAAAATGCACACTATTGCACATATGCATTATAAAAAAAGTAGGTGTATTGCATATATGCATTACTCGTTAATTTTCTTTACTTTTTTTTTATTTTATTTTTATTTTTATATTTTTTTGTGGTGAAGAATAACAACATATAAGAAGGATCAAAGAAAAAAAATTGAAAAATATTTGTTTAATTAAATTAAAAATATTTCATTATTAGTTCTCTACATAAAATGGAGTTCTCTCATGATCCTCTATATATATATATATATATGTGTGTGTGTGTGTGTGTGTGTGTATTATTTATGATGTCAAGCGGGTTAAACAACGGTCTGTCTTTCCGGTTCGGTCTGACCTTTGACCCGGTAAAGTGTCTGGGTCGATGTCCTAACCGGGTCAGAAAACATTACGTTTTCAATAGAAAAAAATAAAATTTTTATATGACGGTAGAATAGGGCCCACTCACTATTCTTATTGTTAACTAGTGCTTTTACCGGTGCGTTGCGCCGGGCAGGTCGGTAAAACCCAAACGTTATTGGTTCCAAGCGTTGATGCGGTAAGTCGACACGAATTTGGTCGGTTTTTTATTACGTGCGTTATTGCACCAGAATTAAGAAAAAAAAATAAAACAAAGAAATTAATAAAATTGGGGTGGACCAATGGCGCGGAGTCGGTCGGTAAAACTCGATCATCGGTAAATGCCCGAACGTTAAGACGGCGAGTCTACGATAATTCGGTCTATTTTCGTCATGTTCGTTACGGTACCTGAACTAAAAAAAAAAGAAAGAAAATCAACATTCGGTCGGTTTTTGTTGTGGTACTGAAACTAAAATAAACGTGATTAATATACACGAATTCAGTCGTTTTTCGTCACGTTCCATTACGGTATCGTAACTAAAACAAAATAATACAAAAAACTACAAAGTATCATTAATACGGTGCCGCAAAGTGATCCTACGAAGGCTTTGCGACACCAAACTTTCAAATTATTGTATATAATAATAATAATTATGTTATTTTAAATTGTACCATGATGTGTTTGAGAAACACTACAAGAAAAGATGATGTGTCATTTAATAAACTAAATTAAAGGCTGGTCGACAATGTCTATGTAAAGATACTAAGGGTCGATAATTACTATGGTAGCCATGTGGATATTATTATTATTATTATTATTATTAATAAGAATATGTCGCACATAAAATTAACTTTTATATCAAGAATACTAGAAAAAACATAATACCGTAAAACTTCTATAAATTAATAATATTGGGATCGGAATATTTTATAAATTCAACGGGATATTACTATATCGATAAATTAATATATTATAAATTTGAAGAGTTTATTAATATTCGTGAGCAACTCACAAATTAATGTATCGACCTTCAAAATTTCTACGTCCGTTCACTTTACCTGTATGAATAAAACAGAAACAAATTCAAAAGAAAATTCCTATGTATATTCACACATTAATGAACTACTCAAACTCAATGTACATACATCTAGATTGAACAATATAAAATATCTAATAGTAAATTTTAAAATCACATTAACTATAGCTTCTAAACTAAAAGGTGTTAAAAAAATCAACGATGATCAATCAACAACGAAAACTATTATGCGAGTATAAGAGAGATCACCAAGGATACACTCAACAAGATTTGGTGCGTTGGGTTGACAAAACTTTCGATTTAAAAGTTAGACAATCCTAGAATTTTGAAATATTTTAGTAATTATTAATTTATAATTTACATTGGAATTTAAAAAAATATATATTATTTTACTATTTTATCAATTGGGGTCCAATTTTGTACTGGTCCCAAGTTCGGACCAAACAAATTATAATTTTCATCGATGTTATTAATTTATCGAGTATTAAATTATAGAGGTTTTATAATAAATATACACTACTAGAAAAGTGGCTATTGCTACCAAAATTTTGCAACCGAAATAAACGGTCGCAAAATTTGCAACCAAAAAGAGAAGGATCGCGATATCACCGACCGAAGTCAACGCGGTTGCAAAACCGCCTTCCAGACAAGATGCGGTGGCAAATTCAGCAACCAAAGCAAATCGGTCGCAACATTTGCGACTGTCACTGTGGTCACAAAATAAATAAAAATAAAATTAAAATTTGCGACTGTCACTGATTGTGCAATGGCGGAAATGCGGCGGCGTTCGTGAAGTCAAAGTTTGCGGAAGCGTCAGTGCTTGGATTGTTGCTCGGACTTTGGTACTTGTTTAACATCTATTGAATTAAATGTCTATAACAAGCAGGTTAGTTCTGCTATTCGTTAGCTAGCTTTCAGTTTCTATTGTATGATATGATACGTTCATTTATGCTTATATTATACATGTGCATGTATATGTATGCGTGGCATGTATGTTAAGTAATATATATGCTTGATTTGAAACCCTAGCTGTAACAATTGTAGATACTTGTGAGAATTTATCGAATTAGGTTCAGAATAAGGTTCGTGTTAGAGGAGACTGTCATAATTGTTCTAATTTCTATTAATTCATCTGTTAATCAATGTTTTATAGGCTTTTAGTGTTGTATTTGTGTAAAATCTGCCATATCTTTTTAATTTCATTCTTCATGTATTTGCTAATCAAAGTTTTATGTGTTTGCTGATCAAATTTTTACATGCATTTAGTGTTGGATTTGTGTAAAGTCTATGATTTAAGTATACAGTAAGTTAACATCTGTTTCATATTAGGTAATCCATTGGTAAGTTCTCTACAACTTGAAAAGTCTAGTATGTCTTGAAAAGTCTAGTAGGCTTTTATGATGAAGATGTCATGTAGATGATGTATAAAATGTCACTAATTTTGAATGCATGTTGGAATACGTTGTCAAAATGTGGATTGAATGAAGTGCTTATAAACATAAACTAGAGATTAGTAGAATATGCCTACAAGGTGTTTGATGAAATGTCTAAGTGAATCACGTCTTATTTGTTGTTTGAAAGTTATTGCTTTAAAGTTGCTTTAAAAGATCCTACATTCCCCTTAATGTGTCTTATACGTTTCAATTATTTAATTTGGGTTTAAACCATGAAAACGGAGCTGCAAAAATAATGTTTTGGTACGAAAGTGGTAATAACTATCATGCTGAATTTTCAGCTTTTGTCCAGATTTTGGGCTGTTTTCAGAAAATCATATAAAATCAACTGAGTGTCCGATTAAGGTGATTCCTTTTGGGTTAGAAACCTTGGCGAGTCTAGTTTCTCCAGAATTTTAAAACAAAAACCAATATGATAATTTAGTGGGTCAAATCAGTCAGTAAAACCAGCTGCCCAGAATATAGCGGCACATCGGTCAGTGTCAAATGTTTGTATACATTTGGGTTAAGTTTGGTATAATGGAATCTAATGGTTTATTATACCTATTGAAGCGTGTTCGAGAATTAAAACTATTCAAATATGCATATATAAAAGTTTATACAAAACGGTTCAACTGAGTCAATATACGAATGTATATCGAGTATGACTAAATCTTGTTGAGAAATGTTCATGTGAAGTTGTTTTTGGTAGGATATTGATGTTGGTATTCAGGGTTGCATATTTTGTATCCTAATAATTACATGTTGGTTTCAAACAAGCTAGGTATGCTAAAGCTTGGAAGTTAACGAGGAAAGTTGGTGAAGAAGTAATCAAGTTCCTATAGGCAAATGTAAGTTAACTTACACGACCTTTAAGTTGTTTTAAATCTAATTCTCTGGATGGTTAATACTTGTGTTCGTGTTCAAACAAGCTAGGTATGCTTCCGCGTTGTTTTATATTAATAAATTGTTTAAAGTTAGAGTGTTACAATCAAAGATGGCATCTCTCGGTGGAGCAAAATTGGTTCTTTCTCTTACTAATACTTAGTTATGTAACGGGTCGGGTTTTATAATTACTAGGTGTAAGGGCAAAATATCATATAACGGGTCAAGTCGTAAGGTTACTTTAAATCTATAAGATGTGACAGATATATACGTACAGTGTTGTTCATATGGATAAATTAGTTAAAGATATGATGAGCTGGAAGAGATTTTATCTTAGTGCTCGCTTGCAAAAGCCCGTATGTTTTCTTGTATAACTGTTGAAGCCAACTGCATGTTACGATGCCATTATTATTTAATGTTTTACTTTTTTTGTTTGTATTTCAGGTGCGATAAATGAAGACAATTAGGAAATAACAAATACGAGTTTAATTAATTTCAGGGCTGCTTCATCTGCTGCACTTATGCTTTTGCATCAAAGTTTACTGAGGTGTTACTTTCTCTCTCGTTATTAAATTTAGCTGATATAGTAACTTATATTTAAATTAAATATTATTGTTAGGCGTGTCTGAGTTTGTTTCTACCGTATATAGTTGCCTACTAAATATGGTATAAAATTATATCGCGAAGCGTACTCAAGCTCACCATGTGAAGCTGCCAGACATTAGCTCGTTTAAACTATGCTTATTCAACCTTTTAGCATCGATTAAGAAGAGATAGTTGATGACATAATTGCATAATATAAACAAAATAAGCTCGTTTAAATTATGCTTATTCAACCTTTTTGCCTAGACTTGAGCTACTAGTCATAAATATTTAACACCTTAATTCTTTGTTTGTTGTGATTTTCTATATAATTTTAGTTTCCTTGTGTTGGTTCTGAAAACTATTTATGCAACGTTTGGAAGTAAGAGATGCTAATATCCTCTGTTTTACTTCAGACTTTAGAGTATGGTTCAGATGTATTCATCAAATACTACAGTCAATTTGCCCGTCTATTTATGGGCTGGCACTTGTTGAAGGTACTTTAATTTTAGTTTCAATATTCAATCATTTTATCTCACTTTAGTTACTGTTGGTGATTAGGTTATGTAATGTTTTTTATACAAGGCTCATGCGACGTTAATTAATATTTGTAGCTGGAATCAAATTGGCATTTTCTGGAAGCATCATTAAAGGTAATCTTGATGTCAATCATTTACTAATTGGCGTTTAGAACTTAGAACTTGGATCAACTTTTGTGTTTTGTTATCTAATGGGTCAAAAGTTTTAGCATAAGTTAAAAAAGGATATCAACATGTCAAACGTGTTAAAACATTGTCCAAGTCATATCTAATGCATGAAACCTCTTGAATAGTTTAAATCATGTATTCTAAAAATTTAGTATTATTATTGAAACATTATTTATTCGGGCTAGGCTTGTAATGAACTGAACGAACACGAACATAGCATGTTCATGTTCGCTCGTTTAACTTTAAACGAACAAACAATCGAAAACAAACAACTGAAGGAACAAAAGTTTATTATTTATGTTTGTTCGTTAAGTAGGATATGGTTATATATTTGTATAAAGTATTAATAATTGTTTGTTGAGCAGGCCACGAGGAACAGAAGAAGACATTTTCAGAGATATATTCAGGATTGTATTCATGAATGCGACGAGATAGCGTGTATAGCTCGAATATCATTTTTTATATTTGTTTATAGAACTCGAATAAAATTTTGTATTGATCATCTTTGATAGAAATTAATAGTTTTATTCGTGTTTGCATCTATAATTATATTTTACATTTTAATACTTATTTGCAAAAAATTGTTACTGCATTGTGTCAAAAATATAGTCAGATGCAGGTTGGTCGCAAAAAGGAGTGGTTGTTGGAAGATATGCGACCGGTCGGAACATTTGCGACCGCAACACCGGTCAGAACCTTTTGCGACCGCAACACCGGTCAGTACCTTTTTGCGACCGCAGCCGGTCGAAACATTTGCGACCGCAACACCAGTCGGTACATTTGCGACTGTTACTTGGTCGCAAATGCAACAGCGGTCGCAACAGAGCAACAGCGGTCGCAACAGAGCAACAACGACCAGCGTTTTTCCGACTACACTTTCAGTTGCAAAACGGACGCAACAAGGCAATTGCAACCGTTTTCCGACCGAAAAGGCCATTGCAAATGCTTAGTTTTCTAGTAGTGATATACTTTTAAATTTGGATCTTAATTATACAGGTTCTACAATAAATACGTACTTCTACAACAAATATGCTAACTTTGTTAGTTATGTTCTTTGAGTTGAAGTGATATTACCGTAATACCTCTAGTTAAAAAAAGAAATACAAACTAAATTAGCTGGTTCCCACATTAAATATTAATATTAAAATATTTAATACAATAAATTGTATTTTAGCAGAATAAAATGTATTTTAGCGTAATACAATACATTGTATTGTATCCAAGATTTAAATTTTAATATATAATGCAGGTCCAAGCTAATTTATATTTATATTCTTTAACCAGGGGTATTACATTCATTTCACTCCAACTTAAAGAACATAAGTAACGAAGTTAGTTTGTTGTTAGAGTAGGATTACTATTCTCTGTTCTTCTTTAGACCCCTTTTTTACTCCGATAGTATCATAAATTGCGCTAATGCAGAGGAAATGAATGCATTTTATACTATACTATTAAATAATCTGAAGTTAAGTGAACTAGATCTTACGGAGCCTGCTCATGTATGACATGATTCGTATCTGATCATAGAAAAGATTTTCTTTAAGCGAACCAGCCTATCCTCCGTATGGGCTTACGTGATGGTTGGAACAAAGACACATTTGGTTGTGAATTCAAGCGTGGCAGATAAATAAATAGAAAAAAGGCACATATCTACACAGACAAATCAATAGTTCAAGTCACACACTCCCATAATCCATTTTATCTTCGAAAAAATCCCTTCAACTATTGATTCCAAATAAAAATATTGCGGAGTTCAAGGGAAATATCCAAATACATGTCTTATTATTTTCAATAATCCATACTTGTAGCAATAAAATACTATAGTTCCTACCCCAAGTGATAAATGATGAATTCAAAATATCTATCCTATATCTTCTCTGTATTATCTATAAAGGACCAGAAATACCTTGTTTATGTATCATTGGGAAGTGCATTAACATAAATACGGCAGTAAGAAGTGGCAATACAAAAGTATGTAAACTATAAAAACGAGTCAAAGTGGATTGTCCCACACTAGCACTTCCGCGCAATAATTCTACCAAAGGCGATCCTATTACAGGGATAGTGTCAGGTACACCCATTACAATTTTCATGGCCCAATAACCAATTTGGTCCCAAGGTAAGGAATAACCAGTTACACCAAAAGATGCAGTCAATACAGCCAGAACCACACCTGTAACCCAAGTTAATTCGTGCGGTTTTTTAAATCCACCAGTGAGATATACACGAAATACATGTAGGATCATCATTAGGACCATCATACTTGCCGACCATCGATGAACTGATTGGATTAACCAACCAAAATTAGCTTCAGTCATTATGTATTGAACAGAAGCAAAAGCATCAGTAACGGTCGGACGGTAGTAAAAGGTCATAGCAAATCCTGTAGTCACTTGTACTAAAAAACAAGTAAGTGTAATCCCCCCTAGACAATAAAATATGTTTATATGAGGAGGAACATATTTACTAGTTATATCATCCGCAATCGCCTGAATCTCGAGACGCTCTTCAAACCAATCATAAACTTTATTGAGATAGGTGCGATCCCCCCCCCCCTCGAAGAACTGTATATGAGACTTTCCATTCCCTGGCCTCTTATATCCATATAAAGGACACGCCGAGCATAAATACCCTCTTTAACTTCTATTCCTACGGATTGAATATCTTTTATAAGAAATCGGAGGAAGACCCGACAATTTTTTCCAGGAAATCCCCAACGAAAGATACACACTATTCCGTCTTTTATATCAATCGATCATAACAACTACCTACATTCCTCGAAATTGTGCACTACAAATAGGAGCTAATAAAAAGACCCGCGATCCCATAGAAAGACATCACAATTCCTTGTGAAAAAAAAACGTTTTGCTGAGACGGATAGAAAGATATCAAATTTCTACCAAGATAACTCGAGGTTCCAACCAACAAGAATCCTAATGAACCTAAAAAAAGGATAATCGCCCAGCATAAATTACTTATTTTTTGAGCCCCCCACGGATACAAAACATTCAATTAAAAAAATTAACCAAATTTCCCTGATGAAGAGGCAATCAAGAAAGCTACATAAGTAAATATATAACCTACAGAAAAGTGGGCTAATCCCACCAATCTTGCTTGTACAATGGAAAGTGCCACCGGTTTATCTCTCCAACAAATCAAATTGGCCAAAGGTGTACGTTCATGAGCCCATGCTAAAGTTTCAATCAATTCCTGCCAATATCCGCGCCATGAAATTAAAAACATAAATCCAGTAGCCCAAACAAGATGTCCAAATAAAAACATCCATGCCCAGACTGATAAACTATTCATACCAAAAGGATTATATCCATTAATAAGTTGTGAAGAGTAGGATTACTATCGGTAATAAAATTAAAAGTTGGGACTGCTACAGTCACATAGTTAGTTTAATATTGGCTAATAGCTTATGATTCAGATTATTAAAATTCATATATATATATATATATATAACGAAAACATAAACATCCTACGTGTCGCGATGTGGTCGCTCCCTCTTTTTTTGGAGTCACCAGATTTGCTTGCTTTTTAAATGGAGGCTTCTCATGAATTTGACCCGAATTTACGGGTATGGGTCTTATCAAACCCATATATTTATTAAACGGGTTATAACATCTCATTAAATTAAAAAGTAATCTCACCAAATATTTGATATAAAAATCCTATAAGGTAGGGATATACTAAAAATTAATATATGATTTATTTAAAAAAATATATATATTATTTATAATTAAAAAACTAATTTTATAGTAAAAAAAATAAACGGGTATTGGGTCTTATCAAACCCATATAGCTTTTAAACCGAGTTAAAACAGCTCATTTATTTGTGAAACAATTTATCATCAAACCATACGTATATTATTAACTTTCATACAATAAAAAATAATAAAAATTCAAAAAATAAATAAATATTAGAAACAAATATTATAAAACAACCCCCATAATACGAGGGATAAAAACTAGTTATATATATATATATATATATATATATATATATATATATATATATATATATATATATATATATATATATATTTACATATATATATATATATAGGGAGAGGATCATGAGATAACTCTATTTTATGAAGAGGACTAGAGAACTAATAATGAACTTTTTTTAATTTAATTAAAAAAATATTTTTAAAATTTTTTTTCTTTCATCCTTCTTATATGTTTTTATTATTCACCACAAAAAAATATAAAAATAAAAAAAAATTAACGAGTAATGCATAGATGTAATACACCGACTTTTTTTATAATGCAAATGTGCAATAGTGTGCATTTTGATATTTGAAATAGTGTTGAATAGCATATATATAGTTGTTTGTATTTTTTATTTGCAGTAGTGTTATATTATATACAAAAATTTAAAAAAATCGATATAGTGCATATGTGCATTAGTGTTGTATTACATATATGCGATAATGTGTTTTGCATACAATTATTAGTGTCATATTTGCATATATTCAATAGTGTGTATTGGATGATGCAATTGTGTTGTATTATATGCAATAAAACACTATTGTATATATGCAATAGGCATTAGAGCACATATGCACTACAGTACTACACCGACAAGGCTTTTTTTTTTAATATCAATATCATCTTATTAGAAGGAGGGAAAAAAATCACAAAATAATTTTTTTTTAAATAGTTAAAAGTAATTCTTTACTAGTTATCTAGTTCTCTCTTTAAGAAGAATTCTCTTTAAACCCAACCACTATATATATATTTACATATATATATATATATATATATGCCATTTAAACAAAGTTGAAATACGTGGTTATGAGTTGTAAATAATTACTAAAACTAATTAATTAAATATAACTTACGTATGCACAATTTTAAACTGGATTATGTCAGGACAAAATGTCAAATTCACTACAAAATATATAGAAAATGGACAATTGGGAATGCCCTAAGATTATCAGTAACGTTGGTCAGCATATCATATCAGTTTTTCATCCATCCTTCCCACATACGCATTTAACCCCAATGCTATTGTTGGGGTCATTTTATCCATAAGATGATCCTGATTGTTACCCTGACAGCTGGGATTCCTAGCTCGAGGCAGGATCCTGAACTAACTAACTACGTTTTGTTATATTTATGTTGTGCTTGTAGGTTACACAAGACTTAAACGGATTACAACGACTAGATGACGTATTGTACCTAAAAGCTAGGAGAAATAGCTGAGTTACACATGGGATCAAGACTAAGTCGTTATTTATTCATGGCAGCTATGGTTCCCGGATTTATAGCACATTTTGTTATTTTCTAATCCTATATAAATGGGTATTGAGAACTTTAGAGGACACCTTCTCTGCACTTACTACACTCATACTTGCGTTCTAGCTTTCGTTCAAACTAGTTCCCAAGCCATAATCACCATTTTTATTAATATATTGAGGCAGAGGATAACTTTTCCCTCCCGAGGTTGTTTTCGAGGATCGTCACGAGGATCTAAGGTTTTTTCCTTGCTATATCGTTGTGTCAACCTTTACTTTTACCGCATTTACCAACTACAATAGTTATCACTTACCTCACTACTGAAAAGCGCACTACCTCACTTCACTAATTTGCTCAATTATTGTTTCGTTAATTTTTGACAAAAATAGTTTTGCATCCACCGTGGGGCAAGTGTTGTTTTACATACTCAAATCCATATTCACTTTCTTCCTAAACATTACCTTACAAAGCTATACTCAAAATTCCTAAACATCTTCATCCATGTCTTCTGTAGTCTCCGGAGTTTCTCAACCACTTCCTCCTCAACCTGCTACCTAGAGGAAGACGACTATCGCCGGTGTTAGCATCTCAGGAACCGGAAGATCAAGCAACATGCTTCCTTCCGCAACAAGGCCTTCTATCAGCGTGCCCATTCAAAGATCTGGGTCTCCCAACACGAGGCCGTCGATCCTTATTTTTTACGATGATAGTCTTGATGTTTTAATGCAGTTGAAGGAGCATATGGAGACTTAGAACCAAAACAATAGCTTTGTATTGTAGGAGCTCCAGAATATCCGGACACAAGGAAAGAAGTCGGTGGAGGAATCATTTACTCCATTGCAACCTAGGAACCTGAACTTGATGAGTCAGGATCCCAAGGGAATCGCTATGATGATTTCCTTCCCAAGCAATCTGTAGCCAGAACAAGTGATCCCATCCAGTCCACTCGGATCACTCCTACTCGAGAATTAGGTGTTATCTCGGAATCCCCCGCTAGGATTCCTGATACTGGTAATTTCAATAATATTATACATGCAACTAACCATGATGCTTTGCAGGATTCCATTATTAGTCTAGTGATTCAGAAGGAATTTAAGAAGCTAAAAGAATTAATCACCAATGTACCTGGGATAGTCCAGCCAATTTCAGAATGGCTCCGAGTAGCCACAGGATCTCAATATTAGCACCCCCTATATGTGCCAAGATCCCAAAGCGATTCCAGACTCAAAGCATGAAGCTGTATGATGGGACCACGGATCTTGAAGAGCATGTCTCCCAGTACCGAGAGAGCATGGAGATCAACCCCATACCTCAAAATGTCATGGAAGCTTGCTTATGCAAAGGCTTTGGCTCAACTCTCACCATAGCTGCATTGAAATGGCTCCTAAGTGTCCATCCTTTCTTTATGAAATGTTTTGCTCATTTAGTTAACTAGTGATTTGTATACAGTAACAAATGGCAATGATAAGACACTTATGGATTTCGGTAGCAAATTCAGCAAGGAAGCTTTAGAGATCCCAAACCTAAAGCGGGTCTCAACAAAGATACCCCTTTCTATGAGGATCTCATGATGAATCCTTGCAGGAATCTAGACGAAGCAAGAAACAGGGCTTTAAGGTTCCTTAGGCTGGAAAAAGTGTAACACCCCGGCTAAAGCAGAATACGCCCGAGTGTGAAGTACTGATTGTTCAAAACACATGTGACACTATTAAGTAACAATATTATCATTATTTCATTGATGATTTAAATAACAAGTTGTTTTGCAAATAAGAAAGTTACAAGGAAATGAAACATATCAAACACTTTATTAATAATCCTAAGTCTAGTGTCTTCTCTTGTTTCATCCTCTATTAAGCATACATGTAACATATGTATAAAATAATGTCAACTAACTTAATAGTTGGTGAGTTCGCACAGTTTAATATAATACATAAAAACCATTGAAGTCCATGAAAACTTGTGAAAAACATATAAGGTCCTTTCCCGATGGTAACAGCCAACGCACTCGGATAATGAGGCCCTTTTCCAAAAATAACAACAAGGTCCTGAGTGCAAAGAGGGGTGTATGATCATACTTTCTTGAAGAAATCCATGTGCAAGTAATTTTGAACAAGTTACAAGTAAACACAAAAGTCCATGTTGCGAATTATAGTTTGTAAGCGAAATTGTAAATAAATGATTTTTGTAGTATAAATATGTTACCCCCATAAGTAATAAAAAAACGTTAAAAAGGGGGTGTGAGAAACTCACATTGATTGGTGAGTGAAAGGATTGGATGTTGGTGAGACTTGATCAATCCTAACCATAAAGCCCTAAACCAAAGTTTAGAAATGTGTTTTAGACAAAGGGTAAGGAATACTAGATCTAATGAATAAATGATAAGATAAAAACAAGAAAAATATCAAAAAGGAAGATGAAATAGAAAAATCAGTTTTTGGACAGGAAACTGTTTTGTTTTGTTTAAGGTATTAAATATCAAAAAATTTTATTATAAATCAAGACTTTCCAGTCTACTAAATTAGAATGTTTTAAACAACTTTCATTTCGAAAAGTTATTCAAATTCGTAACTGAAAAAGGCCAAAACAGCCATGTAATTCAGGGGTACGAATCTGCGTACTGTTTATAAAATATTGATTTCGAATTCATATTAATGAATTAAAATCCGTAAAAATAATTTTTATAACTGTATTTAAATGAAGTGTATCATAGAATCCGGTATTGCACTTTGTAAGTTTGTTAGGAATAAGATATTTCTCTTTCTTTAACTGCTAGATCTAATGTCAAAACTGAAATATTGCTAGAATCAATGTTTTAACGATTTCAAAAAGAATTTTGATGAAATAAAATTATGAAATTTTTTTGGGTATGATTATATAACATTTATGAGTATATATCATCAAATATCCTTGGGTCCTTTGAATATAATATAATGATTCAAAATAGAAAAATGAAGATGTAAAGACGTTTCAAGTGTGACCTCAGTGTAATTGATTATCTCCTTGTGTTCTTTGTCTCATCCACCCTATACACCATGATGTATGGATTATGTGGATTCCTAGAAATGACTTTGTTATGGTCATGTGACCATTTAATTAACTAGTATAAACAAGAATTAACAATAAATAGAAATAAGATGAAGAAGACTTGAATAATTAAAATCCTACTTTTAATTATGGAAACATAAAGAAATAATTCTCTTGAACTTGTCAAAGAGTAGTGTAAAGACTGAAAGGGGTGGGCATATGTTCTTATTTACACTAAAACGAGGAGATTACTCTTTAAGAATAATTTATGATAAAATTGATTAGAAGAGTGTTTTGGGGGAGGAAGTTTAACAAAAATTTGAATGATGTAGGAAGATATTTTTCATCCTTAAAAAAAATAACTTTATGTAAAAATAAATGTGACGTAACTAAATTAGAAGGATGTACTTTGTTTATTCATCAATAATGTTATTTATGTAATATTTGAATATAAAAAAATCTTGAGTGTTATAATTTTTATTTATATATATATTAGAAATGATTAATATTATTAAATATCTTTAGGAAAGAAAAACTATTACATACGAAATATGCAACATATGTGTATATGTATAATTAACCAAATCACATCAAATAATAAAACGGGTCGGTTTCACGAATCTAATACAAATAATAGAAAGTGACGAATGTCACATGAAATACATAAATTACATGAAACGAAACTGGATATATATATATATATAAACAAAATCAAAAATTTAAAATGAGTCGGGTTTTTGGGTTTGAAAATTAACGAATGCTACAAGAAGATAGGGTGATTCAGCAAAGGTTGGATGGTCTCTAACAGCTACAACCACCCGAAAAGGAAGTCGGATTCCATGCCATCTAAACCATATTGATCCAAACCCTACTCCAGAAATGACAGGGTCAATGTGGTGGACGATGATGAGGATCATGATTCTTATCCCAACTTAAGTGATTATTGTTTTTCTGTTGATATTTTCGGGCTAATGTGTGCTATGCAGAATTTAGGTGATAAGGCAAGATGGCCACGAAAGAATGAGAAAAGCAGTGCTTGGAAAGTAAGTCCAAATGGAGCGCTTTACATGAAGATTTCAGCCATATGACAGAAAATTGCATTGCTCTGAGAAGGGATATCAGCTACTTGATCACCAAGGATCATTTGAAAGAGTTGCTGGGAAAGAAGAATCGAAACCAGGATCCCGAGCAGGACCCCAAAAGAGCAGAATCTCCACCACCTAGTGCTCTAGTTGTGAACGTTATCTCCATGGGATCGGATATTTGTGGCGCGTCCTACTCAACAGCCAGAAGGAACGCCAAAGTAGCCAAGGATAAGAAACTAGAAGGACCAACTAAGACTATGATCTTGCCCAAAGACTATCGAGTCACGTTCGACGATAAGGACAGGAGCAATATTCGGGATCCTCATCACGATGGTTTGGTCATAACCCTATATATTTATAATTGTTTTGTACGCAGGATCCAGGTGGGCAATGGAAGTTCAGTAAATATCATCCAATTGGACACCCTGAAGATTATGAATATTCTGGAATCCGAGATTGTGTCAAAGTCTTCGATTTTAGTTGGGTTTAGTGGGGAAGCCAAGAGTATAGTGGGAGAGATAAAACATCTAGTCTATATGGAGGGAGTAAACCCTGTCCATGATTTTGTGCTTTTGATGTGTTGACTTCTTTCAATATTAACTTAGGAAGGCCCTAGATCCATGATATGGAGGTCGTACCCTCAACCTATCATCAATGCATCAAAATGTCGACGCCTTGGGGAATTGTCAAGATTCGAGGTAACCAACAGGAAGCTAAAGATTTTTATGCCTCATCAATGAAACCTACTAGAAAACCTACTCAAGCATAGCAATCAAAGTTCAAAACACTTGATGTCTTGGAAGCAGAAGAGGTCAAATATATACAATGCGAGCTTCTTTTGCTTCGCTCATGTATAGGAGTCGCAAAGCTTTTGTTCGGTTTGAGAACGTGCCAACCTATGTATATAGGGGAAGTTGTTTCTGTATTTGACAATGGCCTTCGAAGAGCGATTGAGGACATCAATATGGATCATGAAAGTTGTACCTGAGGTTTGCCCCGCATCCCTCTTAGCTTTCAAATCTTTGAGATAGGTTGGACAATTTCTCATCCAATGTCCTATCTCTCGACAACCAAAGCACGGATCCTCAGAGCTAACCTTTAGCATCTTTGGTTTGGGTGGTTCCGCTTTTGCCTTTACTTTGAACCTTCCTTTGACTTACCCCTTACCACTAGCAACCTTTGCTTTAGGTTTCGGGTGATGCCTCTTCTTAAAACCACCTTCATTAATCGTGAGAACGGGTAAAACCTTTTTACCCATTCCAACTTCGGCTGTTTTGAGCATTGCGTGAAGCTCACCAATGCTCTTGCCCCTCCATTCATGATATAAATCATAACAAATGTCTCAAACCTATTAGTTAAGCCATTAAGGATCATATCCGTGGCTAACTCTTTTAGACGGGACAATTAAGCCGGTCAAGCTGATCAATGTGGCTTTTCATCTTAAGCACATAAGATGAAAGTGATTGGGTTTCTTCCATACGACATGCATGAAACACTCGAACCGTTTCGAAGCTTCCCACCAAGCTTGAGTAAGGAACATTTCCTTAAGCTGGTTGATCATGTCGTATGCCCTATGATTCTCAAAATCCTTTTGGATCTCGGGAATCATTGTTCCTAACATGAGGCAAGAAACTTGCACCGAATCCTCGGTTTATTTCAACCAATCGTTATAGGCATCCAAGTCGTCAACGTTAGGTTCATTAGCAATAGGATCATCCAATATATAGAAATTCATTTCTTTCTTGAGAACATTTTTCAAGTTTCGATACCAATCCATAAAATTGTTGTAGTTATGACGATCCTTGTCCATAATAGATCTTAGTGATAGGTTATGCACGGGTGCGATAATTGCGTTCGGTGGGTGGTTGTTTGCGGCCATCTATAAATTTAACCTTTAATGTCTCCAAGATAATTAATGATTAAAATCTAGAACCCAACGTTTCATTCAAATAGTAGTTAGGTGACATTTATATTACGATTCAAATTAACAAGGTAATCAACGTTTGACGATTGCAACCATTTGCAACTTCTAGTTTTATGGGATCGGTTAAACATCATATGTTTAGTTGGCATGTTTAATCCCATCAACACCTTTGTACGCCATGCTTCGGTGACCCTATTCACATGGTTTGCAAATCAAGTCATTCTACTTACACACACGTGTAAGTTTACAAATACAAGTGGTTAGGTGACTTTATCTCACAAGTATTGTAAATCCACCTCAAACTCACAAGTTCCCTTTAATGCGGTTACATGACCTTTATCCCACATCAAGTTCTTAAGTGATTCGAGTGTTTTATAAAAGGATGGTGTTCAACTTGTTTTAAAAAGGGATTTAAGTTTTCTAAATTCTAGATTGGAAAACTACTTATGTACCTTCCATTTGCATGCATTCATATGTATGGTACCTTTGTTGAAAACCAATTTTCAAAATTCCTTTTAATAAAACCCATTTTATTATGAAATCATCAATTGTTAATAAAACCAATTTTGTTACTTAATAATTTCTAAGGAATCAATTTTATGCAAGTTGATGATTTTAAATTGTTAACATCCATATCCAAATATGATAAAACAAAACATAAATCAACCACACAAGCATAAATAATAACCACAAGTCCATAACCATAACAACCTAAAATTGACAACACTTGTTGACCGAAACAAGTGTGTCATAAGGTCTCTCCTAAGGGGCGAGCATGACACAAGGCTTGTGATGGTGAACTCCCACTTCACTCTGCATCTATATGCTTCAAGTGTCCACCTCGTGTTGTGATCATTTCTCTTTATCTAGGCTTCCATTTAGGCTCCAACTTTAGCTCCTTGCTCCTTGGGCCTCTATGTTTGGGTTTGGGCCATTGGGCTAAAATCTCATAGTGGGCTATTAGGTCTATTAAGGCCCAAAACCATTGGGCTAAAATCCCATAGTGTGTTTTCTATTGAGAGAAAATGAATTGTCTCACTATTGGATGTACCCCACCCAATAGTTATTGCTTCATGTCCTAGAAAGAAAACAAAAGAGGAGAGAGAGGAGGGAAGAGGGGCCTGGCCACTTTGGCTCCCTCCCAAATTCAAACCCCAAAATATTTTCTTTTCTAATATGTTTACTTATATTGTTTTATGTCACATTTAAAATGTAACATAACATACATAAGTAATACGCATTATATGTTATTTAACCAATTTAAATAACAACTCTCAAAATATAAATTATCCATATAATTTATTTGTTACACAAATGCAAATACTTAGAAAACCAATTTTCCAAATATTATAAGTGTTGATATTTATTTGTTAGATCGTATCTAACAATAAATATCGTGGTGTTTGTCTAGCTTGTTATTGGGTATGACCCGACTTGGATCATAACGCACTAGCCGCATCAACTCAAATATATGTCTTGGGCAGATTGATTCCAACAATCGCATCATACTTGTCTTTTCCATGATCCAAATATATGCTCGCTTCACCAATCAATGATAAATAAGACCAACAAAGAAAAAAAGGATGAAAATGATGTTCCATTGGGGATAATGGTATAATGCGAAGCGAATCTGGCTTTGTATACCTCAACGTTCTAACCAATTCACCTTCCGGATTCTTACGATTTCTTGATTTGAACACCTTAAGCAACTGAGGCATCCATTTCTTGAAACCACGTTGCCTCTTTAACCATAAACTCCTAGATCATTTTCACCGGACCACTTTTCGGTTTATATAGCAAATCATAATGCATACAGATATCATAAGCATCATACCATGGCAAACTCTTCAACTCCATTAAACTATTGTAGTATTTCACTCCAAATAGTCTACGAATCCCAATCTTCTTAATCTTACTCAGATATGCAATGCTAAGACATTTTCCTAGTGCAACATCCTTCCCAGTCTTCTGATAATACTTAACTGGATTTTTGAAAAATAGTTTAGGAATCTCAACACGATCCGAAAACCAATCCTTCATCTCATCTTTGCTGACTTTCTTTGATTGTTTATTCGGGTTTGGCTCCATCTCTATTTCCTCATCAAAATTATCAAATTCTTCTTGTTCGCCAGCATACTTCACAGCTTCTGGTTTATCCTTAAACTCAACAACAGTATTTAACCAGTCAGCATCAATATCTTGTTCCGTAATATCTTTTTCAAAATCAAACGTCAAATCATCCACAGATACTTCCAACATCTTTTCCAAAATAGATTTATCAACTGGAATCTCCCCCTCTTCCATATCATCCTCCATGTTAGTAACACAGAAATTATAAGTAATCAGATCTTCTAATTCCTCCCCAGATTTATCTGTCGGTGCATTCTTAAATTCTAATTCCTGTTGTGGATCATCTTGTTTAACATCATCACCAACGGAATCAAATTTCTTCTCAAACTTACCAGCAACAACACCAGCACCACCTTGCGGTGTGTTATCATCATCAAAGTCATCAAAATCATCATTACCAGTATACCCGAAATCTAACATCTCATCATCTTTTTTATCTTCCTCAACATTTACATCATTATTAACTTGAATTTGTTGTTTAACAATTGGCTCACTACTCAACAATGGTTCAGTACTTGTACATCCACATGACTAGATTCACCAGCTTGCACAGACTCTTCAACCACATTTTCAATAATAGGCTCTTCGATTTTAGATTTGCCTTTATCAGCAACCTTTTCCAAATCATATTCAACACGAAATGAAGCTTCAGCCACTCCAATATCTCTACCATATACTCTCTCATTCACAGTATTACCAGCTTCAGCTCTATCCACCTCAGAGTTTAAACGTATACCCAATTTATGCTCAATTATAACAAAATATTTCATTTGTTCCGCAAGCAAATCATCAAATAACTTCCTCTTACGTTCACTTTCATCCAATCTCCTTTTGATCTCAACATTCTTGGCTCTTAATCTCTCATTCTCATCAACAGGACTTGTTATCTTCACATCTTTATTAGCAACTTTCTCTTTAAACGAATCCACCTATTCTTTCGAAGGACCAACAATTTGTAGAAAAATATAAAACAAATATTGTTGAGAGACTTTAGGATAAGCTTTTGGAGTCTCTTGATGCACAAACTCATCAACCTTAGGAGTAAACTTGCTAGTTGTTGGAGTTTTCACCAAATGATCAATCGTATCCTCCAAATTCACTTCAAACACAGGTGTTTTCTCAACTTCAGATGCTTTAACATCTTCAGGTGCTTTGATCACCTCAGGAGTTTTATCAACTAATGTACTTTTAACAGCTTCATCATCAGGCTCATCAACCAAACATCTATCAGTTACAGATCTTTTCACCATATGCTTGACTTTTTTCTTCTTAGGTTGACTAGCTTCTGGAACATATTTTCATCGTCATCATCAGAATTTTTCTTTGTTCTTCGTTCCTTAAGAAAATCATGCATACCTCGAGAATCAGCTAAAAAATTCTTAGGACTCTCACTATCAGATTCAGTTTCTTCATCATCACCTCTTTGATTATCCACAACAGGTTGTTTTTGAACATTAACAGGATCTGGAATCGGAGCAGGAGGTGTAACAACCTCGGCCTTAACAACACGCTTACGTTTTTTCTTATTCTTTTGAGAACCTTCAGCATCAACATCTTCAGCTTTTACAAACCACTTACCACCCAAAGAAACATAATTTTGCACCCTCACATTTTCATTCTCCCGGTCAGAATCACTATCATCCTTTCTCCACTGATTATTTGAAGGGGCAACATAATCAGGATTCAATAAGTGTCCAAATAGAGCTTGGAACTTAGGAATCTTATCCTCATCCTTTTTCCTATAAGTCTTTAACTTAGCACACCCAGTAACAGACATATGAGCTAGCTTCATTTCCTCCCCAATCTTTTCAGTCTCAGGAAATTGATGATCAATGATCAGCTGAATAAACCTTGGATACATCAGCCATTTGTTATAAAAATATAGCTTCATGTGCCCAAATATAACCTTAGAAAAATTATACTTCAAGTTTAAGCACAAAGTTGTTATCATGCACATTTTGTAATCCAGGATTTCTTCATAACCACCCTTCCTGTGTCCAAAGCAATACACTATCACATGTACCAAGAACTTAAAAGGTCTTGACAAACCAGTCTTTAAAAAAACTCTGTCTAACTCATTCTGGTACCCCATTCTAAGCAAACAAATCTTCACCATTCGTTCATCCAACGACTTAGGATCAGTAGATTCATCACCCAGTTCCAAAACATCTCTAATTACCTGCTCGGAAACAACAATCTCTTTCTTCTTGACCACTGACTTTATACATTCTCCATCGAGCTTAGCGTTCGTCTAGAACTCAACAATAAGCTTTTTGATTATCATAGTTTTAGCAGTGATCGCTTTGAAGATCCTTGACCTCTCAAAGAATGGAATATAACGCGAAACGGTTCCATTTATCATCAGTCCCGTCCAGAAAAGCACATGTGTTATGGTTAGCATCAAAATCTTTTACTTTTACCATCTGCACACACAATCAAACAAACAGATAACATGTTAGTAAAATTTTATAACAAAATCAAATGTATGCACATATAAGTGTTATCACGCATAAGATCAAAACATCTGTATAAGATCACGGCCGTATAAGATCAAATAACACATATAAATTTCATCAGCCGTATAAGATCAATAAACATATAAGACGAGCGGATAAGAATATGAACGGATAAGTAGGATGATCTTATACGCCGTATAAGTTAATCAAACTTATACGCCGTATAAGTATTCATCATACTTATATGTTCAACAGATAAACCTAGGTCAAACATGAATTGATCAAATCAGACAATAATGGACATGAATTTTTTGGTCTAACAAGTTTGGAATATCATCGTTAATCATAAACAAACCTAACCCCTTTGAATACAGATCCAATTAAGTCCAAATATCAATAGTACTGTTCATCGATACAAACTCTACACAAATCTGTCATACAGACATTGATTTATACCTTTAATACTTTTTGTAGTGTGTGAATCAACCACAAGAAAAACAAGAAATTAAATACACACGGTTATACGGACGGATGATAATAGATCAATGAACCAGCGTGTAAGTTCTCAAGAAATGTATACGTTGAACAATAATGAGAACTTGGGCGTATAACCTCCTTATATATGATACACATATACGCCCGTATGAGTGCTTGACTTATACGCCATATAAGTCAAATCAAATTATACGCCGTATAAGTTAATCACTTATACATTTGAGATTTTTCAAACCATTAAAATTTGGTAAATTTCACACATATGATCCCGACAAGTCCAAATTAATGACCTTGAAGAATTCTTTTGAATTATGAAACAATTTTTCTTTTAACCAATTTTTTATAATTTTGAACTTAACTAAGTCCAAGTTAATGACCTTGATCAATTCAATTAAAACCATAAAAATCCCATTTTGAATAATTTTGTCAGAAACAACCTCTTGATTTCGATTCTTGGATATCCAGACCCGAATCACCTTTCACCAAAGTTGAAAATAAATCAAAAATTTAAAATCTTTTTGGTTTATAAACAAAAATATGTAACCAAGACAAAATATATCAAACTAAGAACGAATAACAAAGCAAAATGAAACATATTTTTGTGAGTTGAGCAAGGAATCATATTGATCAATCCGTTCTTCCATCATGATTTTCAGTTTTATTATGTCTAATGTTAAGCCGGTTATGGATATTGTTGTCCACTTAAACTTTTGTAACAAAATATTCTGAGACATCAGTGATATGATTAAGGTTCAATTAGGCACATAATATCAGAACCTGATCAGTTTCTAATATTGATTCAGGCATATTTTGATTTTTACCATATCACCCCAACTTGACTTAAACCTTAAAACCAACTGATCAATACATTTAAAAACTTTAACATTTGGCAATCCTAGCAACGGTTTTCCACAACAAGGCGTACCCCCATTATCAAGCAACACACCAAGCTTCCTTTGCCAAGGATGAGTGCACGATTCATCTTTCAGCTTTCATACATTGTATTCCCTTGGGGTCCGTTTCTTACTGGTATTAAGACGCGCGCAAGGGAGGAAAAATGTATGAATAACATTTTTGATCAAGTCAGTAGTGAATTTTATACATTTGTACATAACAATCAAGTTTAATGACTTATCAGGGGTTCTCTCGCTTGAACATGATTTAAAGTATTCATTAGAATACCTTGATAAAAACCGCATAAAGACCTCATGGCTCCAGAAACCTAATTCATCCCATCAATACAGGATTTAAGGCCATAAAACCATACACCATTGAAATGTATACAGTGTACCAGACACTTAAAACGCTTTATTTTTGGGATCTACTGAAACATAAGGCTTGAGTATGACAGGCTATTACATTTCTTCCTTCATTACCAAGACTTTTGTTAGAATACCAACCCATCTTTCAACATTGAAATTTATGTTTATATCACTTATTCCCTTACTTGTTTGTTCAAAAGCCTACCCATACACCGAACATTAAGCAATAGACTTTTATTCGTCAATTTACCAGATTTGAAACACGACAATCAATGTACTATCATCTTCCTTTTATGCTTCAAAACTTATTTTGAGAAGCAATTTTCTATTGTTTTTCAATTTCTCACATTTTCAATTTTTTGCCTTTTAAGAATTTTATAAATGTTTTTGAATTTTTTCAAACGCCCCAGTTACTTTCCATTTTCAGGTAAATGGTTATTCCGAATATCTATAAGTAAATATCTTGATCAAACATATACAAGTATATGTCCTTTAAATTTGAATAACTGACAGAATTTTCGGCGAATGATTTTGAAAATTTTTGAATGTTTTTGGTTTTTCTCTATACAAACTGAAATCACAATATTTTTGTATTTTACCAAACCCATTTCTCCCACTAAAA
Organism: Bidens hawaiensis; assembly: GCF_021521415.1. Taxonomy (NCBI): domain Eukaryota; kingdom Viridiplantae; phylum Streptophyta; class Magnoliopsida; order Asterales; family Asteraceae; genus Bidens; species Bidens hawaiensis. The sequence goes on along the minus strand of NW_027491237.1, from coordinate 1,031,821 downwards.
TGAAAAACCATTTAAAAAAATATACTTACAAAGAAAATTTGACCTGATGAACGGTTATTCAAAGAACAGAATCCATAACCTCGGTATCACTCACTTTCCCACCGCCCATAGTCTTTATACTATTAAGCCCCAACAAATACAAAAATCCTTTTTTATCTAAAGCTTTAGTAAAAAAGATCAGTTCGTCGATATGAATTTTGTCTAGAATAATCAACTTCTTCTCGTAACAATCACGGATGAAGTGATACCGTATGTTAATATGTTTTGTTTTCAAGTGACTTACCGGGTTTTTAGTTATGAAAATAGTAGCAGTATTATCTACAAAAATAGGAGTAGTAAGAAAATTCAAACCGTAGTCGCACATTTGTTTTTGTATCCATAAAAACCTGGGAACATCAGCTAGAAGCAGCTACATATTCGGCTTCACAGGTGGATAGCGACAAAGTCGTCTGCTTCTTACACTGCCATGTCACCAACCTGCTACCAAAGAATTAACAGACGGCAGTGATAGATTTGGCGTTCAGCTTGTAGCTACCATAGTCTGAATCTGAAAATGCTCATCTCAAATACATCATCTCGAGGATACCAAAGACCGACCCCCCCTGGATTCCCCTTAAGATACCGAAGATTCCGCTTCACCATCGTTAGGTGAAAGACCCTTGAACTGGATTGATATCGGGCACAAAGACTTGTCGGATACATAATGTCTGGCCTAGAAGTAGTAAGTGTAACATCCCAAAATTTCGAATAATAATAATATTGTATATTGACTCGTTATGACGGAAAAGTTTACTTAAGCTAATAAATAAATAGTAAAATGGTAAAAGGGAAAGATAAGTAGGCTAATTAAATGGAATTAATCATGGACTAAAAAGGAAAGATGGGCCTTAGGTCCATGGGATTAAGGGAGTATAAATACCCCCCTTAAACCCTAAATCTTTCAATTTCCATCCATTCCACACCATAGCCTACACCATAAAACACACATTTAAGCCTAAAGCACCTCTATAGCCGTCTGCCACCATCCGAGCCATAAACCAAGCATCATAACATAGGATCTCAATCATACAAGTGAGCTAGCAAGTCCAAGATCACGTCTCAAGCTAGCCATGACCTTGCAAACGTCTAAAGGTATGTTCTTTACGTTTAAAGGTTACGTTTTTATGAATGGTTGCCATGAAACTTAACCCTAGAGTAAATCGGGTCTTGATGTGTCATAAAATTGAAAACTTGATGATTAAAATGGACTTAATGAACTCACGGCTATATAAGGTTCATAAAGGAAACCCTAGATCTAGCTAAAACGTTTTAACACTATAAAGGTTTAAACTTTATGACTAGACGGGTTAGATCTAGAAGCCGTGGGGTTAATGGGTTGATAACGGATGTAAACCAGTTAGGAAAATGGGAAATAGGTGGTTGAAAGGGTGAATATGGACCGTTAACCGGTAGTATAGCCTAAATGGATTTTAAGACAAGAAAATCTGGGCTGAAAGCTTCAGACCAAAGTTCTCGGGGACCTGAACCTCCATATGGGTTCTCGGTCAACGCGAGAACTCGGTCAGTTAGGGTTTTCGGTGACCAAATATTTCGGTCAAACACGATTTCTCGGCCAAACCCGACATCTCGGTCAAATAGGAGTTTTCGGTCAAAATGTGTTCTCGGTCAAACCAAGGTTCTCGGCCAGAACAGGTTTTCGGTCAAATCAAGGTTCTATGCCTTGAATTCTCGGCCATCCAGTTCTGTTGGGCCTGAACCTAGTTGGGCCTAGACGCAACAGCGGACAATTGGGCCTGATTTAACTAAGTACACAAATGTTAAGCCCATTATCTTAGGCTTAGTAAATAAGCCCAACTTAGAAAATAACTTAAAATGTTAATGGAAAATGTGTTAAGACAGTTAATGAAAATAAAATTTTTCCAAGCTGACCTGGCAGCTTAACCCCAGCCAGGGGCTCTACCCCTTGGATCCCGCTAGGGGCTGCCGCCCCTAGAACCCTGCTGCCCCCGGACCCTCGCTTGTTGTGGGTTATAATTAAACTAGAAACACAATATAGATAGCTATAGTGGATTGATACGTGTAATTGTTATACAGTTAGCCGTGCACAGCTCAAAAAATGAATAACGATTAACGGTGAACGTAACCGTGTTCAGGTGAGTTTCTAGCCCCATTTTCTTGTTATGTTTTCGGGGCTGTGTGCATACCGATGTGAATGTTAATACACTTACCTTAAATGGTAAGTGTATGTCTTAATAACGATTGTGATAGTTATGTATGAATGCTTAACAGTACGTGAACGACCTTCGGGTATTGCATGTATTGTTAAGGCAAGTATAGTGTAGTATGTATGATATGTGTATGCGAATAAGGGAGTAGGTACGATTATGTTGTGTATGGTATTAAATGTATGGATATGGTAATGAAAGGTAAGGTAAGGTTAAAGGGTTGCATACCCTAATAATATATGCGAAGGCTAAAGGGTTGCATACCCTAATAATATATGCGAAGGATAAAGGGTTGCATACCCTAATAATATATGCGAAGGATAAGGGGCTGCATACCCTAATAATATATGTGAAGGTTAAAGGGTTGCATACCCTAATAATATATGCGAAGGTTAAAGGGTTGCATACCCTAATAATATATGCGAAGGTTAAAGGGTTGCATACCCTAATAATATATGCGAAGGTTATAGGGCGTAATGCTCTCTAAAGCGTAAGGTAAGTATATGAAAGAAAGTACGAAGGTAAGTAAGTATATTATAAACGAAAGTATGAAAGTATGTAGTTATGAATGTTGTATGTCATGTGATTAACTGGAACTCACTCAGCGTAGCTGACTTTTAGTATGCACGCAGGTGAGTAGAATGAGGCAGCTCGCTTGAGGGGAACACGTGGCATTGAATAAGAGGCTGGCATCGGAAGACTCAAGACGTTTAAGTTTAATGTTTTGTTTATTTTAAAAGACGAGACGTTGTTTTAAGACAAGTTATGGTTTGCTATGAAATGCGCTATGAAAGTTTTATATTCCGCGAATGTTTTTTATACTCTGATGATTAGAGCTATGTTGATGAGTAAATCCAACGTCCAAATGTGAGGAACCGGTAACGGGGCCTTACAGTAAGATACATGAGGGAACCAATCATATAATGGTAGAGTGTTTCATCAAACTTCTCCCCGGTGGGATCGAGACCAATTCCATGATTTATCAGGATAGGAGTGCTACTCGGCGATGAGTCAGCCATGTTGAATTTTTTAAGGATATCATTAACATATTTTGTCTGGTGAATAAAAATCCCATCAGACCCTTGTTTTACTTGCAATCCTAAGAAAAACTTCAACTCTCTCATAGCGCTCATTTCAAACTTTGATTTCATAATATCCTAAAAAATCTTTGCACATCACATCATTCGTTTACCTAAAAATGATATCGTCCACATAGACCTGGACTATCAGCAAATGACCATCCACTTCCTTAATGAAGAGTGTACAATCGACACTGCCACGAACAAAGCTATTATTCAACAAATGTTGAGATAATGTGTCATACCAAGCTCTCGGGGCTTGAAGTAGACTGTAAAGAGATTTGTCGAGCAGGTACACTTTATCTTTGGGAATAGGATCGACAAACCCCGGTGGTTTTCCTACAAATACTTCTTCACTCAATCTACCGTTTAGGAAAGCAAACTTAACATCCAACTGGTAGACCTTGAATCCCTTCCAAGCTGCAAAGGCTAAGAAAATTCTAATCACTTCAAGTCTAGCAACAGGAGCATAGACTTCATTAAAATCGTATCATTCTCTTTGGTTATGACTAAGAACCACTAATCGTGCTTTGTTTCTGACAATTATACCATTTTCGTCCCTTTTGCACTTGAAAACCCACTTGGTATTAATGCATCATTTGTTATCCGGTAGATCAACAAGTTTCCATACTCCAAGCTTTTCAAATTGCAATAATTCTTCTTAAATTGGGTTGACCCAACTTTCTTAGGTCAAAGCTTGTTTATATGTCTTCAGTTCAATTTGAGAAATGAAACATTTGAACAAGAACTTGTTCTGAAGAGGAGCGACTTGAGTATAATAACAACTAAGACTAAGATCAATCTGACTTCGAGTGCGATTTCCCGAATTAAGATCACCAATATTATTCTCTTCCGGGTGATATGATAAAGTTCGAGGCATAACTTCATCAGGAAATATCACATCAGTAGGAAGATTCGTGACATTATCATCATTAGCCAACTCATCATAAAGCACAGAATATGTAGTAACAGGATCAAAAATAACATGACCAGGTGTTGGTTTAATCAAAGACTCAATCACGTCATTGTGATCTTCACCAGCGTCGTCAAAACAAGGTGTAGCCGGAGTATCATTAGCATGGTCATCAACATCAAGCATCAGATCTTCATTAAAGATTCGAACGTCTTGTGTAGGAATTTCATGAACCATTACCTAAATATTGCTGAAATAACAGTGTGGCCATTTCTTCAGTGATTTCTTCTTCTAGAAATGAGAAACAACTCCACAAGTTGTCATAATCAAACATCCATGAATCGCCTTTTCTTTGAATAGGAGTAGCATATCTTTGACAATCCACATGTTGTACTTGCACAATTAGGTTGATGCTAGGTAAAACTACTCTTCTTAAAGGACTAGCATAACCCAAAAAGAAACCCTCCACGGACTTCGCACCGAATTTACCATCAGGATCCATAAAAGTACATTCAGATCTGAACGGCTCAAGCCACTTCAAATTAGGCTTACGTCTATTAAGTAGCTCGAAACAGGTTTTGCCAAACTTCTTTACTGTCAGAACACGATTTAGAGTGTAACAAGCTGAGGCAATAGGTTCAGACCAGAAGATAACAGGTAATTTCGAATCCGCCAACATCGCCCTAGCTGTTTCAATCAGAGTACGATTCTTTCGTTCAGCAACTCCATTTTGTTGTGGTGTATAGGGAGCACTAACTCATGTAGAATACCGCGCTTGTTACAGTATTGAAGCATACGGTTGTTTTGGAACTCAGTACCGTTGTCGCTTCGAATTCTTCGGATTGGCAAATTATATAACATCTCAAGCTTTTTGAACAAAATCATCAAGTTGTCGAAGGTCTCATCTTTTGATTCAAGAAACATTACCCCATGAAAAGAGTGAGTAATCATCAGTGACCACCAAACAATAAAGTTCCCCGGTGATACTTTTGACATTCACATGACCAAATAAAACCATATGTACCCTCTCGAAAGGTAAGTTGATTGAATTGAGAGATTTTGTCGGGTGCGATTTCTTCTTTTGTTTACCCTTCTTACAACTCAGACATTCAGAACTCAAATGAAAACCCTTGACATTTACTCCTTCAACCAATTGATTATGAACAAGATAGTTCATCTTCCGAACATTGATATGACCCAGGCGACAATGTCGTAACACTGACTCTTTTTCAAAAGCTTTGGTGACAAAACACTGAACAATACCTTGAGTCGATGAAGTAACACTCATGTTAAGAACATAAATATCATTTCCCCTTGGTGCTTCATTAAAATCCATTCCTCTGGAATCTTATACCAAGGCTTAAAAATCATACACTCCTGATTTGTAAAATGTGTTGAAAATCCTTTGTCACAAATTTGAGATATGCTCAGCAAATTATTCTTAAGCTCCGTGATGTAATTCACATTTTTGAACATTACATTCCCATTTGATAAAGTACCTTCACCAACAATCTGTCCTCCTTGATTTCCTGCAAATCCCACATAACCTCCTCAAATAGACTGAACATTCTTTAGCAAATGAAGGGTTCTAGTCATATGTCGAAAGTCTCCAATATTCATTATCCAACGTGAGTCATTGGATCTTGAAAGCCCATACAAAAATAAGCAGTTAGTGAAACAAGGAAACCCAAGCCTTCTTGGTATTGGGTTGTTTCAATTTCTCATAGAAACAATCTTCATAATAATCATTCTCAGAATCAGTGAAAGAATCAACCGATGAGCATTATTTAAACGAATTAGAAGACTCGGATTTTAAAGTTTCAACTTCTTTATCTTTCTCAATTTTACACAACTCAATTTCATTCACACAAAGTAACAGGTTTATCTTTGATATATTTCTTAACCACCTAGTTTTGTCCCACAAAACTTGTCTTCTTGTAAAAACCATCATTTTTCTTAGCATTTGAAGATTTACCCACTTCAAAAATATTTTTGACAAGTTCATTATCTACTTCCCTTATTTAGATCTAGACAGATGGAGATGTAGATCTAACAGTTTGAACTTTCACATGTGGTTTTTTATTCACCACATGCTTTCTTTCTTGAGAAAATCTTTTAGGACATGAATAAAACAAATGTCCCTCTTCATTACAACAGAAGCAATTTCTCCTATCAACAAACTTGTTAACAGGAAGAACATGATTCTCTTGTTTCTCTCTTTCAACTTTGAGTTTATAAAACTCATCATTTGATTGTATTGAAAAGATAGCCTCTTTTTCCTCCTCATAGGTCTCACCCTTAACAAAAGTAATCTTTTGAAAACCAACATTTTTTTTTCCAGTCTCTTGGTTACCTTCCTTAAACCCAATACCTTTTCTCTTGTAGTAAAAACTAGTTTTAGCAAATTTTGAATTCTGATTACCAATATTAGTACAAGTTTGAGTTTCAAACCTGTTTTTAACCTTTAAATTTACAGATTTATCACTTGTTTCAGATTTTTTCTCAAACAACACAAATTCTGCAACTTTCTTACCCACTTCGCTCTCATATTCAGTGTTATTGAAAGACTTAACAATTTGCACATCACATGTGATAGATGATGAAACATAAGAGCTCCATATTGGTGGCGGAACAACATTATATTTCACATCATCCTTTTTGTTCTCAATATAATGTTTAGGAACAATGTGATCAAGAACATATGATGAGGCGGAATAGCTTTTTAAGTTTAGTGTCAACTCTTTCAGTTTCAGCTTTAATTAATTGAAGTTCCTTTTTAATTCCGTTTTATCATCAACGTGTCTATTGATAGCAATTTGTTTGTCTTTTACTGTGTGAGTTAGTATAGAAATTGTTTTCTCATCTTGTAAAATTTTCACCCACAAGTTTTTTTCACAGTTTTGAAGTTTATCAAAAGCTTCTTTAATTCTTTTAAAATCTTGAAACATGTTATCATAGTCTGTTTTTAGTGAATTAATGATGAAATCTTTTTCATAACAAGTTTCACAATAATGATCAATATTAGTAGAGAATTTTACATGTCTAGCCATAAATGCATGATTACTTGAAAGTGCATGATCAGTAGACTCTACTTCAACATTAACTGTCGTTGGAACTTCTTCAGCCGGCACGGTTTCATCACACATTTCTTCAACTTTTGTAGCTTCAATAACTTCATCATTTGCTACACACTCATCTTCTTCATCATCAGTTCCAAAATCAATCTTTCCATGTGAAACTTTCTCACCATTGAACCATCCTGCAAAACTTTCAAACACATCAGGAGGTAAAAATGATTTAAAAAAATTCATTAGGAATTGAATCAAAACTTTTGGTAGATTCAGTCCCCTCTTGATCACTTGAAAATTCCTCAATAATATTCTCTTGATCAGCATCACTCTTTTTCAGTTTGATCAGCAACAATCTCTTCAGCTTCCATATCTTTCTCATCATTACCTACAGTTAAATCACATACCTGTTCTCTAGCATCCTCATCAATCATTTCAGCAACATTTGCTCGATGAACAACCGAATTCCAATTAAAACCCTCATCCAATTGTGCATGACACGCTTTTGATGACGATGCTTCATTCTTTTTGGGTGATTCAGCTTGTGTAGGAGACCTCTGATGATAGATGGCTTAACGATTGTAGTCTCTACCAAAAGGATTAGGACTAGCGTCCCCAACCTCTGGATTCGTGCATTCTCTCTTGAAATAACCTTTCTCTTTACATCGAAAACATCGAACCTTGGACTTGTCAAATCCAAGTTTAGCAGTCGTCCCATCAAGACAATTCTTATCAGTGATCTCTCTAAATCTTTGAGCCCTTCTCACAACACTTGTCATACACTAATGAATGTTAAGCATTTCCATCTCCTCAGGATCAATTTGATCATAGTCTTATTTGGTCATATTGTAATTACCAGTGCGCCCAACAATCAAACACTCATACGACTCAAGGACATATCCTAAGAAAGCCATATGTTCTTAAACGTTTTCAACAGTCAGCCCATTGTTGTTTTTGATATTAACCGCAATGTTACATTGAACAACATCAAATGGTGTACTTGCAGGCTTAGGATATTGATCAGGAACAATATTTGAATTTGTTCCATTATAGGAGCTTGTGTAGTGTGGTATACTAGATGATTGATTTGGTTGAGAACTTCCACGAAAACCACTATTTGTGAAAAAAGCAGTTTGATACTTTGGACTAGGAGCAATCACAGATTGTGATGCATTAAAATTTAATTCAATGTCTTGAGTAACCGAAGTGCTCTTCATTTTTTGTTTCTTTCTTAGCTCAAGTTCATGTGCTTCCAACTTCTCAATGAAACGGGCTAAAGTCAATCTTGGATAATTAATTGGGTTCGATTGTTGAATCATTATAAAAGTATTCCAGTCATCAGACAAAGAATCAACAAGCTTGTCAATGCATTCATACTCTTCTTTATCAATTCCTTATCTTTTCATCTCATTCACAAGATGACAGTATCTCTGCATTGTTTCACCTTTGACCATTGTGATAATGTCTAACTCTTTATTTAAACTCATCTTTGACTTTCTCATGTCGGGATTTCCTTTGTCTTTATTCAGTTTTGCTTCCCAAATTGAATGACATGATCCATTGTGCTGCAATAACTGAAAGATCTCAAACTTGATTGCTTGTTGAAACAAATTCATCATCTTTTTCTCACGAATAAATCATGCTTTGTCAACTTTAGGAATTTGATATAATCTATAACTTGTACCATTCTCATTTCTTGGAATGATATATTCAACTTCAACGCTTCCCAAGGGTCATAGTACACAGCTTGTACATAAGTCTCAAACTTATCTGTCCAACTAGGATAGTCTTCCATCCTAGGTAGTTTCGAGGGCTTGGTTGATGTTCTGATTTCGTTTTCCAAGTTAATATTCTGAATAATCGGTGATGTGTGTGTCACAAATGCATTTAAATCCTCCACCTTTGCAATCTTTGCACAAAATTCAGTAAACAACAAACGTTTTCATGTCTTCCTATTCGGCTTGCTCGATGACTTCTTCAAAAAAAATGTAATCTACTATCGTTTGCAATAAAATATCATTATCGGAATCATTCGGCAATATGAATATCCCGATATCATCGTTTGAAAATTAGTCATTGAAGGTTTGAGTGAATAAAAATGGTGGAAGGTTAGAGTAAATAAATATGGTGAGTGGTTAGTGGTATTTATGTGAATTAATGATGTGTAATAAACTATTATTATTATTATTATTATTATTATTATTATTATTATTATTATTATTATTATTCTCAACTGTCAATATGAATTGGAGTCACTTTTGGGGAGAAGGGGGATAGGTGGCTCAATGAAGGAAGAATGTGATATCCAGTTTGATCCTATGGGCGCCCGGGTTTTACCACCAATGGGCCTTCGGGCAAGTGGGTTTTAAGGGCTCTGTACGGCTGGGTTGGGCCAGCTGGCGGTGGCCGTTCGCCATTGGGTCACCCGGTATAAAGGACATAGACATTTTATATTTGTTGGTCGTTAAAAAAATATGAATTGGAATATTTTTTATTTAATTTTTATTGACTCTTCAAGTGTCATAAAATTGATATATTCTATGTTGTAAAGTGTAGTCATGAATTGAAGCCTAATGTCCTAACCATATGAGTTGGGGTGCTTTTTACCATGTGGGTTCCAACCCAATTTGTATTTGCCATAAGGTGCCAGACCTCTCTAATTCTAAATCATGATAGCCAGATACGCCATTATTCAGATATGCCATTGGTCATTAAAAAATATGAATTGTGTGGGCGTAAGTTATAAAACACTTCATGTACATAAAAGGATAACATGGTTAATCTGCGGAAAGGGTATCTTCCGCGAGGAAGTCGAAACCCACCACAGGAGATAACCACAAGATAATACGAACAGGAAAGAACAGCGGAAATGCTGACACAGGTAGGACACGTGGTGGAACACCATTGCGTAGTACCAACTGTCATATGAGCATACAATGGACCAATGAGAATGGGCCAACGTTGTACTTATACCAAACAAGGAGGCAGCGGAAGTACTACATGGTACAAAACCTTACATGGACGCATGATGGACCAATAAAAATGGGCCAACGCTGTACCTGCACCAAAAGAAATAATACTACTGGTCAAACTGTCCAACCAATCAGGACGAGCCGTCATGCCCAACCATGACAGGAGAAGTTTCCCTTGAGTGGGACAGGTGGCCCAACCTTCTCCCCCCCTTCGGCTATAAATACAAATGATAGTGAAACAGTAAAGTGATTCCAACTTCTAAGCTCTCTCACTCCTTATAATATATTCCGACCACTTACCATACTTATTCTCACGCCAGATGGTGGTTACGAGAAGACCCCCTTATTCCCCTTCTCGTAACGAGCTCACGGTGTTCATTTTGCAGGTGTACGATTCGTTAGGACTTACTGTTATTCATTTGGGGATAACGGGTTAAACAGTAGATTAACTTCATCGGCTTGGTTGATCTGTTAATTAACCCCCTGGATGAAGTGTTATGCCTAACCACATCGGGTTAGACTAGTGTTTCTTCAAATTGAAATATTGTTTATTTAATTGTTATTAATTCTTCAAGTGTCATAAAATTGATATATTCTATGTTGTAAAGTGTAGCCATGAATTGAAGCTTAATATCTTAACCGTGTGAGCAGGGGTGCTTTTACCATGTGGGTTCCAACCCAATTTGTATTTGTCTTAGGGTGCCCGACCTCTCTAATGTTAAATCATGATGGTCAGATATGCCATTATTCAAAAATATGCACTATATATTACTCAAAACTGCTAAGTATAATGTACAAATAATTTTTTTCGCAGAGTAACACCAGTCCTTAAATCGTAGGTTCACCCATATTTAAAAATATAAATGACTCCTCTTCGGTGAGTAAATAATCATTTCATTCATAAAAGTGAAAATAAAATATTTAATTATGCATGTAAAATAAGTGTACACACTACATGAATAAATTTTGTTGCAACTGATATATAATATATTGACTATAATATAATCTCTCTTCTCTATTCACAACCAATCAAACAAATATTAAAAAATAAATAGGGGCAAACAATTTTCCCCAAATTTACAGAAAAAATCATTACATTTCTCTCTCCATCCTATAATTTACACTCACAATCATTCATAACCCCATCCTATAATTTACAAACTCCTCACACATAATTATAGAGAATGATATGAGAACGCTGTTAATTAACAATTTTCAGTTGCGTGGGTATATATATTCTTGTTCCTTGGTCCCAAACAAACCAACTGTATTGATTTTGTCAAGGATGAGACCACCAATGAGTTGGGGTGTCACGTCCGTCCACAATATGTTAGTTTCTGAGTTTTCTAGAACGAAGTCATGTAATTAATTATATATTTTGCAGAACTAAACATTCACAAGAATATCCAATCTCTTTCACCTATATATATTTTAAAGCATTTGAACACCCCTATTTGTAAAGCGTTTTTTTTCTCTAATGACGGATAAAACACGGAAACTTTTGAAGGGCTTGTCTTTCCCCTTGTATATATCAATTTTCTTCTTTCATTTATGTGTTTCACCTGCATTTGCATATGAAGATGATGGAGGTACACACGTTTTAACTTTATATGCATGAAACAGGATCAAATACAATTTATTCTTAACATGAAAACAGTAAGAACCAATTTGTTGTTATGATTAGGTTTATTTTTATAGGTGTTTGCTGCTATTTTTTGTTCGTATTTGCTCATTTTCGATTATGAGACATTATAAGTATTTGCTTATATATATTTTGTTGTTATTATTAGATGTTTTCTTTTGTTGTTATAAGTATTTGCTGGTATATGTTGTTATTATTTAGTTCTTGATTTTGATTCTTTGTTGTAGTTTTTAGGTTTTTTTTCTTTGTTATTATAAGTCATTGTTTATGTAGATTGCCATTATAGTTGGTATTGTTTCTTACGTTCACATTTTTAAATAAATTGACATTATTTCCTACGTAATCATGTTAAGATCAAAATGTACATGAACCTTCTCCATATATGCATTACATATACATTTGTACCAAGAAATAATTAATGTTAACTCCATAAGTTTTAATAATCAATTAGATTTTACAATACTAACCACGTGCATGCTACTCGTGGATACGATCCCTTATTTAATCTAACTCTCTAGTTACATATTTGTACTAACTATTTGTTTGCTGCAGGATGTTCGTTGAACTTCACATTACTAGCCTACGAACCGAACGGCGAGTGCATAGGAAAGCAACAGAAGATCAAATCATGGGGCATTCTAACAACCAGCCTCTGCTGCCAATCCCCTCTAACCCTCATTTCCAAATCCCTGGCCCTAACATCAGCAACTTCACCAACCACCACCACCCCGATCTTCCTCGATTCCAATCAATGGTCAAGCTGTAGCCACCCATCCATCTTCCAACCCCAGACCAATTCTGTCAACTCTGAGGCCTGTAACTTCAACAATTTCTTCAAAGAAGCCGCCCCCGCTTGTTCAGGCTTCTCAATAGCGGATTTCCAGAATAACAAGGAGTTCAATGAAGCCGGTACGAGTTGTGGTCAATTAATGAATGACAATGTGGGGGGTTCTTTGTTTGATGACATCTGCAAGAGGTGTAGTAGTGCGGTGCTGAAGGCCAGGGATTCGGTAATGGAGGCCAACAAGAACGGGAATAATAATATTGAAACGGACAAGGAGGTTTGTGGGGTTGCTCTAGTCACGGCCCTTGCTTCCATCAACTATAAGAACCACACCTCCTTTTCTGCTCTTGATCACCTGTATGGTTGTTTGCATTTCTTGGATGTACATGGTACCTACCTACTGCTTTTCATTTTAATTCTTCTTACCATGTTGTCTTTTTTATATTGTAAGGCATCTACCTACTATTTTCTTCTTTTTTTTTCCCCTTCCATAATGCATACTTTTTTTTATATATCAATTTGGTTCTAATATTTTATATAACACAAAGCGAGCTACATCTGGATAATGAGTAACCGAGCAATAAGCTGCGCCGCTATCCCCTTTTGAATCGCAAAACCTATCCTACTAAATATAAATCATTGGTTCATCGGGCTCTGCGAGTCACTGTGTACCACCTTCTGCACTCGCTCCAAGAAGCGAACCGCCTCGGGAGCTAGGGATCCAAATGTGTCGAAGGCAAAGGGAATGAACACGTGCTGATTCTCCAAACACGCTGCCTCATGCTTAGCAACCTTCCTAGATTCCGCTCTCAAAACCGCCTGTCCCGGTACGAAGCCACTGTCTCTCAGCCCCACCAACGGGGACACCCAGTGAGATCAACACACGCATACTTACCCCCTGCCCAGCCAAACACAAGAACGTCCGCATGACGCAAGGTAGATCTTCCCTCTCGCGAATCAGGCATAAAGTTAACAGGTGCCTCTTTCTTGGCTGAGATCCCGGCACGCCTAAGCACATCCCATAAGACATCTCTAACCCAGTCATGACGTTACTTGAATCCCGGCAATTCCTTACAGTGGAGGGCATGCTCACCAAATCTATCCAAACAAGCTTTTTTACAAATGGGGCATGATTCATCTGGAGGGAAAAGAGGAATCATAAGCCGGTATTTAAGGATGGCTCTGTATTCAACTGTCGACATCGTTGCCCAAGACCTTCAATGGGCGCAACAGTCAAAAAATCCTGGCATGAGCCCCCTTGAGACAAGCTAAAACTGCCTTTTGTCTCGGGGTCGTATCGAATCGCTCCTCCAAATCATGAACGTGTTTACCATAAAGAGCACTCGCCAAGGTTTGTTGAGGTTTCTTTGGGGCGGTCTCCTTATCAGTAAAACCGCCTAGATCAAGGTCCATGAGAGTTGTTCCAATATTACCAAGTGCATAAGAGTAGTCAGGATCTACCCCCAAAACACCAGTGTTTCACAGGATGTGGTCCTGCAATTTCCACGACTGGGACCTGGAAGCCACAAAGGCATATACGGAGACATCCTCAGCCGAGAAAATTCTTAAGCCTCCGCAACACATAGGGAAGGAAGCCAACCTCCACTGAAGATTGAATTATGGGTTAAGGGGCTTATTTATGTATTAGCCTTTTAATTCAAGAAAATTTGGATTGTTTACCTATTGGCTAATAATATCTATTAACAGTCAAAGTACCGACAATCCCAATTTTTAACTTTGTAATAGCATTCCACACTCATTCCCTATATATATATTAGTATAATTACACTAAAATTCAATATATTTTCTTTATTCTTTTCAATTAACTAATATTATTATACATTTATTATTATTAGATGTTCCCTCTCCTTCACTCGCAACCAGTTTCAAAAAATATTAATAAATTACACGATGTAAACCCAAATTTAACTTTCTCACATAACATTTTCTGTCTTATCTATTCACAATCACTCATAAAAATACCATATAATTAACAAAACTTAGAGCATTCACATCCAATCCCTTATCTCGAAATCCAAAATTACACTAAAAATCAATACATTTTCTCTCTTCTTTCAATTAAAGAATACATTTTTATACTTTTGTCATTACTATTTCTCTTTCATTCACTCACAATCACTTTTAAAATATATTAAAAAATTATATGGTGTAAGTAGTAACTTTCTTTTTATTTATACAGATGAATCACTTTATTTATCTTTTCTTCACTCACAACACCTAAACCACTCTCTACATTATAAAAACTTCACTCACATTTTTTGATGGATTAAATGTGAATGCTCTTACTCATATATCTATAGGGAAGAGGCTGGGAACACTATTACCGATTATGATATATTAGGGTAGAATTGTCATTGGTAACAAAGTTGAAAGCTGAGTCCACCATTAGTTTGTTAGGTTGTTGGAATTATAAAAATCCGATTTCCCTTAATTTAAAAATTAGATTACATAGCAATAATATAGTTTTGTAAATGCGTTTAAAATATCAATTTGGATTCTGTATTGGTTATTTGTGTATGCCATTAGACGTCATAATGTGTTGCTCCTATTAGCTTTTGTGATTATGTTCTTGATTCAGGCTTCTTCTTTTTGTTACAGATCCAGGCTACATCAAACTGAAACGTAAGTGAGGCAAAATTGGTTACCTTTTTAAGCAATTAATCAAATTCTATCGTTCCATCTTTTTGGTTAATAGCCATAATATAACATATCATCTGGCCTACCAGATTCCCTTTTCCAGACATTACTCGGCATAGTTCTGGCTAGCATAGGTTTGATGCTTGTTATCATGCTGGTCAAATACGTGACACGCAAGAAACACCAAGACAACAAATCGGCTCAATTTCACACGAAAGAAACTCCAACCGCGTGGTCAGGCCTTTATAGGTTCTCCAAGGCAGAAATAGAGCACGCCATTAACTTCTCGGGTGAAAAACAATGCCTTGGCCGTGGAAGCGCAGGTGAGGTTTATAAAGGGTTTCTACCAAGTGGGCAAGCCGTTGCTATTAAACAGATAAGTAACAGAAACAACGCGGATTCTTTCACACGTGAAGTTGAGGGCCTTTCTAGAATCCGCCACCCGAATCTTGTTTGTCTTTTTGGATGTTGCACTGAAGATGGTGAACAATATTTGGTTTATGAGTATTGTCCTGCTGGAAATCTTGCGTATCATCTCTTGAGTAAGTAATAATAGTTATAATACAATAATGCAATACAATACAGTAAATTCCTTCCATACATTGCATGTATGTATGCGATTCTTGTCACAGGAAGAGATAGCGTTTTGGCTTGGGAAAAGAGAGTTAAGATCTTGAGAGATTGTGCACTCGCGATACGATTTCTCCATCATTACATAGATGGCTGTATTGTTCATAGAGATATCAAGGTAATCTATCGCACTGTGTGTGTGTGTAAATAGACCATGTGTTATGCTTGATGAATGTGATCAGCTACGTACCACATGTCTAATGAGTGTAGTGAATTATTATTTTTTTTAAAAATCAAAAAGACAATATTTTAAATACTTAATATTTGTTACTTTTAAAAATTACTTGCTAACAAAAATAAAACTAAACAAAAGATTAATGTTCAACCAAAACAGTGAGCATTGTTTACAAGACCAACTTTTTTTTCTTAGAACAACTTTTTTAAATTTATGTTGAAATATCGAGAAAAGGAAAATTAAATAACTTGTGAATTATTTTTTTTTTAAACTAATGAGTACAACTTGCTTGAGAAAACTCAAATTAAATGCCATATGAAGTATTAGAGAGGACGGGGCAGACCACGGCAAAAGCAAAACAGATATGGAGGAGGCCGTTGTATTCTTCGATTTTGGTTAAACCTCACGTCGGCTCCTCCCTATCTATTTCTTATGTTATCTTTTGTTTTCCTAAATTACATTTTTTTTCCCTAAATTACATCACTAGCGTTTAAATCCGGGCGTCGGTAAAACCCGAGCATTACCATGCTGGGTCGACGCAAATTTGGTCGTTATCCGATACATTCGTAACGGTATACACACCATTGGTAAAATTTGAGTATTAAAACCCCAAACATTAATTCGTCAAATTAACCTAAAAAAAACAAAATAGTTAAAAACTATGTTTATTTGGTAGTAATTACCATGAACTTTTATTTAATGTGTGCCCGTATAATCAAATTTTAATTTTAATTATAAAAACCTCAAGGCATTTATGAATAGGTGTCGCAAGTGATTTTATATTTTTTGGTACTTGGGGTAGAAATGAAATGACAATGTGAAACTCGTCAACGCATCGATAGTACCTATGGGCAATGTTTTTAAACTGGACCACCCATCGAATTGGCCACTATACTGGTTCATTGGTCGACCGATCCTAAGAACCGGATTATATTACACAGTTTAGAAAATATTGAACTTTTATAACTAATGTAGTCTAAATTAGTGAAGCACATGAAAGGTGAAAACCGTATTATATTCTCTCATGAAAATTAGAGTTCATAATCTATAATATATACAAACGAAAACTTTAAAAGCTCTCTGGTTGCTTCCTATATTCTCTCAAGCCACCATATTGCATTATTTGTAAATTGAGGTTTCTCATGCATTTGACCCGAATTTACGGATATGGGTCTCACCAAACCCAGATATTTCTTAAACGGGTTGTAACATCTCATTAAATTAAAAATTAATCTCACCAGATTTTTAATATGAAAATCCTATAAAATAAGGATATACTAAAATAAATATCTTATTTCTTTAAAAACATATATAATATTTATAATTGAAAAACAATTTTATAGTAAACAATAAGAGGGCCATGGGCCTCATCAAACCCAAAATAGTTTTTAAACCGGGTTATAAAATCTTATTTATTTATGAAACCCTTTAATAATCAAATATGCATTCTCGGGTTTAAAAAATACACAGAAAATAAATGATAAGACTGGATAAGGAAGAAAAGAAAATAAATTATATATTTAAAAAGCATTCTTAAGTTAAAAGAAAAGAAACGAAAGTGTTAATTACATTCTTGAATTAGATTGGAAGAAAAAGATAGGAAAAAAATTGTAACTTTACAATTATGTCCTCATAGCAACATGGAAAAGATAATTGAGATAGGGTAAATTATTAATATTTTAACGGACAATAAATTTCCTTCACAATTAAGCTATATTTGATTAGAAAGTTTTAGAGGAAATAAACCCTAACTTTTATTTCCATTCTTTTTCTTTTCGTTAAAAAAACTCAAGATTGAAGAAAGAAATATTTTCATATTTTTTCTTTTCCAAATCCTTAAATAAAACACTCAAGAATGCAGATTATTAACTTATGTACAATAAATAAAATGAATACCCAAAAAGTATATAAACATTCTAAACGAATAATGTAAAACCCCGTAATACGGGGATAAACACTGATAATTTATAATCAGACTCCAAACATCTGATTAATGTTTGTTGAATGGTAAAAGCTAACAATAGAAAAAAAAATGTAGGTCTTAAGTTTGATACACATTATAAACGTTCTTGTAGTTTTTCTTAAACTCACATTTAAGTTGTTCCAAACTCATCCCACATCCCTCCAATTACAAACCACTGAACGCATCCTTTATAAACTGAAACAACCCTGTGTTCGATTCTCAGTTGGACCGCACGGTCCAGTCTAGTCACAAAAATATTGTGATCATGAGTGCCTATTTCCCTCTTGTAATATAAGAAAATAAGAAAAACCAAACTGCCAGGTAACAAAAACATTGCGGCCATGAGTGCCCATTCCCCTATTATAATCAGGAAAATTGGATTTAAATAATCCCACTTTTAATGGGTTGGCTAATAATAATCCCACCTCCGGTATTTCCGCTGGCAGTCCCACCTTTTCAAGGTTTTTTGTTTTATGATCCCCCGTTAAAAATAATTAACGGGGTTAAGTTTTTGCTGATGTGGCTAGTGACTTGGCTTTTTCATTATCCTACATGGCTTTTACCTTTTTTTTCCCTCTCTGATTAATTACGTGGAATACACACTCATTATCCTACATGTCTATCTAGAAATAATAATAATAATAACAACAACAACAACAATAATAATAACAATAATTATAATATTTCAATCAGTTCCGTTCATCATCCACGGCCGCCACCTGCCGTTCATCATCCACGGTCACCGGCTACCCAACTTACCCCACCGCCACCACCTGCCATTCATCATCCAAGGTCACCGGCTACCCAGCTTACCCCACCGCCACCACCTGTCGTTCATCATCCACGGTCACCGGCTACCTAGCTTACCCCACCACCACCACCACCACCACTTACCCACCACAACCCTAATCCACATACTTCCACGTCACCCCAAACCCATACTATGCGTCCCGTCCACGCGCCACCTTCGCCCACCGCTTCTTCGCCTTCTTAATCGGCTGCATCCTCCTCGCCGGCGTCATCATCTTCATCGTCTGGCTCATCCTCCGCCCACAAATCCCCTAGTTCCGAGTCCAAACCCTAACCCTAACCCACTTCAATCTCTCATCAACCTCACTCGCCTAACATCATCTGATCCACTCGCCTCACCATCGATCTCTGGGAAACCGTCTGCACCGGCATCCACAATGACCTCGAGTTTCCAGATCCTGACGTCACCGTCGCTGCCGTTTCCATTCTCGCTACTATTCCGTTTTTTCGCCTCGGTAAACTCATTAGTGATAGTAATAAGGAGATCTCTAGGTGCTTTGGTTCCCTTAGTGATAATTTGAGGTTCTCGATTACCGAGACGGTGGTTGTGGTGGTGGTGAGACAATGCTTTCGTCACAGTCTGAGGATGAGAATCCGGCGGTGGCGACGTGGTCGTCTACGACGCTTGATGCGGTGGTTTAACGGTGGAACTAGATTAATAGTAATCGAGGAGGAACTTGGATTGATCGTGTTCCATTGATGGAGTGAAGAAGTTAATGGGAAACTGAAAGCCATGTAATTAATCAGATAGAGGGGGGGGGGGAAGTAAATGCCATGTAGGATATTTAAAATGCCAAGTCACCAGCCACATCAGTAAAAACTTAACCCCGTTAATTATTTTTAACGGGGGGTCATAAAACAAAAAACCTTGAAAAGGTGGGACTGCTAGCGGGAAATACCGGAGGTGGGATTATTATTGGCCAATACATTAAAGGTGGGATTATTTAAATCCAATTTTCCTTATAATAAAAAAAATAAGAAAAAACAAACTGTCATGCCGAGCCAACGTGATGTGCGCGCGAGCGTGAAACCGTTGAGTAACATGGCAATAATCTGGCTCGCACTCACATGGTTTGACATATGCCTTTATAAGCTTTGAGTAGAATAGAGGATTAACGTTGCTGACTTGGAAGTGTTTGTTTTGTAGCTTACAAACATCCTTCTTACTGAGAACCTAGAACCGAAGTTGTCAGACTTTGGGTTGGCAAAGGTTTTAGGGATGGAAGAGAGCAAAGTGTTCACGGATGTCCGTGGAACCATAGGCTATATGGACCCTGAATACATGAGCAATGCAAAGTTGACATGTGCTAGTGACATCTACAGTTTTGGTATTGTGGCGCTTCAACTTCTTTCAGGTCAAAAAGTGATTCAGCTGGATCTTGAAGCCAGAGATCAACTCACCAGAAAAGTAAGCTTCTACTCAACCGAAATGTAATAACAATAACAATAGCAATAGCAATAACAATAATCAATGGGATTCTCTTGTGCGATGTAGTCGAATTTGGTTAGTATCCTTTTGATTCGTTACGATACAAGGCGCTCCCTATAGCAATCGAAATTTAAAAAAAATATTCCAAAATCTAAAGTCGTGAAGGTTTGTGTAATACATTATTTGAAAACCATAAATTTGAATACCGATACCGACTCTAATAATACCGTGTATCGGTACCGAAGCTGGTTTACGTGTCCGGGTGGTGGCGCATCCAATTAATGAGTACTCAAGGGCGAAGTATAGTTAGGGCCCGGGGTGGCCCCGACCCCCCTGTTTTTTTGCGCAGTAGTGTAAATTTACCCGTTTTCGCCAGAAATTTTTTATACATAGTGTAAGTTTATCTGTTTTCGATTGAAAATTTGAGCCCGACCCCCCTCGTGTTTGTGAATTTTTTTAATACATTTTGAGTCCCCCCCCCGGTATCTTGTCCAAGCTTCGCCACTGTTTCGCGCTGTCACGTTATGCGGGTAGGGACGCTGGGTGACGCATTCATAAATAATATTATATAATGCAGGCTAAGGATGTGAGCATGGGAAGGCGTCCGTTGGCGGACATTGAAGATCCGAGGCTGAAGGGGAATCTAAATACTGTGGATTTTGAATCCATACTACAAGTGGCTGTGCTCTGTGTTGCCAAATCAAGCAAAGGTCGCCCAACAATAGACGTTGTCTTTGGAGAGATGGATAAAGCATGGAAAAACACATTGGCTGACATGGTAACTTGCCGCACACTCACAGTCAAATCCTATAATATATACATATATATTTTTATTTGTTTTTTGTTTCAAGCAGAGAGCAAAAAGAGAGATGAAGTTGTTCACAGCAACCCAACCTCTGGATGTACACGTCATCAGTCTCTGAATTTGTCACAAATAAAGACTTTCGTTGCAACATAATAAACTTATTTACTCTACAGCAAAGTTTTATGCACATCAAGAGTCAGCGAATGCTTTTTTTTTTCTCTTCAGAGTTTGACAACCTCTTAACTATAAGTACAGTTATTCCTGGTGTAAACTTTTGGAACAATATGCGAAAAAAAAAAACATCCAATTTCAAATGGTTAAGCTACTACACGAGCTCAAGTTTGTATGGGAAGATTGTATAACCTCGTAAAGCCTTAACAACTTTGGTGTATTTTTGTATGTGTTACCTCTCAAGAACTTATTTATATAAATTTCACACTGCAAAACCGAGCTCGAGTGGAACTTCAGGTATTACACAATAACTCTACCTAAGGTTTTCTCAAAATATATTTAAAAAAGTTTATATATATACATAGAGGATTAGGTTCATTTCAGAACATAAGTGTTTTTTAATATGAGAATTAATTCTAACCAATCATATAATTTCTTTTAAATTTATGATTATTTAAATACAATGGGTACTTTAGTAAAATATAAAGTGTTTTGTTTTGTACCTAATACTAACTAGGGTTTTACCCGGCGCAAATTGTAAAACCCAAATGTTGTCGATCCCGGGCGTTGGCGATAAGTCGACGCGAATTCGACCGGTTTAGATGTCGCGCGCTATGAGATCGTAACTAAAAACCAAAAATAAAACAAAAAAAATATAAAAATTGAGGTGAATTAATGGGTGGCGTCGGTCGGTAAAACCCGGGCGTTGGGAAGACCAGAGCGTTGTTGATCTCGGGCGTCGGGGTGGTGAGTGTATGCAAATTCGACCGGTTTCCATCACGTTCGTTACGGTACCATACCGGATTTAAAACAAATGCGGCCAGTCTAGGTGAATTCGGTCCGTTTCTATCACGTTCGTTAGAATACCGAAACTAAAGAAAAACAAAATTGGCATTTTCAATTTTCTTTACGCTACCAGAGCCAAAAAAATGTATAATATAAAAGTTGAGGTGCACGAATGGGATTGTGTCTATTAGTAAACTCGGACGATGGTAAAACTCCAGCATTGGCGGTCCCGGGCGTTGAGGCGATGAGTCTAGGCAAATCAGTTGGTTTCCATCATGTTTGCTACGGTACCGGAAGTCAATCAAACAACAAACCACAAAAATGACATTTGGTCGGCTTCCTTTATTTCGTTACGATACTAGAACTAAAACAATAAAACACAAAACAAAAAAGAAATTGAAACAAAAAAAAAATTAGTTAACAAGTATGGTGCCGCCATGGTCTGAAGCTAAATCATTCGATCTAGATAAATATTAAACTATTATTCTCGAACTATAGGTCCAAGGTAATCATTCATCAAATACAGAGAAATTGTTAGTTGAACAACTTATCAAAATGTGAATACGCTCAATACTTATACCTTTTTACAAAGCATATAATATTTTAAAGTTAAGGGTATTTATCCATACGTATAGAGTCAGAAAAGATTTTATACGCGGGTTGGTACGAATCCTTTATATTTATGAAATATCTACTCTTTTAGATTATGGAGGGTTATCCATATGTAAAGAGTTTGAAAAGTATTTACATGAGGTTGGTTCAAATCTTCTAAAACGTATTGATACAAGGTAGTATTAAACACTCAGGCTAAAATACGTATGTGTTTGGATCCTTACATATATAAACTGTTGTGGGCACACTACAGACATACTGACCATGAGGCAAGTAATTGTCTCTAGGGTGCGTAACCGTCCACTAAGTGGTATGTGTGTATATTTAGTTCCGATTAGATGGGATTGAGACCCACTGAGTCGTTGAACGCTATTGGTGATTGTGTCATAAGGAATTATGAAAGCCTTTTATTGAGTCAGCGTTATTCACCAGCATATAGTCGACGTATTTTTAAAAGTGTTTTCAGGTAACCAAGAGTAAGGTATAGAAGTGGATATGCTCGGTGGAGATGGAAGATCACTATGCATAGAATACAGCTGATAGATCAGCTAAATTTTGTAAAGGAAATATATGTAAAACTTGTTTTAAAGAAAGTAATTTTGTAAAACGAAAAAAAAAGAATATTTAATTATCTATGTTATGAAAATAAATATTTTATTAAATAATACCTGCTGCGTAATCAAACTTTGATAAATTAACAGAAATGGTACCGACTATGGGTCAGTTTGACAGGCTGGTGAATTGGATTCAAGACCGAAACAATAATACACATATATTTGACAAATAAAAGAGAAACATAAAAAGTCCATCTTGCATTAAAAAGATGTGTCATCGTTTCGGGTTCATGCCATTTCTTTGCATCAAGGTCTATAACTGAATTGGATTCAAGACCGGAGTTAACAAACAATGCTTGCAGATAGGAGTTAGTCTAATAAACAACATCAATCGATATATATGTGTATATATATATACACACTTATATTTGTAAACAAAATGATAATTTAACAATGACTTGTACACTATTACAATATAAAATAATGAAAACATACCTTTGCGTGACCTAAATGAAGATAAACATTTAGTTATGGTGTAAGGCCCCGAACCCGGGCACCTTACTAACAGTTGGATTTGCTCTTGAACACAACTTAAATATCAGAGTTTACAAAAACATTCGCAGAATATTATTTCATTTATAAAAAACTTTCTCTCTAACGACTCTTTGGATGCAACACCGTGTGGATAGCCTTGTGTGTACTCCAAGCTCCTTTACTTTCTTTTATCAACCACATGCATGCATACTAAAAGTCAGCTATGTTGAGTGGTTCAAGTTAATCAAGCAACATACATTACATTCACATACTTGTATGTACATATCCAAAGATACATATTACACACTTAACATTTATACCTTTCTTTCATACATACATACATGCATACATACATACATACTACAAGCATAACTATCTCTACAATCTCAAATATTATTAAGGTCTTGTCCCTACCGTCTCAGATATTATTAGGGTCTCGTCCGTACCGTCTCAGATATTATTAGGTTCTGGTCCCTACCTTCTGTAACATCTGCCCCGATCCGACCCGACCCAGGTACCTGTTTCTCTGACCCGATCTCTTTCTTTTATGATTTAATATTTATTTATACTTATATTTTACTTTTAATAATAATAATATACTTTTCCTTCCCGCCTCTCTCTCTTTTCCTTCCCGCCTCTCTCTCTTTTCCTTCCCGCCGTCCCGTCTCTCTTCTCTCTTTCCGCCTTCTTTTCCCTCTTGTCGCCGTCCCGCCCTTAAGCCTTGAACCTCTGTCCTTTGTTCCTTCCCGCCTAAGGTTGTCTGCGCAGCTCCACGCGCCAGACTCTTTACAAGGAAGCCTGCGTGAAGACCACCTGTTTCAGCGATACGCGAGACGAACTCTTCTCGCAGCGCGCTAAGAATTGTAATTCTTCTCGCAGCGCGCTAAGAACGGTAGTTCTTCCCGCGACACGATAAGGATTTGTAGTTCTTCTCGCAGCGCGCTAAGAATCGTAGTTCATCCCTCGACGCGCGAAGAATTATAGTTCTTCCCGCGGCGCGCTAGGAATTTTAGTTCCTCCCGCGGCACGCTAAGAAATGTGATTCTTCCCGCGGCGCGCTTAGAAATGTAGTTCTTTCCGCGACGCGTTAAGGTTAGTTCTGTCTGCCTTCGCGCTCGCGCTCTCTTGACCTTCTGTGTCAGCCTTCTCGCGCTAAACCCTTCGAGTTTTCTTCTGTTTAAATCTAGCCGTTTGCTTTTGTGTTGTCTTATCTTTTGTGCTGTTGACCTAATCTGCTTTATGTCTGAAAAGTTACTTTCGGCGCAGCAACCCCATTGGTTGACAGAAAAAGTGACTGACATTATCTTTTGAGATCTGCTTTTTCCATGCCTGACCTGTACCTTTATCTGAACCGCCCATGCCTTTTTACTGTTCCCTGTCAGCCTTTTTCTCTTTTTCCCTGCTGCCATATCTTTTGATATCTTTTACTTGCTTTTGATATCTTTTGTTATCTTTTGTTTTGTCTTGTTCTGTTTGTCTTGGAATCTTTTCCCTTTTTTTTTCTGGATTCATGTCTCCTAGGGTTTCCCTATAAATAATAATCTTATTTTTCCTAACACTACACACACAAAACACTTATTATCTCTCTTCCTTTGCTCTCTGCCGATTGTCCTTCTGCTGCCTCCTCTCTTGCCTCCGTTTTCTCCTCTCCTCTGCCCTGATTTTCGGTAATATATATATAATAATTTACTTATGCAAACTTATAATCAAGACTTAAAACAAATCATTAAAGCAATAATCTTATTTATAGGTTAACTTGTGCTTGTTTAAAGTTGGTTCTTGCTTTATCTTACACCGTATCGTTTATCAAGTGAGTAATCTCGTACCTAATCCCTTTTTGCTTTTAATGTTTTGGGATGTTCATGTGTTCATACAAACTTAGAGTCTTAAACTGTTTATGAACTTTAGTCGCGCAGTATCCCATGTGTTGAGGACGTAGACTTGGCTGTTTATTTGTATGTGTGGATCATTAACCGTCTTGTCGGTCTATTCCGCAGTTCTCATGGTACCATTAGATGAACACGGGAGAACTATCGTTTATGATTTTCTCTTTTGTTTACACATGCACAGTTTGTCTTGTTTGTGAGCTCAATTGTGAGCACTGGCAGTCTTATGAATCTTAGAGTTGGTCCCGATCAGATTACACCCTTGTTGAAAACCAGACATACACATGTTGCGCGCAGATTTATGGTTATCTATGTATTGTATTAAACTTGATTTCTCACCAACACGCAAGTGTTTGACGTTTATTTTGACACATGTTCAGGTTTGCAGTAGCTGTTTTGGAGCTTGTGGACACGTAGGACGTTTTTACTTTTGGACCTAGATTAAAATGTATCAAGACAAGTTATTGCTGTTCGAATATTATGATTTATAATATATTGATTTTTAATGATCTATGTTATCTTGTGTTTACTTTGCGCACGCGCGAATGAATGTATTTATTAAATATTGACACCCAATAGTGTCACGAGTAATGAAACAATATGTGGCGCCCCGATGTATAATCCGCCTTTGGTCGGGGTGTTACAGATTGGTATCAGAGCTCGTTGACTTTAGGATAGGTGGTTAGACGTAACGGCCTAGAATACCTAAGAGTCCCTTCTCGCGCATGAGAGAAATCTCATGTTTGCACGCTTATTGTTAATTACTCGTTGTTTATAAATATGCTCGCGCTTGCGCAGTATATGATTTTATGTTTTATTTCGCGATATTTCGATTTTTGTTGAATTTCGATTTTTATTGATTTTACTTACATGTTCGTTTGTTGGATTTGAAAATCCGAAAAGTCATGGTGATACATGAATAGTTGATTTTCAATTTCCATTTACGATTATGTTCTGAGGTTGGAGACTTGAAAAGTCATGGTGATACATGAATTGTCAACCTCCAATACTCATTTTCTTGTATGTTTTATATTGAAGATTGAAAAGTCATGGTGATACATGAATCGTCAATCTCCAATACTCGTTTGCTCGTATATTTTAAATTGGGAATTCGGAAAGTCATGGTGATACATGAATTGTCGATTCTTGATTCGAATTTGTTACCTTTATTAAGTCTGCATTTAAAGTCATTTAATCTACTTTAACTTTTGATAGTATCTAACCCTGCGAAACCAAGCTTTATAAAGTTATACTTTGCGATAAAACCAAGATATTAACTAAAATTAAAACTTTTATAGAATGCCTCCGCTATCTCGCCGATTTCAGAGAAGAGAAGCCTCGCGCATGCGTAGACAGCAACGTTCCCAGGAAATGGCCGCCGCAATAGCCCAAGCTTTGAGCCAAAACAATACCAACACCTCTGGTTACAACATTAAGTCCTTTAACGCGGGTAACCCTCCAAAGTTCACAGGTCTTGAAGGAGCCACCGTGATGCTCCAGTGGCTTGAGAAAATAGAAAACACTTTCCTCCATACCCAATGCCCCTCAGACAGACGAACCCTATATGCTTCCAGTGTCCTGGAATCTAGAGCGCTTACATGGTGGAATGGAGTAGCTCATGCGCGTGGCGCAGAAGCTGCTTCCAGCATGCTCTGGGAGGAATTTAAGGAAATTCTGACGCGAGAATTCTGCCCTCCCAACGAAGTTAAGCGCCTGGAGGAAGAATTCTGGAACTTGAAGCAATACAGCGGTGAAGCGCGCGAGTACGCGACGCGCTTCCACGAGCTAAGCTTACTGGTCCCTCACCTTGTTACCCCTTCCCGCCGAGCCATAGAGAAATTCCTTGGGGGTCTCCCCATGGAAATTCAAGATTCTGTATGGGCCAGAAACCCAGTTACCCTCTCTGACGCCATCGAATTGGCCGCTGTGCTCAGCGACAACCATGTCAGAGCAGGAACCCTGTTCCTGCGGGGAGCTGAGAAGACCAAACCCACCAAGACTGCCCCTGAACCAACAGAAACCAAACCCGAACCCTCAAACCGTAACAACCTCAAGCGCAGGCGCAAGGCCTATGCGCTTACCAACCCGCCCATTGTCCAGCAACCCATCTACCAACCTCCAGTTTACGCGCCTAACCCTCTGTCAGCCTACCCAACACCTCCTGTAGCCCACAACTATGCCTTAACCAATCCAGCACTCCCTGCCCCGCCAACTAAGAAACCTTACACAGGAAACCACCCCTTTTGCCCAACCTGTAGATTTCACCACCCAACCCAAACCCCGTGTCGACTTTGTAACCGATGTGGCCGTACTGGTCACACTGCTGAAAACTGTAGAGTCCTTCCCGCCAATCCAATCGCGCCAACACCACCAGTCTACCCGCAGAACCCACAACCAACCTACCAAAACCCACGACCCAGATCGTGCTTTAACTGCGGTGATCCCAGTCATTTCCGGAACGCGTGCCCGAGACTACAAGTGCAAATCACACAGGCGAATCCGGTGAACCAGATTTCGAACCAAGTGACGCGTGGACGAGCTTTTAACATAACCGCGCACCAAGCGCAAGCGAATAATGACGTAGTTAATGGTACATTTTTGCTTAACGGATTTTATGCTTCTGTACTTTTTGATACTGGCGCCGATCGAAGTTTTATCTCTCGCGCCTTCGAGCAGAAGCTTGCGCGACCGCGCAGCGATTTAAAAGAAAATTTTTCAGTTGAATTGGCTAATGGTGAAACTGTTTTAATTAACTCAGTGATTAAGGATTGTACGCTTAACATTAACGAAAACGATTTTCTGATCGACCTCATCCCCATGCCTCTTGGGAGCTTTGATGTTATTATTGGTATGGACTGGCTCTCGAATAATCGCGCCGAAGTTATTTGCGCCAAGAAGTTGATTCGCATACCTCGAGAAAATGGTGATCTTCACATCTACGGCGAAAAACCCTCCCGCGGTCTTAAGCTTATGTCTTGCGCCGAAGCCCAAAGGCTTATGCGGAAGAAGTGTGTTGCATTCTTAGCCCATGTGGTCAAACCTGCTGAAGAGAAGAAGCTTCGCGATATCCCTGTTGTGCGTGATTTCCCTGAAGTTTTTCCTGATGATCTTCCTGGTATCCCTCCCGCTCGTGAAGTCGAGTTCCGTATTGATCTTGTCCCTGGTGCTTCCCCCGTAGCTAAATCTCCTTACCGTCTTGCGCCCGCTGAGATGCAAGAATTGGCAAGCCAACTTCAAGAGTTGACTGCTAAAGGATTCATTCGCCCTAGCTCTTCGCCCTGGGGTGCTCCGGTGTTGTTCGTTAAAAAGAAAGATGGATCGTTTCGCATGTGTATCGATTACCGCGAGTTGAACAAACTCACCATTAAAAACCGGTATCCTTTACCGCGTATTGACGACCTCTTTGATCAACTCCAAGGTGCCTCTTGTTTCTCGAAGATTGATCTCCGCTCTGGTTATCACCAGTTGCGCATCCGCGATGAAGATGTTCCGAAGACTGCTTTTTGAACTCGTTATGGTCATTTTGAATTCTTGGTCATGTCCTTCGGTTTAACCAACGCACCCGCCGTTTTCATGGATCTAATGAATCGGGTGTGTAGGCCTTTCTTGGATAAATTCGTGATTGTGTTTATCGATGACGTTCTGATTTATTCTAAGACCAAGGCCGAGCATGAGCAACATCTTCGATTGGTATTGCAAAAGCTTAGAGCCGAGCAGCTCTTTGCCAAGCTCTCCAAGTGTGAATTTTGGTCAGATGAAGTACAGTTCCTTGGCCATATTGTTAACAAGATGGGTATCCATGTCGACCCATCCAAAATTGAAGCAATCAAGAACTGGATTACGCCATCCACTCCTACCGAAATCCGTTCCTTCTTGGGCTTAGCTGGTTACTACCGGCGATTTATTTCGAACTTCTCGAAGATCGCTTTGCCTTTAACAGCTCTAACGCACAAAGGTAAACCGTATATTTGGGGCTCGAAGCAAGAAGAAGCCTTTCTGACGCTCAAGCGTTTGTTGTGTGAAGCTCCTGTTCTTGCGCTACCTGAGGGTAATGAAGATTTTGTCGTGTATTGCGATGCATCCAACCAAGGTCTCGGTTGTGTTCTTATGCAACGAGGCAAGGTTATCGCTTACGCATCAAGGCAACTCAAGGTTCATGAAAAGAATTATACAACTCACGACCTCGAACTAGGCGCAGTTGTTTTTGCCTTGAAGATCTGGAGACACTACCTTTATGGTACTAAGTGTATCCTCTACACTGACCATAAAAGCCTTCAGCATATCTTTGATCAAAAGGAACTCAACATGAGGCAACGCCGATGGAACGAACTCATCAGCGATTACGATTGTGAGATCCGGTATCATCCTGGTAAGGCTAATGTGGTAGCCGATGCGCTCAGCCGAAAACCCTGCCAGCTTAACTGTATCTTGCCGCGCACGCAGCTTCACTTTGCGCCGATTCAGAGCAATCTTGAATCACGCATTCGCGACGCGCAGCGCACATCCATCAGTAATGGTAACCTTCGCGCCGAGTTAGCGTGTGGCGAGGAAACTCATTTTGTCCCTAATCTGAGTGGAATTCTCTGCTATCTCAATCGCATCTGGATTCCCTTTGATGAGAATCTTCGCGCTGATATCCTGAGTGAAGCACACAAATCTCGGTATTCTATTCATCCCGGCGCTGATAAGATGTACAAGGATTTGCGCATTACTTATTGGTGGCCCGGTATGAAGAAGGATATTGCTGTGTTCGTAGCTAAATGCCTGACTTGTTCTAAAGTAAAAGCTGAACACCAACGCCCATCTGGTTTGCTCGAACAACCAGAAATTCCTACGTGGAAATGGGAATGTGTAGCGATGGACTTTATTACCAAGTTACCTTTGACAGCAAGCAAACATGATAGCATTTGGGTAATAGTGGATCGTTTGACTAAGTCTGCTCACTTTCTGCCCATTCGTGAAAACTACCGTGTTGAGCAACTCGCGCAGCTTTATGTCAAGGAAATTGTCTGCCGCCATGGTACTCCTTTGAGCATCATATCCGATCGCGATGGCCGTTTTATATCTCGCTTTTGGAAATCTCTCCAATTTGCGTTAGGAACTCGCTTGGACATGAGTACGGCATATCATCCTCAGACTGACGGTCAGTCTGAGCGAACTATTCAAACTCTTGAGGATATGCTCCGATCGAGTGTTCTTGATTTTGGAGGTAATTGGGATTCACACCTGCCTTTGATTGAGTTCTCTTATAATAACAGCTATCATTCCAGTATCGGTATGGCCCCATTTGAAGCACTTTACGGTCGTAAGTGCCGCTCCCCGATTTGTTGGAGCGAAGTGGGTGAAACTAAAATCACAGGACCCGAACTTGTTCAAGAGACAACCGATAAAATCGCCAAGATCCGTGATCATCTGCTGACTGCCAGAAGCCGACAGAAGAGTTACGCAGATCGTAGGCGGAAGCCTCTCGAATTTCAAGTTGGTGATCTTGTTCTCCTCAAAGTGTCGCCCTGGAAGGGTGTTGTCCGCTTTGGGAAGAAAGGTAAGCTTGCTCCTCGATATGTTGGACCATTTAAGATTCTCGCGCGTGTAGGAAAAGTTGCCTACAGACTTGACCTGCCGCCCGTGCTCAGTAATGTGCATCCAACGTTCCATGTATCCAATCTCAAGAAGTGTTTAGCTGACGAGAACCTTCACATTCCACTTGATGAAGTCCAAGTTGATGAAACTATGCATTTCGTTGAGAAGCCTGTTGAGATTTTGGATCGCGAGGTTAAGCAAACCAAGCGCAGTCGCATCCCTATCGTGAAAGTTCGCTGGGAGTCCAGGCGCGGAGCCGAGTTTACATGGGAAATGGAAGATCAAATGAAGATCAAGTACTCGCACCTGTTCTCTGCGCCACCTACTTCGAGATAAATTTCGGGACGAAATTTCTTAAAGTAGGGGAGACTGTAACATCTGCCCCGATCCGACCCGACCCAGGTACCCGTTTCTCTGACCCGATCTCTTTCTTTTATGATTTAATATTTATTTATACTTATATTTTACTTTTAATAATAATAATATACTTTTCCTTCCCGCCTCTCTCTCTTTTCCTTCCCGCCTCTCTCTCTTTTCCTTCCCGCCGTCCCGTCTCTCTTCTCTCTTTCCGCCTTCTTTTCCCTCTTGTCGCCGTCCCGCCCTTAAGCCTTGAACCTCTGTCCTTTGTTCCTTCCCGCCTAAGGTTGTCTGCGCAGCTCCACGCGCCAGACTCTTTACAAGGAAGCCTGCGTGAAGACCACCTGTTTCAGCGATACGCGAGACGAACTCTTCTCGCAGCGCGCTAAGAATTGTAATTCTTCTCGCAGCGCGCTAAGAACGGTAGTTCTTCCCGCGACGCGATAAGGATTTGTAGTTCTTCTCGCAGCGCGCTAAGAATCGTAGTTCATCCCTCGACGCGCGAAGAATTATAGTTCTTCCCGCGGCGCGCTAGGAATTTTAGTTCCTCCCGCGGCACGCTAAGAAATGTGATTCTTCCCGCGGCGCGCTTAGAAATGTAGTTCTTTCCGCGACGCGTTAAGGTTAGTTCTGTCTGCCTTCGCGCTCGCGCTCTCTTGACCTTCTGTGTCAGCCTTCTCGCGCTAAACCCTTCGAGTTTTCTTCTGTTTAAATCTAGCCGTTTGCTTTTGTGTTGTCTTATCTTTTGTGCTGTTGACCTAATCTGCTTTATGTCTGAAAAGTTACTTTCGGCGCAGCAACCCCATTGGTTGACAGAAAAAGTGACTGACATTATCTTTTGAGATCTGCTTTTTCCATGCCTGACCTGTACCTTTATCTGAACCGCCCATGCCTTTTTACTGTTCCCTGTCAGCCTTTTTCTCTTTTTCCCTGCTGCCATATCTTTTGATATCTTTTACTTGCTTTTGATATCTTTTGTTATCTTTTGTTTTGTCTTGTTCTGTTTGTCTTGGAATCTTTTCCCTTTTTTTTTTTTTGGATTCATGTCTCCTAGGGTTTCCCTATAAATAATAATCTTATTTTTCCTAACACTACACACACAAAACACTTATTATCTCTCTTCCTTTGCTCTCTGCCGATTGTCCTTCTGCCGCCTCCTCTCTTGCCTCCGTTTTCTCCTCTCCTCTGCCCTGATTTTCGGTAATATATATATAATAATTTACTTATGCAAACTTATAATCAAGACTTAAAACAAATCATTAAAGCAATAATCTTATTTATAGGTTAACTTGTGCTTGTTTAAAGTTGGTTCTTGCTTTATCTTACACCGTATCGTTTATCAAGTGAGTAATCTCGTACCTAATCCCTTTTTGCTTTTAATGTTTTGGGATGTTCATGTGTTCATACAAACTTAGAGTCTTAAACTGTTTATGAACTTTAGTCGCGCAGTATCCCATGTGTTGAGGACGTAGACTTGGCTGTTTATTTGTATGTGTGGATCATTAACCGTCTTGTCGGTCTATTCCGCAGTTCTCATGGTACCATTAGATGAACACGGGAGAACTATCGTTTATGATTTTCTCTTTTGTTTACACATGCACTGTTTGTCTTGTTTGTGAGCTCAATTGTGAGCACTGGCAGTCTTATGAATCTTAGAGTTGGTCCCGATCAGATTACACCCTTGTTGAAAACCAGACATACACATGTTGCGCGCAGATTTATGGTTATCTATGTATTGTATTAAACTTGATTTCTCACCAACACGCAAGTGTTTGACGTTTATTTTAACACATGTTCAGGTTTGCAGTAGCTGTTTTGGAGCTTGTGGACACGTAGGACGTTTTTACTTTTGGACCTTGATTAAAATGTATCAAGACAAGTTATTGCTGTTCGAATATTATGATTTATAATATATTGATTTTTAATGATCTATGTTATCTTGTGTTTACTTTGCGCACGCGCGAATGAATGTATTTATTAAATATTGACACCCAATAGTGTCACGAGTAATGAAACAATATGTGGCGCCCCGATGTATAATCCGCCTTTGGTCGGGGTGTTACACCTTCCATGTAACCATACATAGATTCTTTACAGCATATAACCATATACTTATATCCATTACTATATACGTACACAATCACATATCATACACTTACTGTATAAGGTTAACGTATTAACTTATCACATAGAGTATGCACATAGCCCAGAAATACATAACATAGAAAAAGGGGCTAGCAACTCACCTGGCTCCTTAAGCAATCTGAACTAATAGTAACTCCTTTCTTTAACTACGTACGGCTAACTGTTCAAACACAAGTGCGTCAGTTAACCAAACTAACGAACCCATCTAAGTTACCGAAGATTGTTAAATTAACTAAACCGAGCTAACGGGGTTAGGTAAGTTAAATTAGATAACGAATAATGTTGATTTGATCATCTATCTTTCTATCTAAGTTAACTGTAGTTAACCAGAATTTACAAGATAATTATTAATTAATTATTATTATTATTATTATTATTATTATTATTATTATTATTATTATTTTGTTTTATAAACTTTAACGGGATTGGTTAACAAAACTTAACAGGATCGACGAGGGCGGTTAATTTGGTTCACTTGGGCTGTTTGTTTTGTGTCTTTCACGGATCATTTGGATAACCATGAGTTAGGCCCACATTTAACTGATTGAACTGGATCAGTCAAGCAGGCCAATACCGCATCCCACATCCTGGCCAGCTCTCTTTAACTAACTGATGGGCTTGAATTGCACTAGGCTTGCAAGACAAGCCCAGTTGTTCGTTATTCGGGTCCAGTATCGGGGTTTGGATCTGGATCATGGCGTTAGGTGTTCGGAGTTTGGATATGGATCATGGTGTTCATATACGTGTTCGGGCCTGGGTGTTTGCTATTGGGCTTGAGTGTTCGCTGATAGGTTGTTTGGATAGGGGCTGTTCGGGAATCTGGGCAGGCTACAGTTGTTCGGATCACATGGGGTTCGCTATACACACAAAAAAGAATCATGTTCGCTGCTCGAATTCGAAGCCGGGACCTCCAGCTTGCTAAACAACATTCCTACCACCCCATTACTCACATTCATATGTTGTTATCACCACTATAATTTCTCATATACTAACATTTGCTGCTATTATTAATATCATGTCTTGTTTTTATTCATTTACTTCTTTTCTTTCTTTCCTTTTTATTACCAACGTTGTTGTTCTTGTTGTTGTTGCTGTTGTTGTTGCTGTTGATGTTGATGTTGCTGTTGTTGTTGTCAAGAATCCAAACTCGGTTAGACTAAAGCTCGATCTTTTATCGTTTTATCAAACCAAGTTTTATGAGATCTCGTTCTAGCACTTTTCCATGATCAAGATCCAAACTTTATGTGCCCGATCTACTATTTTAAGGTCCTACCAACCTTAGATCTAACGTAAAACCCAAGCTTTGAATAAGATCTTACCTTTTTTCCTTCTAGATCTAGATCCGATTTGAATTAAAATATACATGCTTGATCTTGTTTCTTGAATGTTGTTCCTTGCAAGAGATAATAAAGAAATATTTGGTCCTTGAATCTTCAAAGAAAGTGTTTATGTGTGTTGATTATAGTGAAAGAGTGTGGAGAATGGTTCATTAGGGCATGGACATGGGTATTTATACCCTTAAATCCTCCTTAAGCCCATATTAAGCCCACCATCTCTCTTAAGCCCATATCTAAGTCCGTGCTCCCTTTCTTTTAATAATTTAAATAAATAATCCTTTATTTATTTTATAATTTTTTTTTTGCTTGTAAAATAGGATGTTAAATATGGTTGAAAATGGTCAAAACTTTTCCACCTGCATATTGGAAACAAACACGGCTAGTGAAATTATGTTTATGAGAACAAATACTACATTTTAAATTATAAGAATTGATATATATAGATGTTTTTATAAATATATTAATATACATGCTCACCCAAGAAAATAAGAGATTATGTTTCCTGAAGAACCAGAATCAGTGGAAGAAGGTGCCAGTGCACATCAACTACAATGATTAGAATTTAGAAGCACATATGGTATACTATTATCTTGCATTATCTATATTATTCTCACCCTTACCTTTATGTATAAGAATACACCGAAGACCAATTGTTTGTGGCTAATTAATTAACAAAACAACAAGGAAAAAAACAAAGCATAACTGAATCAAATACCTAGAAAAGATGAACCCTATATTTGAATTGGAATGATCTAGAATTGGGGAAACTGCAGACTTGTTAAATTTGCGGGGTATGATTAAAACCTGCAGAATATATGACAGTTGTTTAAGGTTTTAATTCATCTACACAGACCGTATCAGACAAACATAACAAAAAAAAACATGAAAGAAAACCTCAAATATCATTCATGCATACCATCAAACAATTAACATGCATGAATCGAACATCAGTTGAATCTAACATTGAACAAGGGACTGTGAAATATATTCAGTTATTAAATTAGGTGAAACACAATTAGGCAAATTAGGTACATTGAATGTAAAATAGGCCTAGTAAATAAGATTAGGTCGCTCTTGAAGCCGCTTCAATTCATCAACCTGTTCAAACTGCCTCTTCATCATATCAATAAACCGACCGTTATCATGAGTGGAACATAGCGTGCGTTTTACGAGCAATGCTCCGGTTTTTCTTAGGGCTTTATTGACATCTCCATCAGGAAAATTAGATGACTTCAGTTAGGGGGGGGGGGGGGGGGGAGGGGGGGAGTTAAAGGTGAAGGAAGCGTAGAGGTTGAAAATGAAATGCACGTGAGATTGAATTATCAATGTTAATGCTAGTAACTTACTTGCTTCTTTCCGCATAGTTGCCAGAGACTTCGTGATTATTTAATTTAACGGTGTCTTAAGTAGAGAGAATGAGGAAGATGAAAGGTTCCATATCTCTATTATAATGTAATATAGATAATAAATAAAAAATAATTCAACCAAAAACGAACGAACCAAACTGAGCGAGACTTTTCTCGTTCTTGGTTTGTTTTCAAACCGAACCGAGCTGAACGGTTCATTTCTAAATCGAGCCAAAATCGAATGAGAATATTTTAAGAAATTTTCGAGTGAGCGAAGAACGAGCGGCGAACAGTTTGGACAGCTATAGGACCGGCCCTGCTTTATACTTTAGGCATTAAAAAACATTCATTTTGCAGCTCTGATATGTTCCTCAATCCTCATGCTTGTAGTTGGGGACATTTTTATCACGTTTTTTTTCACCAACATTAGTTGATGCTTCGGTTTCAAAGTTCTTTCTAGTTAAATGCTGCTGTTGATGACCACTTAATTTTTGACCATAGGACACCGGTTTGACTCCATTAGTTTGTTTAACTCTCTGGCCAAGTGTGTAAGGCTCGATCCGGTGCCCTACTTTAACGTTGGATTTACACATAAACATAGTTATAAATATCTTAGTGAATTAAAAATTTTCACAGAATAGATAAATGTCAACGCTCCATTACATAAGTCTTAAAGTTTAAGTAATATAAAACAAGTCTTTAAGCTCAAACATCGTAAATTAAGTCTTCAGATGCCAACTTCTTTATTTTTCTGTCATGTGTCCCTCTTCAAGCTAGCTGTCTCATCCTACTCACCTGCATGCATACTAAAAGTCAGCTACGCTGAGTGAGTTCTAGTTTAACATGTCATATACTAATCTCACACGTTTACAATACATGTTCGTATCTGGAGATACTATTCTTACCCTTGACCTGCACTTACGTTCTTACTTCTTACATGTACATATACTTAGTCTTACACATTCTTACATACCATATAATTATTCATACATTCTTGAATAGATATTATAAGGGTCTGCCGCCCTAACTCTTGCACATACATTATAAGGGTCTGCCGCCCTAACTCTTGCACCGATATCATAGACACTCTACTCATGCCCAAGAATTTTAAGGGCCTGCCACCGTGACTCTTGCATTATACTCTTTACTTGACTCTTATAAACGATATAAATAATCATATTAAACACACATGACAAATTCTTACAAACATTTTTTTATTATTGCAACAGTTATACAAACACAAACACACACACATACACACATATATATATATATTCACTTATAGTATTACAAGTATGCACACAGTCCCGAAAACATACAAATAGAAGGGGCTAGAACTCACTTGTGTCCTGTTCCTTTCTGAGTTTATGGTCACACCGGTTCTCAGCTGGGCAAGGCTAACTATGTAGCAATTAACAAGCATCACTTAACTACTTCTAATTATATCATTAATAAGTTTTACTAAAAACCTCATCGTAAAATTGAAGTTCAAACCCTCCGTATACGTTTGATGTGTTGTAAAACACATATTTTCATGTTAGGGTTTATGTTGTTTTGTGCGTAAACCGTTAACGATTATTGATTATTCTTGCATGAAATTACATGTTTGTGATTATTATAGATTCCATGGTTGAAGATAGAGAAAAACGAGTCTAAATGAAGAAGGAATAAACTTAGACGAGAATCAAATAGAGCCGGTATGCGCGCACCAAGATAAACGTGTTAGAAAACGAAGAACGAGCACCCAGGACCTGGCTACGCTACGCTACGCGACCAGGTCAGACCATTCAAGCCGCATGTGGAGGCGTCCAACATGTCCCCAAGGCTGCTAAGAATGTTCAGGAATCAGCAACTCTGTCTATTTTGTCTTCTAGTGGGCTTTGTGGGCTTGTTTTAACATATTTTATATAAGGAATGAGGTTTTTAAACACATATATAAAGGTTTTTAACCCTACAAACGAAATTGAGACCCTTCCAACCACCAGAGATCTGTTTCAAACGAAATACCAAAGAGGAGGAACTGCCGGTTTCGAGTTTCATTACCCGGTTGTCGGTTTTGAGTATTTTCACGATTTTGAGTTCGTTTTTGAGTTTTAGACATTCAATATTTTATCTGTTGTTCATTCACTATGCTTGGCTAAACTAGTTTGAATTACCTAGGTTTGATGTTTAACAGTTGATTTATTAGTTTTCAAGTGCTAATCTTGTGTTTGGTTGATTAGTTATTGTAACGTTCATAACTTGTGATATCATTCCATGAACCTTGCTGCCATTAGATGTATTTTAGGTTGCCTAAGCCCCGAGTAGTTGATTATTGCATGAATTTCTTTCATGTGTTCGTTAATTGCTAGTTCGGTTAATACTAAGTGTGTTGATTGATTGTGGTAGACACGTGCCATTAGGGTTTGTGTTTCTTGAATTATATAGGTCAGTAGGATCATCCTCTTTGAGTTGGACCAAGACCTTAGGGGTTAGATTATCTCTCTACTTTAGTTGATTTAGTTACCCGTTACGAGACCACGTACGGTTTTCTAGCTTTCGACTAAAATAGTTTGTAAGTTAAGTTATTTTGTCCTTATTAGTGAATTACCCCTGTGTTCCAAGGTTTGAAATTAGCTTGAGCCTTAGTAAGGATTGTGTTTTTGATACAGACCAAGTAATAGATCATTAGGGTACATAAATAATCAACCGTGAATTAAAAGCTAAGTAGAGGCCGTTAGGCTTTTCTGGTAAAACCGACCACGGGGACCTAGTTGCTTTGATTGCATCTATCTTTGTTCCTCTTTAGAAGCCGGTTTCAAACTCTTGTTAGCACCCGAACCATTCTACACCCGTTAAGTCATCCTACCTTGGTAATTCATTTTTCCCATTATAGTTAATTTCTTTAGTTAAGTTAAATTAGTTAAAATAAATATAAAATCTATTAAATATTATTAGATAGAACTTAGATTAGGGTTAATTATCTGAGCCGTTCTCACGTGTCTTTGTGTTTGACATTCGGACTTCCATTAAACTGTGCTGCTTCGCGATCGATACACTTGTTGTTTGTGGGAAGCTTAGTTAGGATTGCTTGGTTTTATAAATTTAAAGCTTTATGTGAATTGCTTGTTTTAAGTGTGCATTATTTATTAATTGTTTTCACCACATCAATTTTTGGCGCCGTTGCCGGTGACACAGTTTGTGACGATTAGAGAACGACCCGAGTTTGGGGATTTGCCGTTTGTATTTTTTCATATATCTAGATTAACATAGTTAGTTTAGTTTTTATTTTATCTTATTATTAATTGTCTAGTTTTAGTTTAATTTTAGTTTTAAATACTTTTGTCTACTACTATCTGGTGCTCATGATCCGTTTCTGTTTAAGTTTGCAGTAATGAAGACTTACGGGAATGGATTAAAAGAACAACAACGTTACACCATTTGGCAGATGGAGATACAGGGGATTTTGGAATGTAAAGAGAAAAATTGAGTGAAACCCCAGTTACATTTGATGTTTAATTTAAGGGGGAATCTTTTGGGTTATGAAAACTCATCCGGTGAGTTCATTGAGCAAATAACACATCTTGATGAGGTAATGTTTGATTGGTTACGTATCCACCATGATACAAATCCAAATGCCCCATTTCTGACCTAAAAAGATTTAGATGGAATCCAGCTTGGTTTAATGAGTCAGTCACAACTTAGTGTGCCGATTATCGAATTTAAAGATGCGGGGATGGAAAAAAAGTTAGAGGAATGTGTGCCCTCTTGGGAAGATGAATTTATGGGTGAGTTTGATGACGAGTTGGTGGATTTTACAGTGATGGATGAAGTAGAGTTTGACCCACTTGGTGATTTGACG
Source organism: Bidens hawaiensis (assembly GCF_021521415.1). NCBI lineage: Eukaryota > Viridiplantae > Streptophyta > Magnoliopsida > Asterales > Asteraceae > Bidens > Bidens hawaiensis. The sequence continues at coordinate 991,519 of NW_027491237.1, read as the reverse complement.
TTGCTCGAAGATTTACTTTATAACGAGCCAGTTGTGGGGATAAAGAGGAAACTTTGTGAGGAGAACCATGAGGTAGTTGATGATTCAGTCCTTCCGAAAAATCACCTTGCCTATGAAAAACCAGAACATGAACTGCAATTAATAGCCATTTGGGACTTGTCGAGGTTTAAAAAGTTAACGAAAAGGAAAAGAAGGAGGATATCTAGGCCCAGAGATCATGGCGTGAAGAAGAGTTCGTCACTCCTGTTTCACTTCAAGGTATCATTTTTGGGGGAGTCTATGAGTTGATGGGCCAAGTTCAATTCGTATGTTTGGGCCCATAAGAGCGGTGCAGTTGGTTTCTTCCCGACCAATTGTAAGAGGAAAGTGTTAAGGAGTATTGATGGGAAGTGGATAAAGGAGAAGCCCCCTGATTGAGGTTTCGGGAGCAAGTCCAGCTGAAGACTATTCTGTATACTTAGCGCTTACCGGGAGGCAACTCGTTAATATGTTTCATATTTATTATTATTTTTATTTTGTCGCTATTTCAGTTGTTTCTTTTCTTGCAAGTTATTATGTGGTTGGCTATGAGATGGTTGATGAGCTAGGGTTTGAAGCATGTGTAGGGATGCCAATTGCTTCATGATTTGACGTGACGAAACATATTGATAGGCACGGAACATAACTCATGACACATGATCATTGCTATTTACCATGGGAGTCTGTTCCATTTTTCTTTATTTATTTTATTTTTGTCGTTTTCCTGTCTCACATTGAGGATAATGTGAAATTTAAGCTTGGGGGATAGGGAATTAATGTTTTAAATGTACTAAATAAATAACAAAAATAAAATTAAAGAAAGATTTCAAAAAAAAATTAAATAAAAAACGTAAAAGAGTTTTAAAATGTCTCGTGTTTTTAAAAATTCTGCATTAAATTAGAAATTATATTAATACCGAGTGCTCTTGACAATCTGTTGGTGCTTTCTTAATATATATATATATATATATATATATATATATAGGATTTGGTTCATTTCAGAAGTGTTCTTATAGTGAGAAGTGCGAGAAGAGATTTTAACCAATCAAAAGTTTTATATTTAATTTTGAATTATTTAATTCTAAAAGTATATTAGTAAATGGTTTAGGAGTTTCTTTTTTGTAATTAATACTAATTAATGTTAAGTTATAAATGACTATAATTTAATCTTTATTTTTTAATTTGATTTAATATTCAAAAATACATAAAACAAAACCACCATACTCATACTACAAAAAAATTAAATTAACCATCATAAAAACAAATACTTACACAAATCATAACATTAACCTACACATAAAAAAACTAGTTCATATTATCACTTACACAGATCACAATATTAATATACATGCACATAACTAGTTCATGGTACCCTACACAAATCACAATATTAACCTATATATATAAATTTACTTCATGTTATTGCCTACCCATTTGTATTTACCTACGCTGATCAAAAAATTAACCCACACAAACAAAAATTATTCATGATATCACATACAATTAATATTGTTAACCTAAAGTTGTAAAATATTCGCAATGTTGGAATACATCATTTTTTAATCTCTTTTATGTGTAGGCAATACGAGTTATGTGTAGGTGAATATTATTTATATATAGGTGAAAATATAATGAACTAGCAATCTGTGTAGGTGAATACGAGTTATGTATAGGTGAATATTAGTTATGTGTTGGTGAAAACAAAAGAAACAAAATTTGTGTAGGTGAACATAAATTGTGTTTGTAATACGAGTTACATTTTGATAAAAATAAAAATAACTAACAATTTGTATAATTAAACATAAGCTATATGTAGGTTATTGTGTTACTTGTGTACGTGATCAATTAATTAAAATTCACCTACATATACATTTATTTTCATATGTAGGTACGTAAAAGAAAATTCAAATAAATCTTATGAAACCATGAATGCAAATAATTTTCTCTCAATTATATTTTATTAAAATTATTCTAGATGATATTTTATGTAGAAGTCAATTTATCTTTTCTAAGATTTGTAACTTTCTACAATATTTAATATGGAGAATTATTGAGGAGTAATTAGTGGAATTAATGTTTTGAACAACTAGAAAATAATCAATGGTTGAGATCGACTACTCGCACTTCTCGCATGATCCATCCCCTATCTATGTATATATATAAATATATGTATAATAGTTATTAAATGTTTATTATGGTTTTTGTAATGAATATTTAAAAAGATTTTGTTTATCTAGAATACGTAAATTAAGGTATATAATATTAGTTTACATAATAATTTGGCTAAGTAATTTATAACCAAATGGCATTTTTATAAACATATATTGTTACCGTTTTAATAATATAAGTACGAATATTTTATAAACAATTATATTTTATGCAATATTAATTTATAAGTAACCCTTTTTTAATCATAAACTTTAAATAAAATATGCTATACGCTCAATACCCATTCATATCTCGTTTCTCTCTTAGTCCATCTGTTAATTTTTAGTATTTCCCGTTAGTACACTTGTTAGGATTTGACTTTGCTACCCCTCGAGCGCGACGCTTATTCTCCTACAAAACTTAACATGTTTATTCATTTGATTATTCTATAATGTGAGTTTACATATCCCCCTTTTTCCATCTTTTATATATTGGGGTAGCATGTATACCTTATTTTACTCATTTTTATTTTCACATCTATTCAAAACACAATTCAATATATGTTTATATGTTATTATTGCATGCTCTATGATAATGCTCTATGTGCTTAATTGTTTATTTTATGTTTGTTGGTTGGTATCTCATCCTCATCTAGTATGATCATACATCTTCCCAAGTACTTTGATTTCGTATCAATAAGAACGGGTCCATATCTATTTAGTTGTTTACATTTTCATAAGAATTGTAATATTCATCATTTACATATGAATTGTGATTTATCTATATATATATATATATAAAACTAAAACTTATATAAAACTAAACTTCGTTCGTTAACTAAATACAAGAAACTATCAAGTTGTGCAATTTTAACCCCTGCCTTATAGTTTTTACAACTTGTGATCAAACAACCATAAACCATGGACTAGAATGCAAACTCTATTCAAAATCATTCCCTCCCCACCCATCACTACCGCCATCGGTCGAACACCTCCCCCCCCCCCTGTAAATTTTGATCCTCAAAGCAAGCCATAAAACACAGAATTGGACATGTTTACACGCGTCTTGTCCAACACATTATTCATCTATATGGTAACTTTGCTTATTTACAGCTAATTCTATCGAATCAGACCAATCTTGCAATAATCAAAAACGCTGACTGAACCGACCTTGTTACACCTTAAATATGTGACCAAAATTCAATTAACTCGTCCCTAATATACATGCTGACCCTAGGCCCTATATCAATTATAGTAAAAAAAAGTCCTTTTTGATCAATTGGAAGTCGTGTTCTTGGTCGAAACCTGGCTTCTTGTTCTTCTTCAAATCCTACTTGTTCCAGGTAATTTGCATTTGGGTTCTGATTGGAATTAGATGCTCAATAAAACCCCACTATCGATTTTAGCATAAGATCTTCGATTTTGTTTTTTTGGTAAAATCAGGGTTTAGTTTCAATTTGAGATCGGTATGGTTGTCTGTTTAACTACTTTCTATTCCAATCTATTAACAAAGTAAAGCACCAGCCCAGTTGGCTTGTGCGTGTTGAGTTAGTCATGGACCAGTGAGAGACCTGGGTTTGAGTCCCTCCCAAGCCTGCTTTGTTTGTTTTTTTTATGTTTTATCTTATCTTGTTATAATTTAAAATATAAAACAATATTATATCCAATCATTTAACGAACCGAACATCTCTAGCCATTTAAAATAAATTTTCTTTTGTCTAAACTTATCTGATTATGTATACATCCATGAATTAAATATATATATATATATATATATATGTATGTATATATGTATAAACACACACACGCACACACATATGTAACTTTGTATATACTATTAAATCGTTATATATACTCATACCTTTCATTTTTTTTTTCGATTTAACCTAGTACAATTTTATAGATAAATAAACTAAAATAGTTTTATTCGTTCAACAGACCAAACCTCGTTAAACTTTTTATATAGATTTTAAATATAAAAATTCCATGTAAATGTATATTTTATTGGTAAAAAAAAGAAACCAAAATAACTTGTAAAATATATAAGTTAATTATGTTTTTTATTACACTTTTACGATATTAAATACCAAATATACTTGACACTTTAACTATTCCAAATCCGTTATAAATCTCAATTCTCATGTATTATTAGTCTATTCTCGTTAAGATATACTTCCAGCATACTTTTAACTCAGGACAATTCGTTGGAATTCACCGCATGACCCATCAACTCACTTAACCAGACAACACGTTGTAATACCCCGGCTAAAGCGGAAACGCCTGAGTGTGATGTACAGATTGCTAAAAACACACGTGACACTATTAAGTGACAATATTATCATTAATTGATTTAAACATCAAGTACAAAAGTTTATAACAAGAAATACACGAAAAATACAAGAACAATTTAACAACTTGTCCATTTATTTAAATACCCTAAGTTCTAATGTCTTCTTTTTGTGTCAACTTCTAATAGATGTACCTGTAGCATATATATAAAATAATGTCAACTAAATGAATACTTGGTGCGTTCACACAAGTTTGATATAAGTACATAAAAATCATACAATTTCATGAACCAGTGTAAATGAGCAAGTAAAGTCCTTTCCGGTTGGGATTGTGCACCAACGTACTCAGATAAGCGCAAGTAAGGTCCTTTCCAATTGGGATTGTGCACCAACGTACTCGGATAATGAGGCCCTTTTTCACTTATAACAACAAATGTCTTGAGCGCAAAGGAGGGCGTATGATCATACTTAATGAGGAAACCATGAGCACGTAATCTTTGAGCAAGTAAGCAAATAAACACACAAGTCTATGTAACGAATTGTAGTTTGTAGATAATAATTAAACGAAATTGTAATGTTGATAGGATGTATATGCTACCCTCAAAATGTGTAAAAGCGTTAAAAAGGGGTGTGAGAAACTCACCTTAAAGTTGAAGACAAACTTGAAATAAAACTGAAAGCGCGTAAAATAAGCCGAAGCAATTGAACTTCATGAACTAGAATTAAAGTACAAACTAAAATATTAACTAACGACTTATAAAAAGTAGATAACTCGGGTTGTCGGGATTTTGAAGTATTGAATGTACATTTTATTATGGAGTTGGATATTATAATATTAGTTTATAACTTTATACATTAACGAATTTTAAAGTTTAACGAACGAAAAAATGTATACATATATATATATCTATATATAAGTTAAACTTGTTTTAAACGAACTTGACGGGTTTGAGATTTATAATGTTTATGAATTATAGATCTTAAAGGAATTTTAGTGTAAGGTCCCGTTACCGGTGCCTCACATTTGGACGCTGGATTTACTCATTCACATAGTTCTAAATATCAGAGTTAATAAAAACATACGCGGAATATTAAAACTTTCAAAAACATTACATAACAATCCGAAACTTGTCTTAAACAAACAATTTGTCTTTCGAAAACTAAGTAATTGAACATAACACGTCTTGAGTCTTCTGATGTCAGCCTCTTATTCAATGTCACGTGTTCCCCCTCAAGCGAGCTGCCTCATCCTACTAACCTGCGTCCATACTAAAAGTCAGCTACGCTGAGTGAGCTCTAGTTAATCATACAACATGCCACACATTCATAATTTCATACTTTGATTTATAATATACTTAATTACCTTCATACTTACTTTCTTTCATTTTCATACCTTACGTTTTAAATAGCATTACACATTATAACCTTCGCATATATTATTAGGGTATGCAACCCTTTAACCTTCGCATATTTTATTAGGGTATGCAACCCTTTATCTTTCACATATATTATTAGGGTATGCAACCCTTTAACCTTCATATATATTATTAGGGTATGCAACCCTTTATCATTCACATAAATTAGTAGGGTATGCATAACCTTACCTTGCCTTTCATTATAATCTCCGTTATCACATTCATACATATCTTACATACATATCATAGCCGTACATACTTCTTTATTCACATACATATATCATACATACTACACTATACTTTCCTTAACAACACGTGCAATACCCGAAGGTCGTTCATGTGTTGTCAAGCATACATTCATAATTTAAACATAACTTTCACATTTATCAATAAGACATACACTTACCATTTAAGGTAACTGTATTGACATTCACATTGAGTATGCACACATCCCCGAAAACATAACAAGGAAATGGAGCTAGAAACTCACCTGGATCCTGTTACGCTCTCCGTTGATCGTTATTCCCTTCTTTAATTGATCCCGGCTAACTGTTTAATATATATATATATGTTAATCAACCGTATAATTGATTAAGTTGGTATTTTAGTTGACCAACACATTTTCTAAATTGTGCTAGTTCGTCTAATTCTTACATATGGGCCAATTAGTTAGATCAGGCCCACTGTTCATCATAACCTCTGGGCCTAACTGAACAGGCCCAAGGTCAACAGAGAACTATGTGGCCAAGACCTCTTGGCAGAGAGCCAGTGTTGGCTAAGAACCCTGTTTTGACCGAGAAACCTGTTCTTGACCGAGAACCTATGTCCTTGACCGAGAACCTTGTTTAAACCGAGAACTCGCATGGTGGCCGAGAACTCTTGTTGACCGAGTTCTCGCGTTGACCGAGAACTTAAGGTGGAGGTCCATGGCCCATTTATGATTTGAACTTAAGGTCACCGAGAACTTAAGGTCACCGAGAATCCATTGTATGATGCTTACAACCCATATTTTCATTCTTTAAATCCATTCTAGGCTCAAATAACAGTTAACGATCCATAATCACAACCTTTAACCACCTATTTTTTATTTTCCTTAACCGTTTTACACCTGTTAGCCCCTCGGCTTCAAGGTCTAACTCGTTTTAGTTGTAAAGCTTGAGCCTTTAATCATAAAAATGTTCTTTAAGTTAGATCTAGGGTTTCCTTTAAGAACCGTATCTACCCATGAGTTTTAATCATCAAGTTTGCATTTTTATGAAAGATCTAGATCCGATCTACTCTAGGGTTAAGTTTTATGACAAACCGTTCATATTAACGTCACCTTTAAACGTAAAGAATATACCTTTAGATGTTCGTAAGGTCACGGCTAGCTTAATATGCGATCTTGGACTTGTTAGCTCACTAGTATGATCGAAGGTCCTATGTTATGATGCTTGGTTTTGGGTTCGGATTGTGGCCGACGGCTAGGGGAGGTGTATTTGGCTTAAGTGTGTGTTTTATGGTGTATAGAGAATAAGATGATAATATGGATGGAAATAGAAAGGATTAGGGTTTAAGGGGTATTTATACTCCTTTAAGCCCATGGTCCTAAGGCCTATATTTCCATTTTGGTCCATAATTAGCTCCATCTAATTAGCCTACTTATCTTGTGACATTCGTCAAATTTAAGTCTCGAGTTGTATTCGTTTTGTAAACTTTTAGTATGTAAACCCGACTCAACATTTTTAGAATCTTATTTAATTATTATATACTATTATTATAGACCTCGACCATAAATAAATCGATGTTTGTCATATTATAGAGTCGTTAAGAAAAACATAAGGGGTCCAAACTGATTTTCGTAAAATCGTTTTAAGTTTTAAAAACCTTTAAACACATATTAAACTTAGATTGAAACTTAAGGGGCCTTTCTGTGAATATGTGACACATGCATATATAAACAAAACCCTAACCGTAACCCATTAAACATCCAGCCGCCCCCATCTTATTCTTCCCTTCTCCGGCGCCGTTTTCCGGCGACCGGCGACACCGGCAAACCCCACCTCCCCGTTCTCGATCTCCGACGCATCACCACCTCCCCGTTCTCGATCTCCGACGCCGACAACCCTTTTTTCCCTTCCTCGGCTTTCCGGCAGCCACCTCCGGCGGCCGGAGCGGCGGCCGGTAACCTCATCTCTCTCTCTCGCCGTTCCATCTCTCTCTCTCTCTCCCTGCTTCGTCTCTCTCTCTTTCTCTCTTGCTGTTCCGTCTCTCTTTCTGCCATCTCTGTCTCTCTCTCTCTCTCTATCCGTCACTCTCTCCCTCTCTCTCCGCCTCTCTCTCTCTATGGCGGCAACATAACGACTTTGCTCGGCTCCGACAATTGTTCTCGACCAAATGTCATATGGTAAGCATGAGATTTAGAGTTTTTAATCGTTTTGGTGTCTAACTCATAATCGGTAATCGAGTCAAGTTTGATTCCCTTCGTGACCAACTTCGGTTTGTTTTTGTTAACAAATAATTCAAGTTAAAATTTCTATTTTTTTTATTTTATTAACATCGTATTTATTATCTAGATTATATTATTTTTATTATTAACTCTTTATAAAAATGTATATTATTATTAATTTTAATTATTAGTACTATTAATGTCATATTTATTAATAGATCTTTAATATGGTGAACTCGTTTAGAAACCGAACCAAAATTAAGTATGGTATTGTTATTACTATTATTAGTATTATTATTATTATTGTTATTATTATCATTAACAAAACAATTTTTATTTTTCTTATTTCTATTATTATCATTATTTTCATAATTAATAGATTATTATTACTATGATTATTATTATCATTATTATTTTGATTATTAAGTAATATTATCAAATTCTATTATTGTTGATATTATCCACTTGTTTATTGAACCGAAACCCATGTCGGGCCTAGTTGTCATTTAACGTAATCGTTACTCGAGTTATATTTTTATCACTAATACTATTATTATCAAAATGTTATAAGTATTAGTTATTATCATTAATATGGCACATATAATTATTATAATAATAATTATTATTATTAGTAAAATTAATAAACCTAGTATTAATGTAATCAACAACAAAAGTAATTATTGTTATATTTATTTTTACTACTACTATTATTAGTTTTAACAACAATTCTCAATTGGTAGTATTATTATGTATTATTATCATCATTATTATATATATATATATATATATATATATATATATGATGGATCATGCGAGAAGTGCGAGAAGTCGATCTCAACCATTGATTATCTTCTAGTTGTTCAAAACATTAATTCCACTAATTACTCCTCAATAATTCTCCATATTAAATATTGTAGAAAGTTACAAATCTTAGAAAAGATAAATTGACTTTTACATAAAATATCATCTAGAATAATTTTAATGAAATATAATTGAGAGAAAATTATTTGCATTCATGGTTTCATAAGATTTATTTGAATTTTCTTTTACGTACCTACATATGAAAATAAATGTATATGTAGGTGAATTGTAATTAATTGATCACGTACACAAGTAACACAATAATCTACATATAGCTTATGTTTAATTATACAAATTGTTAGTTATTTTTATTTTTATCAAAATGTAACTCGTATTACAAACACAATTTATGTTCACCTACACAAATTTTGTTTCTTTTATTTTCACCAACACATAACTAATATTCACCTACACATAACTCGTATTCACCTACACAGATTGGTAGTTCATTATATTTTCACATACATATAAATAATATTCACCTACACATAACTCGTATTGCCTACACATAAAAGAGATTAAAAAAAATGATGTATTCCAACATTGCGAATATTTTACAACTTTAGGTTAACAATATTAATTGTATGTGATATCATGAATAATTTTTGTTTGTGTGGGTTAATTTTTTGATCAGCGTAGGTAAATACAAATGGGTAGGCTATAACATGAAGTAAATTTATATATATATAGGTTAATATTGTGATTTGTGTAGGGTACCATGAACTAGTTATGTGCATGTATATTAATATTGTGATCTGTGTAAGTGATAATATGACCTAGTTTTTGTATGTTTAGGTTAATGTTATGATTTGTGTAAGTATTTGTTTTTATGATGGTTAATTTAATTTTTTTGTAGTATGAGTATGGTGGTTTTGTTTTATGTATTTTTGAAGATTAAATCAAATTAAAAAATAAAGATTAAATTATAGTCATTTATAACTTAACATTAATTAGTATTAATTACAAAAAGAAACTCCTAAACCATTTATTAATATACTTCTAGAATTAAATAATTCAAAATTAAATAGAAAACTTTTGATTGGTTAAAATCTCTTCTCGCACTTCTCACCATAAGAATACTTCTGAAATGAACCAAATCCTACATAGATATACGTATATATATCTAGTTTTTAACCGAGATTCGGCAAACAACGAGTCAATATTTGGTTTTGTTAAGATATAAATTATTTATCATTTATAAAGGTTTTAAATAATTGGAATTGATTATTTTAACAAAATACAAAAAATAAAGGCAAAACGGGGTGTCAGGGGTCGAACCTGTGACCTCCACCCCGGGATTCAAGTGTCTTAACCAGTTGACCCATCCAACATCTTTCAACAATACCCAGAACCCAAATAATATAAACATATGCAAACATCAACAGATTTGGTTAAGAACCCTAACGAATTCAATTGATCCAAATCTGTTAATGTTTATCCAATAAGCCTTAGGGCTTTTAATCAACACAGTATCGCGATTCTAACCATGTATACAATTACCTCTAACAACGATCAGAGGTGGGTGAACGAGATCAAGTAGGGCCGGCGGTTTAGTGATGAAAGAACGAGTTATAACGAGTGAACTTGTCTTATTAAGTATAGGGGTTTAGGACGTGATAGCTTGAGTGAGTTGTGGACGAGTTTAATTGAAATATAAACGAGTTTATATAGTGTTTTAGGAATCGAATGGTCCGCAGTTCGTTTTTGGCATTGAGTTGTCAATTGGTTGTTGATTAACACAATTAAGGTATGATTTGGACGCGCTTTTGATCACTTAACGTTTATACAAAGTCAATTCCGTGATTCCAGGCCATAATCGTGGGTCATGAAGCAAACGGGTGTTGGCCGACAGTGGGAGGGAAGAAGAGAAAAAGAGAAAAAGAAAAAAAAATAAATAATATTTTTAAATTTGCATATTGATCCTTGATGTTTGAGTGTTGAGACAAGTGATAAAGGAAATCTTAGAGGGTTGTTTTTCAGGTTTTAAATTTGACGAATGTTACATAAGTATTCTGAAAAGCTGGTCCGAAAAGCAAAAGAAAGAGAAAGTTATGTATTGTAAAATGCCATAGAAGCATTCTAAAAAATAGAATAAGATGCCAAAGTTGCACATACTAGACGGGGCTGAGAGTTTACGCGTTGCTAAGGGGATAGTGACTCCGAGGTTATCGCTATTGGGGCTCAAGGTTCTTAGTCAATAAATATCAAATTAGGGATTTATAGGACAATGTCCATTAATATTTAGGAATAGCTCGTACGGCCTCCACATGACCATTCATCCATCAAATTTCACCGAGTGCATCTACTTAGTACCATCAACGAGTCATTGGCTTATGGTGATTTGTCAAACTAGTCTGCTTTGACTCTAGTTTTTCTAGCTATCTTTGTCTGAGATGGGGTAGGTGTAGCCGTGGTTTTTGAACTTAAAACGCTTAATGCAATTGGGGGTTTGATAGGCTGGTGGCTGGGTTTAAGTGGACAAAAATATCGGCAATCGCGGTTTTTGCGTTTATCTGTGCTTAAAAGATAACGTATATGTTTTAAAGATCGGTTTCGAATTCCGATTCCATTGCAAAATACTTTTTCAGAGATGAAAAAGGTTTAAGTGTCGGGATATTTGATATGGTCTAAAATATACATATTATTATATAAATATTTCCTGCACTTTTAGATACTTTGAATTAAGTTTCTATTGAATATTACTCAAATAGCTTGTATTTATATTTTTAAAGTTAAAAGAGATAATGAGCTAAAATTGGATTTTTTTACTAAACTTGAAACCAATGAGTAAAACTTTAAACAAATATTATATATATATATATATATATAGGTTTTCTCTAGTGTTAATATTGTTTAAATAATTAGAATTATGAATATGATTCGTAATATAGAATCACTAAATATAATACTTCAATTTGAATATTGATTTTATATGTTTTCGAAACAGGTGATTGAAAGGGAGTTAAATGGGTCTAAATTCAAATCATAAATGGGCCATGGACCATGCTCCTGAGTTGTGATTCAAGTTAAAAGAAAATAATTAATTTTGGGCTTAATATACGTAATATGGAAAAAGTGAAAAGATAAAGAAATGGACTTTTGGGCTGGACACAAAAGAAAGCAATTAGTCTTGGAGTGTCGTGAAAGTTATTGGTGGAGGGGTTTATTTAATTGAAGAAGGAGGTCGACAGAAGGGAGGAAGAGAGATAGACTCCAATTCAGGGGGGCTGCCCCTGTTCGATCAGAAGGGATTCGGCCAGAGGAGTTGGGAACGCTACTGTACTTCAAAAGAATCATCATTATTATCATTGGATTGAAAAAGAGATCAAGCTACTTGGCAAGTTACTCAATTATATTTATTTATTTTTCGATGAACGATAATAGTTATTTTATCTTTGTTTCATCAATTATTATTATGATTGACTAAACTATTAGAACTACCTAGGTTTTGATGAATATTGACGTTGTTTGATGGTTTATTTGGTTTTGATTGATCACATGACGTATTATTATTGAAATACTTTATATAATTTGATCTAGGATGTGTTACTTATTGTTTTTACATAATTATTGCATATTGATTTCGCGTATTATTTTGATTGATTGATTGTGTGTCATTCGGTTAGGGTTCTACGTTTAGGTCATAGACTTGGTGTTTTTTTGATCTTGTTATGGTTAGCGCGGCCATAGGAATCTGAGTGCATTTAATTATTAAAATTCAATAGGTTCACCTACGTTGCGACCGAGAGGTAATAGGGAGTCGGTTTGTCTCGCGTCTTTATTCGGTTAGGTTAGAATTGTGCGAGAGAGAGTTTTGGTCTTGTCCGGTTTAGTTTTGCGTGCAAATATGTGTCTCAGATCGAGTTAGATTTTGTTACTCCTTTATCCCTAGAATTTCTAGTACCAATTTTAAGCGGGTTTTGTGTCGTTGAGTCCGAGAGGAGATGCGTTATAAGGGCACCTTAGTAATCTTTATCCCAGTGCATTTATTCAATCTTCTTAGATTTGTGAGGGTTAGTTGGTGAGACCGAGAGGTGATCTAGCGAACTTTAATGAGCCTTAGTTGATTATTTTAAGATCCCGGTGTCGTGTGATTAGTTAATTCCTTTAGCCGTTGAACTGTCAATAGGATTCTTGCCTAGGTAGTCGTTTCTCCATATTCATTAAGAGCTCCGTTAGTATCGTTAAGTTTCACCGTTAGTTAAGTTAAATTAGTTTTAAATAATTAAGATAAATAAATATATTATTATTTAGGCATGACTTAGATTAGGGTTAATTATCTGAGCCATTCTCACGTGTCATTGTGTTCGACATCCGGAATTCCTTTAGATTGTGCTGCTACGCGACCGGTACACTTGCCATTTATGTCAAGCTTAGTTAGGATTGTTTGGTGTTATAAATTTAAGACTTAGTGTTGAATTGCGAGAATTAGTTATTAATATTTATATATAGCTTTTCGCACATCACTTTCACTTGTAAACAAGCACTTACGAACATAATCTACTACATCATTCTTCATTCCTGGCCACCAGTAGTCTCTTTTCAAATCTTGGTACATCTTCGTGGTTCCTGGATGAATTGAATACCTTGACTTATGAGCTTCGTCTAAGATTCGACCTCTAAGATTCCATGGCGTGGAATCCACATACGGTCAAACCTAGTCTTAACACCATGAGTTTTTTCCATCAACTCGTCTTGCTGACTGAAAATCCTCTCTTTCTTTACTAGCCCTTCATCTACCAGCACTTCTGACTGCACCTTAATGATTTCTTCAAATAGACTTGAGTTCATAATCAACTGGTATGACTTCACTTTTGCAATAACCTCCTCATTCTTACGAATTAGCGCATCGGCAACCACATTAGCTTTACCAGGGTAGTACTGAATGTCGCAGTCGTAGTCCTTTATCAACTCTAACCATCTTCTCTGTCTCATGTTCAACTCTTTCTGCTCAAAGAAATACTTTAAACTCTTATGATCTGTGTAAATGGTATACTTAGTACCATGCACATAATGCCTCCATATCTTGAAGCATGCACTACTGCTGCATCGGATAAGTACTCTCATGGACTTTCAACTGTCTAAACGCGTAAGCTATCACTTTTCCTCGTTGCATCAACACACAACCTAACCCATGATGCGAAGCATCAGTACAAACAACCAAATATTTGTCACCATCAGGTAAAGAAAGGATTGGAGCTTGCGTGAGTCTCTTCTTTAATTCTTCAAAAGCTTCTTCTTGGAACTTACCCCAACTGAATACTACCGACTTTCGGGTTACACCGGTCAACTGTGCGGCTATCTTGGAGCAGCCTTCGATGAATCTTCTATAGTAGCCAAGTAACCCTAAAAAGCTTCGTATATCAGTCGGATTCTGCAGAGTCTTCCAATTTGTTATTGCCTCAATCTTAGCTGGGTCCACGGTAATCCTTTCAGGATTAATCACGTGACCTAGAAATTGCACTTCTCGCAACCAGAACGCGCATTTCGAAAACTTAGCATACAATTTTTCTTCCTTAAGAACTTCCAACACTTCCCTCAGATGCTCAACATGGTCAGACTTATTATTTGAATAAATTAATATATCATCAATGAAGACGATAACTGACTTATCCAACATCGGCGGACACACCCTATTCATCATGTCCATAAATGCTGCAGGAGCATTCGCTAGACCAAATGACATCACGAGGAACTCGTAGTGTCCATACCGCGTTCGGAACACTGTCTTTGTAACATCCCGAATTTCAAATAATAATATTTTATAAAATAATATAAGAGGGAAAGAGATGTAGGCTAATTAGAGAATTAATCATGGACTAAAAAGGAAAGATGGGCCTTAGGTCCATGGGCTTAAGGGAGTATAAATACCCCTTAAACCCTAAATCTTTCCATTTCCATCCATCTTATCCATCTTATTCTCTCTACACCTCCATAACACACACAAACCCTTCCCTATTTACGACCGAGAGAGAAATAGAGAGATCCAAGACCAAATCCAAGCCGAATACCAATAGATATTGATTACACAAGCTAGATAAAAGATAAAGGTTGATAAACAAGTCAAGCCGTAGCCTATTAGCCGTATAAAGGTATGTCCTTGATCTTAAAGCTTACGTTTTTATGAACGGATAGCCATGAAACTTGAACGTAGACTAGATCGGATCTAGATAAAACATAAAGTTAACAACTTGATGATTAAAATGGACGTAATATACTCATGGCTAGATACGGTTCATGAAGGAAACCCTAGATCTAGCTTAAAACGTGCTAAAAGTGTAAAGATCCAAGCTTTATGCTAGAAATGGACTAGATCTTGATAATGGGATGTTAACAGGTGTAAAATGGTTAAGGAAACTGGAAATAGGATGTTAAAAATGTGATTTTTAGACTGATTAATCATTTCTCAAGCCTGGACTGGGTGTATGGTTAGGAAAATCCGAGTTAAAAACATCAGACATGAGTTTTTGGTCAACATGAGAACCTGGTCATTAGGAGATCTCGGTCAACGAGAGTTCTCGGCTAGGAACAATGGTTCTTGGTCAACATACGAGTTCTCGGTCAAAGTTGATGATTTCGGTCAATGATCTCGGTCCCAAGTGTTCTCGGTCACGAGTTCTTGGCTGAGTTCTCTATCCTTGAGTTCTTGGCCAGTTAGTGACTCGAGGTGGACTTTGGGCCTGGCCAGTTAGGCCCAGTTACTTAATGAACAGATGGGCCAGATTTAGCTAAGTCCACTGATGCTAAGCGCATTATCTTAAGCTTAACAAATAAGCCCAACTTAGGGAATAAATTAAAATGTTAATGGAAAATGTGTTAAGGCAGCTTAACCCCAGCCAGGGGCTCTGCCCCTTGGACCCCGCTAGGGGCTGCCGCCCCTAAAACCCCGCTACCAGGGGCGCTGCCCCCGGTCCCCTGTTCGTTGTGGGTTATATAAAGATAGAAATACGTTATGAGTAGTAATAGTTAATTGATACATGTAAATATTATACAGCTAACCGTGCACAACTCAAGAAAGGGATTACGATTAACGGTGAACGTAACCGCATTCAGGTGAGTTTCTAGCCCCATTCCTTGTTATGTTTTCGGGGCTGTGTGCATACTCGATGTGTTTGTTAATACATTTATCCTAAGTGATAAATGTATGCCATATGTGATATATGTGATAGATATGAATGATTGCTTGTCGGTACGCGAACGATCTTCGGATATTGCACGTACTGTCAGGTTGCAAATAAAGATATGAATGTTATATATGGATGATGTATGATCGTTATGAACGAATGCTTGTCGGGGCGTGAACGATCTTCGGATATTGTACGTACCGACAAGGAGTATGATTGTTAAATAAATGATGTGAAGAACGCCTAGAGTGTTCTTACGATATGATATAATTATTGTATATGCGAAGTAAGTGTATGCAGGTACAGGAATGGTATGTGAGTTCTACGTCTGACGCAGTAAGTTAGGATGGAAAATCCCTCTAACTTCCATTGGGCTTAGACTTGGCATGTGATGGCGTAGTTAAGGACTGTGGGTCTTATACGTGTTATAGATGATAGATGAGAATGTAGTTAAGGACTGTGGACCTTATACGTAATTTAGATAGGAGTCAGCATAGGAAAGGACTGTGGACCTTATACGTGCTGTAATTGTATTGTGGTAGCATAGGGGAGGATTGTGGACCTCGTACGTGCTATGAATTAGGTTACAACATAGGGAGGGACTGTGGACCTAGTACGTGTTGTTAATGTAGGATGGTATAGGGAAGGACTGCGGACCTTGCACGTACCATAAAAGGTGAGCATAGGTAAGGACTGCAGACCCTTTTCGTGTTCACGACCTTGAGTATAGGTATAGACGGTGGACTATGAACATACTCTCGGTGTACTGAGGTAAGTGATAGTAGTAAGTATTTATGTAGAACAGAAGAGTAACTAGTTAAGTATGAGTATGTATCTTAAGATACGTAAGTATGTATGATATGTGTATGTAATGTACGTTACCTGATTAACTAGAACTCACTCAGCGTAGCTGACTTTTAGTATGCACGCAGGTGAGCTGAATGTAGAGTTATATGAGGATGACACATGGCATGGATTGAACGGTTGGCATCTGAAGATGGAAGAAACGATGGTGTTTAAAATATGATGTTTTAAGTTTGTTTTAAAGAAAGGATTTAATTTTTTGTAACGAATGATTGATGTTTTATATTACGCGAAATTTTTAATAAACTCTGATTTGTAGAACTGTGTTTATGAGTAAATCCGACGTTAAAGTAGGGCTACCGGGAACGGGGCCTTACAGTCTTTTAGGATGTCTGCTTCTTTCACCTTCAACTGATGATAGCCTGATCTGAGATCTATTCGCGAGAACCAAATTGAACCTTGCAATTGGTCTAACAGATCGTCAATCCTTGGAAAAGGATATCTATTCTTTATCGTAAGCTTGTTCAACTTGTGATAGTCTAAGCACATTCTCATACTGCAATCCTTCTTCTTCACAAATAATACTGGTGTGCCCCACGGGGAAACACTTGGTCTAATAAACCCTTGTTGGGGAGTTCTTGTAGTTGGGACATCAATTCTTTCATCTCGGACGGCGCTAGACGATAAGGCGCTTTCGCGACAGGCTGGGCTCCTGGTATTAAATCTATCTGGAATTCTCTCTCGCTCCGGTGGCAACCCTAGAAGATCCTTAGGGAATACTTCAGGGTAGTCGCGCACAATAGGAACATCTTTCATTTCTTTCGTCTCGGCCGTAGCATTGACAACATACGCCAGGTAGGCACCGCACCCTCGCCTTAACAAACCCTCGGCTTTTAGCATCGAAATGACATTAAGCCCAGAACTTTTGTTATCACCATAAACCGTCACCGCATTACCATCCAAGGACTTAACCTTATTATCCTACTCTTACACACTATCTGAGCTTCAAACTCAGATAACCAATCCATTCCCATAACCACATCGAACCCTCCTAAGGTCATAACATACAAGACAACAGGGAACTCATGTCCCTCTAACTCTATCTTACAGTCCTTAACCATTCTCATTATTTTAACCTAGGTGTCACTAGCGGTTTCTACTATAAAAGTTTCAGACACTAGGCAACATCTCATTTTAGCTAATTTACTAAATGGGGTGGCTACGAAACTTTTGTTCGCACCCGACTTGTTCCTGGGTTAACATGTAAGCTCTGGTCCTCGGCCTAGTCTAATCAACATCATTCTTTCCACTCCCTCCAGCTCCACCATCGGTGCATTCCTTGGCAAAATGGCCCGGCTTACCGCACTTGTAACATGCGGGTTTTGCAATACAATCGGGAGCATAATGCCCCACCTTTCAACACTTATAACAGGCATTCGACCCAAGCCCGCACTCCCCTCCGCGGGCCTTACCACACTTATGACAAACATCAGATCCTTTACCCCACTTGCACTTACCCCCATGCATCTTTTCACATGTCTTACACGGCCTCTTCTCCCAAAATCTCGGCTGCTTGTTCTTAGGGTTCTATAATTGAGTACCGAGTCGCTTAGTATGATTGACCCACTTCTTATCTTTCTTCTCTTCTTCTACCACAACATCATCCACAGCCAGGTCTTCATAAACCATCTCTGCGAGTTCGACAGTAGAGTCAAAAGTAGCAGGTTTATTCTGTAACACCCCGTAACCGCAGCGGAAACGTAAACGGGATGCAACAGACACCTCTGATATCAACCACATTGTTTATAAAGAAAACTGAATACATTAATATACTTCAAATTACATTATCTCATATTTCAATACCGTCTAGGTGATATACACATCATACAATATGATACATAATTCTATTTAATATAATGTATCCTAACATCCCACACGCAAATCTTACACACATCAAGCACTTAGCACGTAAGCAATCACTTCATCTTAATTGTACCTGAAAAGCATGTGAGAAAACGGGTCAACTACGAATAGTTGGTGAGTTTCACAATTTGAGTAAACCATGATAAATCCATATCATAATATAATATTATCGATGTAATTATGCTGAGCCCACAAGTGAAACCTCTGTTAACCCAGTACTGTACCCGTTCCGGGGGCAATGTTAACCCAGAAACACTTCTAAGGACATCTGGGGATACTGTTAACCCAGTACAGTACCCATTCCGGGGGCAATGTTAACCCAGAAAGTTTTTATTTTCTTTTTAGCACAAATAATTATCCGTTTAGTCTCGGATCTTGAAATTTTGCACAAATCACTTTTTGACAGTGGGAAATTTTATAAAAATATTTCCAGAATTAATTTTTATATTTAAAATTTATTTATCTATTTTTAAACACCATTTAAACACTAAATATGTCGTAAATACCAAACGACCTTAGAAAAATCCCAAATTTTTCTTGGATGTCCCCTGCCATCCACATAGTCCCCTGTAATTTTTCCAGAACCAAAATCTTTTTTTACATGCCATTTTTACTAAAACCGAGCTAGAAAACCCTAGAACTCGTTAACCGAAAAGCCTACTTAGACTTATTCAACTGACCTAAAATTTTGTGTGTGACTTTTACATGATATAAAAAGATTATCTGCAATTTTCTAGAATTTTTCATGATATTTAACTATTTTTCACCATTTTTAGCCAAAACCGAGCATTAAATTCACCAAATATTCATCCTTTGTCCAAAAATTACCAAAAATTCACAGAACTCATATTTTCATGTATTTAACACCTCTGTAAAATTTCATGACCTATCTCTAAACGCACCACAATCTGTCCCAAAACACTCATAACCGAACATAAACCGAATATACCTTTTGTTTTCCGCCACTACAAGCTACACACTCGTCTTTCCGCCTTATCTACCACTAAATACAGAACCTACAACCAACATACCACAATACCAAGCAAGTTACACTCACAATCAAGCCTCTTACACTATAGTTTCGGTTATTGTTTCAAAACTAAAGTTTAAACCGTAAAAATTCGTTTTTGGTTCATTTAACTCCTTTCTTGGACCAAGATCCCTTGTATAACCCGTATACATCACTTGATCATGCAAGAATCGGTTTTCATTATTGAAACCTCATTTTCTTGCAAATAAACTCAAGAAACGAAGATGAACACGTAAATAACTCGGTTTTTACCTCGGTTTTCTTGCTAAAAACTCGGGTTTTTTGATGATCTTGTGGAGAGAATTGAAGAAGGAGATTGAATGCTTGTAAAAAAAGAATAAAGGGCTTGGGGATATCCCCTTTGGTCCAATCGGTTTAGATAGGGGGGTGGGGTGGGACCCACCTCTCTATTCTTAGCCACATGTTTGGATTTCGGAAATCCGGATAATGTTTTGGATAATCTGATTCAGTTCGTTTTTCGGTTAAATGTCTAATTCGGCTTAAAACGAGGCTAAAACGGTCGTTTTCGGCTTAAAAATGAAATTTATATAAAACCGATTTAAAAACTTTAAAAACTTAAACCATGACATTTATTAACTTAAAACATCATATTATTAATTATTGCGCATCTTTTTCGGCTTGATTGATTGTCTCTTGCTCGGTTTGGTATTAAAGGTTTCATTTAACGTACCGACGTACAATTAAATCGAAAATTATTTTTCTGTGCCGTACTTTACTTATCCCGAAGCATTAATGCTTCGTAAAATCACTAAATATTATAGATATCATCTATAATTGAACCCTCGATTCATTCGGGTTTCAATAACTATCGATCGATTAATCGCATATTCAATACGATGAATTATATATTCACGTACAATCAATACAGTGAACCATGTATTCTCGTATAATTACTATGGTAATTCATGTACCCGACATTAAATATAACGTAACTATTGTCTACCGGTTAGGGCATATCTGGTTTCGTCGGAATCGTTACATTCTCCCCCCGTTAAGAAATTTCGTCCTCGAAATTTTATTCGCCCACTATCCCCTTCCGAGAGAAAGGTGGGGGTTTTTCCTTCAGAATTCACCCTCGCGTTACCAGGTATAATCTGGTCCTCGCTGTGAATTCCACTTAATCTAAATCAATAAAGCTTGGTGTGTCCAAACTGTTTAGTTTTCCCGTCTACTATCTCTACGGAATTATTTATGATATCAGGCATGTCTTCTATGAGTACCCCCATTACTGGTACTTTCGTTGCCTCGTCGCTTAGGTACTTTTCAATCCGTATACATGGCAAAACATCATGTATAGTACTTAGCCCCTGGAGTACTTTAATGGATAAACTAAATGACCAATCATGGAGATAGTCTCATGAGGTCCAATATATTAAGGAGCTATTTTCGGTTTTGCCAAACCTCATATCACCTCTCTAAGGTGATGCCTTAAAAATGCCTTGTCACCTCTTTCCAGTGACAATGGTTTCCTTTGAATGTTGGCATAAATCCTTTGCCAATCTCGCGCTGCTTTCAACTTATCTTAAATATTATAAATCCGATTGGTTGTTTTCTCGAATCAATTCAAATCTTATAGCTTGATTGACGCCCATTTTCAATTTAACAAATTGGTGATAATTACTTCACCCATAGAAAGCTTCAAGCTCTCGATGCTTCCTTCCCCGCCTTCCAATAATGGAAGTAGGATAACTATTTCGATCTGAGATAATTGAAAATGGTACTCCACGACGAGACACCATTTCACCATCAAGAATTTGGGCGAGAATTCATTGTGGTAATCGTCATGGATTGGAATGAAATGCGAGGATTGGTTAATCGATCCGCGATTACCCAATTTACCTCATGCCTTTGATATATCTTGGGAATTTGCGTCCCGAAATCCATTGTAATTTATTCCCACTATCATTGGCGAATTTTCTGTCGTTGTGGCGTTCCCTAGGGTTTTCGGTGTGCAACCTTATCTCTTGCATAACTTAAATATTCACCGACATACGTAACCATATCCTTCTCCAAACTCGGTCATTAATAAAATCCTTTCAGATATTCGTATCATCAATAGTCTAATCCGATCCCGGATGTATGGAATATTTCGATCTATGCGCTTCGTCCATGATTAATTCACGAAGGTCATGGAGGGTCGGGATCCAAACGCGATTTTTTTTTTTGAAATAGAGAATTTCGTCCACGCGCTGTTCGAAATTCTTCTCATTGCCGTAAAGTCCCTCCTTTTCCAATTGTTCCTCTTTCAACGCCTCACGTTGAGCGACTCGAATCAGGTCCGAAAGGTTCGACTGGACTATCATCCCCAGCGCTCGCACTCGCAATGGCTTAACCCGATCTTTCCTACTCAAGGCATCGGCTACGACGTTAGCCTTGCCGGGGTGATAACGGATATCACAGTCATAATTGTTTAACAACTCGACCCATCTTCGTTGCCTCATATTCAGTTCTTTCTGATCGAATATGTGCTGCAAACTTTTATGATCGGTGAAGATGGTGCACTTCGTACCGTAGAGATAATGTCTCCAGATTTTAAGTGCGAAGATAACCGCTCCCAGTTCTAAGTCATGAGTAGTGTAATTTTTCTCGTGTACTTTTAACTGTCGGGAAGCATAGGCTATAACCTTATTATTCTACATCAACACGCATCCTAACCCTCTACGCGATGCGTCACAATACGCGACAAAACCATCGTCTCCATCGGGGAGACTTAAAATCGGCGCTTGGCACAATTTTTTTTTTTTTTTTTGCTTTAACGTTTGAAACGCCGTTTCCTGCTCTTCTCCCCATTCATACTTTCGATCTTTTTGAGTCAGGAGAGTTAAAGGTTGGGCGATGCTGGAAAAGTTCTCTATAAATCGACGATAATATCCAGCTAAGCCTAAGAATTGGCGGATTTCCTTTGGCGATTTAGGCGCTTGCCAATTCTTAATTGCTTTAACCTTACTCGGATCAACGTGTATTCCTTGATGGTTTACAACGTGACCGAGGAATTGCACTTCTTGTAACCAGAAGTTACACTTGGAGAATTTTGCATACAACTTCTCTTGATTCAGAAGCTCTAAAATTATTCTTAAGTGTTGCTCGTGCTCTTCTTTACTTTTCGAGTAGATCAAAATATCGTCAATAAACACGATGAAGAATTTGTCGAGGTAAGGTTTACAGACTCGATTCATGAGGTCCATGCAGCCCGGCGCATTTTTAGCCCGAACGGCATAAATAAGAATTCATAATAGCCGTAACGAGTCCGAAACGCCGTTGTTGCAACGTCCTCCTCTTGGATTTTTCATTTGGTGATAACTATATCTAAGATCAATTTTCTAAGAATACATCGCCCCTTGCAGTTGGTTAAACAGATCATTTACTTCGAAGAAGTGAATACCTATTCTTGATCATCACTTTATTCAATTCTCCCTAATCAATACATATCCTAACACTTCCGTCCTTCATTTCCCAAATAACACTGGTGCACCCCATGGTGACTAACTAGGTCGTATAACATCTTATCCAATAATTCTTGCATTTCAGTTGGTGCAAGTCGGTAAGATGCTTTAGCAACAGGGCCAGCTTGAGGTATTAAATCGATTCTGAATTCGAACTGTCGGGTTGGCGGTAATCCAGGAAGTTCTTCTGGGAAAACTTTTGGATATTTACGTATTACCGAAACATCTTCTATATGTTTTCTTTTAAATACTTTTCTCTGTATCTAATCGCTTCATCGACCGAAAGAGAGCTTCTAATCATCTTCTTTTCATATTTGATTTCAGCTTCATGTCGAGTTAGCCAATCCATGTTAACTATTACGTCAAAACTTCTTAACTTTACTGGTCGTAGGTCAATAAGGAAAGGTTAATCGTTCAGAATAATAGGACAATTCCGAACAATTTAGTTAACCATTAGGGATTTACCGTTAGCGATTCTACAGTATAGGGTTCTATAGTTTCACTAATCGGTATCTTTCCAAATGGTAGGAGGTTAACAGGAACTAACTTCTATCGGCGACCGTAAAAATATCACTGAAGCCTATTGATTTAAAACTACAACATATTTAATACCACCTTTGGATCATGACGTGCTATATTCGAATTACTCACAAAAGCACGGCTCCTTGCTTGATCAGAGGTTGATGCTTGTCATGAGGTTCGTCTTCCCACGACACCTTGGTTCAACTTCGGGCAATTTCTCTTGAAACGTTCTGTACTGCCACATTCATAGCAAGTACAACTGTTTGGCATAATTTGGTTTCTTTGGATGGATTGTTATTGAAGCTGTTGGGTTCGGAGTGGTTGTACACGAATGGGTTGGGGTTGCCGGTTCACATGGCTTCAATTGGTTCTACAATTGGGGCATTACGTCCATCTTTACCACACCTGTGGCCTACTATCACTCGACATTCTTCTTCCTGCCGATAACCATATTTTCCACATTTCGGGAAGGACCCTTCATGCGGTTCATGTTTTCACACCAGAACTAGTCTTAGTATAATTTTGGGTTGTAGGACATACCTACTTATTCAAAAGCCTATCTTGCACTATTCCTTTATCATTTCTCTTCTTTAACACTCGACGTCTCACCTAACGTCCTTCCATTCCGCTTCCCATAGAGTCAAATATATCAATGCTGGCTTGCGACACAACCCTTCCAAAGGTTGTATATTTTACAGGATTGACTATACTCCTTATCGATGGAGTTAGTCCCCAATATAGCGCTCACTTTGCTTAGTTTCAGGAGTAATTAGCCATGTTACCAGACATGACAATTCCTTCAAACGATTAGCGTGTTCTAAGTGATCAGCACACAACATTTCTATCTGCCATAGCTCAGTTTCCAATCTCTGAACTTAATTACTTGAATAAAAGTGCTCTAGCACAAGAATTTTAAATTCTGACCATATCATCTGAGTAATAATTTTCTAACTATAATTTTGTACCATCGTGTTCCATCACGATACAACATAATCTACCAACATATCTGTAGCATATTTCACTACACCATGTTCTAGACTCTTACCAATATCCTTAACCATTTCGATCTTTTCTATCCACTCGCTAATCTATTCCTCCCTTTACCATCAGCAAACTATTAATAATTTCCTTAACACAACCAACAAACATATCCTTCATACCGGATCTAATTCATTACGACTACTATTCATGTTAAGTTTATAACTAATACTTGTAGTCATAATAGTAATGGGTGGGACATTATCACTTTTAGTAATACCACTAAGAATTGAAATATTTCTATTCATGTGATTGCTCGATCCATAATTCTGCGATCACATTTACATCAACACTAGCAGTGATCTGTGATACGTCATTCGGTATTATCATCTGCTATCTTTGAGCAATCAACTGAATCATATCAATCTCCATCATTGGAGTTATTCTTTTTATGTCATTCTGCCGTACCCATCCCGTACGTAGTAATCAATACTAATCTCACCGTATAACTCGTTACCAGCTCAATCATAACAGCAGGTATACATACGCACCAAATATTATCATACATATTACACATACCAGTATCTAGTATATATGTCCCACAATATAATAACATATGGACTTAACCTGATGTCGGTTAACGTTTAAATATGTTTCATAACCCTTGTCACCAACTGACATATAGATCTTTCTCAACAAAGATTAATGTTTAATATGCTTGATTTCAATATCCTTCTGCATGTCAGTATAACCGATACATGCTCACCGTGAGCACCAAACGATTACGTACCACGGAGTTATAATATCCGTGTCTATTTGTATATCCGGCATACACGGTATACCACCTACGAACAAACAACCAACTATGCTATAATGATTCCAACACCTCTTTGTGTATGGGTAATCATTCTATTCGAGTATACATGGGTATAGGCATCTACCGGATGTAAGGATAACATAGGGAGTTGCACGGTTCAAGGTAATCGCGCAACCCATGTTGCCTTCAAATATTATCAATTACTATTATGGGACACTCTATCACTTGCTCAGTCAATGTCCTCAGGCGTTCTAGGTTCGCTAAAATCGGTGATTCTCGATCTGGAGGTGGTAAGACTCATATGTTTGAGAGTGAGAAATACATATATATATATTTCTATATATTATTTTTATCTGCTCATTTATTATCAAATTTTTTTTTTTTTACCTTAATGGAATAAGAATGGGTTCAGGTACAGGTCCGCCCGTACGTGAGGGTCGTCGGTTCGGGTGAACATAGGGGGTTATTAGGATATACGGTACTGGTGTTGGTAGGGTAAGGGATTTATCAATTTTGATTGGGAGTGACGGTTACTAGATATTTCTGGTTAATGTCAAACGGGAGATCTAATTTGGTACTATCATAACTATGGCCCGATAAGTCAGACTTATCATCAACCGATGCTTTAGAAATTTCAGCATCCTTGGTACTTTTATTATGTCATCCCCCGGTTCCTTATCCGGGTCCTATTTCTTAATACATGTACCCATAAGATACGTACATATATATATACACATTAGCACGCATAAATAATATTATATACTTTACACATATGTTGCCATTTTTACCTATTAATGTACCCCGTGACTTCCCCTGAATTCCCTCGTGCAGACAAGTCTGTTATTATGTTCCGGACCATAATAACTCACTTGTCCATCCAAGTTCATCCAGATCTCGTCACTATAAATTATTAGTTGATATTCAGATCCTATAATACTTGAGCTACTGGTTATATTTTAGGTATCTTTTAAAGACATCCTAATTCTTTATAACCAATGGCTCTGATACCAACTTCTGTAACACCCCGTAACCGCAGCGGAAACGTAAACGGGATGCAACAGACACCTCTGATATCAACCACATTGTTTATAAATAAAACTGAATACATTAATATACTTCAAATTACATTATCTCATATTTCATTACCGTCTAGGTGATACACACATCATACAATATGATACATAATTCTATTTAATATGATGTATCCTAACATCCCACACGCAAATCTTACACACATCAAGCACTTAGCACGTAAGCAATCATTTCATCTTAATTGTACCTGAAAAGCATGTGAGAAAACGGGTCAACTACGAATAGTTTGTGAGTTTCACAATTTGAGTAAACCACGATAAATCCATATCATAATATAATATTATCGATGTAATTATGCTGAGCCCACAAGTGAAACCTCTGTTAACCCAGTACTGTACCCGTTCCGGGGGCAATGTTAACCCAGAAACACTTCTAAGGACATCTGGGGACACTGTTAACCCAGTACAGTACCCATCCCGGGGGCAATGTTAACCCAGAAACACTTCTAGGGACATCTGGGGACACTGTTAACCCAGTACTGTACCCATTCCGGGGGCAATGTTAACCCAGAAACACTTCTAGGGACATCTGGGGACACTGTTAACCCAGTAATGTACCCATTCCGGGGGCAATGTTAACCCAGAAACACTTCTAGGGACATCTGGGGACACTGTTAACCCAGTACTGTACCCATTCCGGGGGCAATGTTAACCCAGAAACACTTCTAGGGACATGTGGGGACACTGTTAACCCAGTAATGTACCCATTCCGGGGGCAATGTTAACCCAGAAACACTTCTAGGGACATCTGGGGACACTGTTAACCCAGTACTGTACCCATTCCGTACGATTCCCGTATAATCAAATATTTATAAATACACGCAAGTCCACGCGTTCAGTATGTACTTAAACATTTCAATAGTAACATGCTTTCCGCCCCGGGAAAATATTTAAAAACAATTCAGAAAAAGGGGCTCGTGAAACTCACCTTAGCACATGCAAGCAGGTAACAACAATCATTATCAGTTAACACGTCCAATCTGTAATATGATCCCTACGATCGTTATTATACAATTATAGTTTATATAATCTTTAACCGTGTTAACCAGTACATCTGAGGACACTGTTAACCCAGTGCTGTACCCATTCCGGGGGCAATGTTAACCCAGAAACACTTATCCGGACTCAGATTGTGATATCGTTTAGAGTTTAATAGTCAAAATTACTACTAGTTTGTTTTCCCCGTTTTGCGTGCCTATCACGGATATCCGATTTTACGTTTCAAAATGAGTTTGGTCACACACGACCCGAAAATAGTAGTTGACTTATAATTTAATAAAAGTTGTGAAATTAGAACTCGGTTTAGACTCCCCGATTGGCCGCGGGACCCGTTTCCGTCTTTAGTGCACCGGAAACTGTTTTATCGAATAAAATTACCCAAATCATCCGAATTATTTTCGGATGATTTATTTTTACTTGTTTAACTCAGTTATATGAAAATAGTTCATTTTTAGGGTTTTTATACACCAGTCAGCTCGTTAGGCGAGCTTTACCGGTTTACGCGTTTTAAGCTTTAAAAGTTTGTTTTTATTTTCTTTTTAGCACAAATAATTATCCGTTTAGTCTCGGATCTTGAAATTTTGCACAAATCACTTTTTGACAATGGGGAATTTTATAAAAATATTTCCAGAATTAATTTTTATATTTAAAATTTAATTATCTATTTCTAAACACCATTTAAACACTAAATATGTCGTAAATACCAAACGAACTTAGAAAAATCCCAAATTTTTCCTGGATGTCCCCTGCCATCCACATAGTCCCCTGTAATTTTTCCAGAATCAAAATCTCTTTTTACATGCCATTTTCACTAAAACCAAGCTAGAAAACCCTAGAACTCGTTTAACCGAAAAGCCTACTTAGACTTCTCCAACTGACCTAAAATTTTGTGTGTGACTTTTACACGATATAAAAAGCTTATCTGCAATTTTCCAGAAATTTTCATGATATTTAACTATTTTTCACCATTTTTAGCCAAAACCGAGCATTAAATTCACCAAATATTCATCCTTTGTCCAAAAATTACCAAAAATTCACAGAACTCATATTTTCATGTATTTAACACCTCTGTAAAATTTCATTACCTAACTCTAAACGCACCACAATCTGTCCCAAAACACTCATAACCGAACATAAACCGAATATACCTTTTGTTTTCCGCCACTACAAGCTACACACTCGTCTTTCCGCCTTATCTACCACTAAATACAGAACCTACAACCAACATACCATAATACCAAGCAAGTTACACTCACAATCAAGCCTCTTACACTATAGTTTCGGTTATTGTTTCAAAACTAAAGTTTAAACCGTAAAAATTGGTTTTTGGTTCATTTAACTCCTTTCTTGGACAAAAATCCCTTGTATAACCCGTATACATCACTTGATCATGCAAGAATCGGTTTTCATCATTGAAACCTCATTTTCTTGTAGATAAACTCAAGAAACGAAGATGAACACGTAAATAACTCGGTTTTTACCTCGGTTTTCTTGATAAAAACTCGGGTTTTTAGATGATCTTGTGGAGAGAATTGAAGAAGGAGATTGAATGCTTGTAAAAAAAGAATAAAGGGCTTGGGGATATCCCCTTTGGTCCGATCGGTTTAGATAGGGGGTGGGGTGGGACCCACCTCTCTATTCTTAGCCACATGTTTGGATTTCGGAAATCCGGATAATGTTTTGGATAATCTGGTTCAGTTCGTTTTTCGGTTAAATGTCTAATTCGGCTTAAAACGAGGCTAAAACGGTCGTTTTCGGCTTAAAAATGAAATTTATATAAAACCGATTTAAAAACTTTAAAAACTTAAACCATGACATTTATTAACTTAAAACATCATATTATTAATTATTGCGCATCTTTTTCGGCTTGATTGATTGTCTCTTGCTCGGTTTGGTATTAAAGGTTTCATTTAACGTACCGACGTACAATTAAATCGAAAATTCTTTTTCTGTGCTGTACTTTACTTATCCCGAAGCATTAATGCTTCGTAAAATCACTAAATATTATAGATATCGTCTATAATTGAACCCTCGATTCGTTCGGGTTTCAATAACTATCGATCGATTAATCGCATATTCAATACGATGAATTATATATTCACGTACAATCAATACAGTGAACCATGTATTCTCGTATAATTACTATGGTAATTCATGTACCCGACATTAAATATAACGTAACTATTGTCTACCGGTTAGGGCATATCTGGTTTCGTCGGAATCGTTACATATTCGCCCTGACTAACGTGTGGACCTTCTGTGGAAATCCCCTCATGTAGCACTTGATCCTTTTAGCCTCAGTGTTAACCATATCAGGAACCAACCTAGACATTCGGTTGAACTTTGTGGTATACTAACGATGTGTCATCGTTCCAGCTTTCAATTTCAGAAACTTCATCTCCGCTCTCTCAACTTCGGCGTCAGCATAGAACTTCTTCATAACTAACTCCTTTAAATCCTCACACTTCATTGCCTTAATCTCCTCTGGGCTCTTCGTCTGCTCAATCGACTCCCACCAGTACATTGCCTCATCACTAAATGATTGGGGTATAATAACCCACGGCTTGGTCAGGACGGCACTCGCTAATGCGGATAACCTTGTCCATAGTGGTTATCCATTGGAGAGTAGCGATTGCGTCTCCCAAACCTATCAGCTTCGGCAGATCACAACCTTTGAAGGACTTATAGTTGCACCCACCTCGGCCTCTTTTCCTATCATCAACCTTCACTGACTTAACCACACTTCATTCCTCTTTCTCTCTTTCATCATCCTTCTTAATCTACTCCCCAGACTTCTCAGCTCTTCCATGGCTTCTAGCAAACCCTCTAGGACTCAAGTTCTTCACAGCAGCGGCTACAGCTTGAACAATGGCTACTGCAGGGTCAAGTTGATACCCTTCGTTGTTACTTGTGTTTCGTCCAGCTGCACTTCCTTCATACCCCGTGTTAGAAGCTGTTTCTACCGAAGGTTGTCGGACAAGACGAGGCCTGCTGTAACACCCCGTAACCGCAGCGGAAACGTAAACGGGGTGCAACAGACACCTCTGATATCAACCACATTGTTTATAAAGAAAACTGAATACATTAATATACTTCAAATTACATTATCTCGTATTTCATTACCGTCTAGGTGATACACACATCATACCATACGATAAATAATTCTATTTATTATAATATATCCTAAAGTCCCGCACGCAAATCTTACACACATCAAGCACTTAGCACGTAAGCAATCACTTCATCTTAATTGTACCTGAAAAGCATGTGAGAAAACGGGTCAACTACGAATAGTTGGTGAGTTTCACAATTCGAGTAAACCATGATAAATCATTATCATAAAACAATATTATTATTGATGTAATTATGCTGAGCCCACAAGTGAAACCTCTGACTATCCACACAACCCCCGTGGCATATCCCCCGCCCACGGACCTGCCCCAAACCGCTATGTCTAACATTACATAGCAAAATATATATCAACAACAAAATAGACATGTGCAACTAGCTGGGAAACATCAGCAAATCCATGCCGGACCAGTTGGGTTTGTCAGACCAATAGTACAATCCACACTCTACCGGCTTTCAGTTAATCACTCGTGTTCCGGGGCCTTAGAATGTTAGCAACTCAGACAATTACCATCCTAGTACATTTCCGTACGATTCCTGTACAATAAAATATATATAAATCCACGCAAATCCATGCGTTCAGTATGTATTTAATCATTTCAGTAGTAACATGCTTCCGCCCCGAGAAAGTATTTAAAAACAATTCAGAAAAAGGGGCTCGTGAAACTCACCTTAGCACATGCAAGCAGGTAACAACAATCATTATCAGTTAACACGTCCAATCTGTAATATGATCTCTACGATCGTTACTATACACTCATTATTAATATAACTTTAACCAAGTTAACCGGTACATCTGGGACACTGTTAACCCAGCACTGTACACATCCGGGGGCAATGTTAACCCAGAAACACATCTAGGGACATCTGGGGACACTGTTAACCCAGTACTGTACCCATTCCGGAGGCAATGTTAACCCATAAACACTTCTCCGGACTCAGATTGTGATATCATTTAGAGTTCAATGGTCAAAATTATTATTAGTCGTTTTTTCCCGTTTTGCGTGCCTAGCACGGTTATCCGTTTTTACGTTCCAAAAATGAGTTTGGTCACACACGACCCGAAAGTAGTGGTTGACTGATAATTTAATTAAAGATGTGAAATTATAGCTCGGTTTAGACGCCCCGATTGGCCGCGGGACCCGTTTCCGTCTTTAGCGTACCGGAAACAGTTAAATCGGACAAAAATTACTCAAATCATCCGAATTATTTTCGGATGATTTATTTTTACTTGTTTAACTCATTTATATGAAAATAGTCCATTTTTAGGGTTTTTATACACCAGTCAGCTCGCTTAGGCGAACTTTATCGGTTTACGCATTTTAAGTTTTAAAAGTTTGTTTTTACACAAATAATTATCCGTTTAATCTCGGATCTTGAAATTTTGCACAAATCACTTTTTGACAGTGGGGAATTTTATAAAAATATTTCCAGAATTAATTTCTATATTTAAAATTTATTTATCTATTTTTAAACACCATTCAAACACTAAATATGTCGTAAATACCAAACGATCTTAGAAAAATCCCAAATTTTTCCTGGATGTCCCCTGCCATCCACATAGTCCCCTGTAATTTTTCCAGAACCAAAATCTTCTTTTACATGCCATTTTCACTAAAACCGAGCTAGAAAACCCTAGAACTCTTTTAACCGAAAAGCTTACTTAGACTTCTCCAACTGACCTCAAATTTTGTGTGTAACTAATAAATGATATAATAAGCTTTTCTGAAATTTTCCAGAATTTTTCATGATATTTAACTATTTTTCACCATTTTTGGCCAAAACCGAGCATTAAATTCACCAAATATTCATCCTTTATAAAAAAATTACCAGAAATTCACAGAACTCATATTTTCATATATCTAACACCTCTGTAAAATTTCATGACCTAACTCCAAACACATCACAATCTGTCCAAATCTCCAAAACAGAACATAAACCGAATAAACCTTTCGTTTTCCGCCACTACAAGCTACAAACTCGTCTTTCCGCCTTATTTATCACTAAATACAGAACCTACAACCAACATACCACAATACCAAGCAAGTTACACTCACGATCAAGCCATTTCTTTCATGGTTTCGGTTATGATTCCAAAAACAAAGATTTAACCGTAAAAATTCGTTTTTGATTCGTTTAACTCCTTTCTTGGACCAAGATCCCTTGTATAACCCGTATACATCACTTGATCATGCAAGAATCGGTTTTCATCATTGAAACCTCATTTTCTTGCAAACAAACTCAAGAAACGAAGATGGAAACGTGATTAACTCGGTTCTTTACCTTGCTTTTTTGCTCCAAAGTCTCGGTTTTGGATCATGAATTTGAGAGAGAAGGAAGATTTGTTGAATGGTTGTTAAAAAAAAGAAATGAAATGAATGGGGGTAACCCATTATTCCGATCGGCACTCTTAGGGGGGTGGGGTGGGACCCACCTCTCCATTCTAGGCCACATGTTTGGATTTCGGATATCCGGATAATGTTTTGGATAATCTGGTTTAGTTTGTTTTCGGTTAAATGTCTAATTCGGCTTAAAACGAGGTTAAAACGGTCGTTTTTCGGCTTAAAAATGAAATTTATATAAAACCGATTTAAAAACTTTAAAAACTTAAACCATGACATTTATTAACTTAAAACATCATATTATTAATTATCGCGCATCTTTTTCGGCTTGATCGATCGTCTCTTGCTCGGTTTGGTATTAAAGGTTTCGTTTAATGTACCGACGTACCATTAAATCGAAATTCTTTTTCTGTGCTTTAATTCACTTATCCTGAAGCATTAATGCTTCGTAACATCACTAAATATCATATATTTCGTCAATAATTGAACCCTCGATTCGTTCGGGTTTCAATAACTATCGATCGATTAATCGCATATTCAATGCGATGAATTATATATTCACGTACAATCAATACAGTGAGCCATGTATTCTCGTATAATTACTATGGTAATTCATGTACCCGACATTAAATATGATGTAACTATTGTCTACCGGTTAGGGTATACCGGTTTTCGTCGGAATCGTTACATTCTCCCCCCGTTAAGAAATTTCGTCTTCGAAATTTTACACGCCCACTATCCCCTTCCGAGAGAAAGGTGGGGGGTTTTTCCTTCAGAATTCACTCTCGCGTTACTAGGTATAATCGGGTCCTCGCTGTGAATTCCACTTAATCTTAATCAATAAAGCTTGGTATGTCTAAACTGTTTAGTTTTCCCGTCTACTATCTCTACGGAATTATTTATGATAACAAGCATGTCTTCTATGAGTACCTCCATTACCAGTACTTTCGTTGCCTCATCGCTTAGGTACTTTTCAATCCGTATACATGGCAAAACATCATGTATAGTACTTAGCCCTTGGAGTACTTAATCGATAAACTAGATGACCAATCATGGAGATAGTCTCATGAGGTCCAATATATTAAGGAGCTATTTTTCGGTTTTGCCAAACCTTATATCACCTCTAAGGTGATGCCTTAAAAATGCCTTGTCACCTCTCTCCGGTGACAATGATTTCCTTTGAATGTTGGCATAAATCCTTTGCCAATCTCGCGCGGCTTTCAACTTATCTTAAATATTATAAATCCGATTGGTTGATTCTCGAATCAATTCAAATATTATGGCTCGATTGACGCCCATTTTCACTTTAACAAATTGGTGATAACTACTTCACCCATAGAAAGCTTCAAGCTCTCGATGCTTCCTTCCCCGCCTTCCAATAATGGAAGTAGGATAACTGTTTCGATCCGAGATAATTGAAAATGGTACTCCACGACGAGATACCATTTCACCATCATGAATTTGGGTGAGAATTCGTTGTGGTAATCATCATGGATTGGGATGAAATGCGAGGATTGGTTAATCGATCCGCGATTACCCAATTTACACCATGCCTTTGATATATCTTGGGAATTTGCGTCCCGAAATCCATTGTAATTTATTCCCAATATCATTGGCGTATTTTCTGTCGTTGTGGCGTTCCCTAGGGCTTTCGGTATGCAGCCTTATCTCTTGCATAACATAAATATTCACCCACATACGTAACCATATCTTTCTCCAAACTCGGCCATTAATAAAATCCTTTCAGATATTCGTATCATCAATAGTCTAATCCGATCCCGGATGTATGGAATATTTCGATCTATGCGCTTCGTCCATGATTAATTCACGAAGGTCCTGGTGGGTTGGGATCCAAACCCGATTTTTTTTTTTGAAGTAGAGAATTTCGTCCATGGGCTGTTCGAAATTCTTCTCATTGTCGTAAAGTCCCTCCATTTCCAATTGTTCCTCTTTCAACGCCTCACGTTGAGCGACTTGAATCAGGTCGGAAAGGTTCGACTGGACTATCATCCCCAGCGCTCGCACTCGCAATGGCTTAACCCGATCTTTCCTACTCAAGGCATCGGCTACGACGTTAGCCTTGCCGAGGTGATAACGGATGTCACAGTCATAATCGCTTAACAACTCAACCCATCTTCGTTGCCTCATATTCAGTTCTTTCTGATCGAATATGTGCTGCAAACTTTTATGATCGGTGAAGATGGTGTACTTCGTACCGTAGAGATAATGTCTCCAGATTTTAAGTGCGAAAATAACCGCTCCCAGTTCTAAGTCGTGAGTAGTGTAATTTTTCTCGTGTACTTTTAACTGTTGAGAAGCATAGGCTATAACCTTATTATTCTGCATCAACACGCATCCTAACCCTCTACGCGATGCGTCACAATACGCGACAAAATCATCGTCTCCATCGGGGAGACTTAAAATCGGCGCTTGGCACAATTTTAATGGTTTCTATCTTATTTAGATCTATGTGAAATCCTTGTTGCTTTACAACATGACCAAGGGATTATGCCTTCTTTAATCAAAATCACATTTCGAAAACTTCGCGTACAACTCCTCTTGCTTTAACACTTCCACAATTTTCCTTAACCGTCGTTCGTGCTCTTCCTTACGTTGCAAATATATCAAAATATCATCAATGAATGCTATGACAAATTTGTCAAAATAAAGTTTACAGACTCGGTTCATGAGTTCCATGAACACTGCCGGCACACTTGTTAGCCCGAACGGCATAATTAAGAATTCATA
Organism: Bidens hawaiensis; assembly: GCF_021521415.1. Lineage (NCBI taxonomy): Eukaryota > Viridiplantae > Streptophyta > Magnoliopsida > Asterales > Asteraceae > Bidens > Bidens hawaiensis. The sequence goes on along the minus strand of NW_027491237.1, from coordinate 955,391 downwards.
ATGGCCGTAACGAGTCCGAAACGCTGTTGTTGCAACGTCCTCCTCTTGGACTTTTCATTTGGTGATAACTATATCTAAGATCAATTTTCTAAAAATAAATCGCCCTTTGCAGTTGGTTAAACAGATCATTTACTTCGAAGAAGTGAATACCTATTCTTGATCGTCACTTTATTCAATTCTCCCTAATCAATACATATCCTAACACTTCCGTCCTTCATTTCCCAAATAACACTGGTACACCCCATGGTGACTAACTAAGTCGTATAAAACCTTATCCAAAAATTCTTGCATTTCAGTTGGTGCAAGTCGGTAAGGTGTTTTAGCAACAGGGCCAGCTTGAGGCATTAAATCGATTCTGAATTCGACCTGTCGGGTTGGCGGTAATCCAGGAAGTTCTTCTGGGAGAACTTGAGGAAATTCGCGTACCACCGGGATATCTTCTATATGTTTTCTTTCGAATACTTTGGCAATCGCGTTTGTTAAATACACCACGTCTTCTTGTCGTAAATATTATAACATCTCAAGGTGAGATTAGAGTGGTAACATAATACCGTACACTTTTCTTTGTATCTAGTCGCTTCATCGTCCGAAAGAGAGCTTCTAATCATCTTTTTTTTCATATTTGATTTCAGCTTCATGTTGAGTTAACCAATCCATGTTAACTATTACGTCAAAACTTCTTAATCTTTACGGGTCGTAGGTCAATAAGGAAAGGTTAATCGTTCAGAATAATAGGACAATTCCGAACAATTTAGTTAACCATTAGGGATTTACCGTTAGCGATTCTACAGTATGGGTTCTATAGTTTCACTAATCGGTATCTTTCCAATTGGTAGGAGGTTAACAGGAACTAACTTCCATCGGCGACCATAAAAATACCACTGAAGCCTATTGATTTAAAACTACAACATACTTAATACCACCTTTGGATCATGACGTGCTTTATTTGAATTACTCACAAAAGCACGGCTCCTTGCTTGATCAGAGGTTGATGCTTGTCATGAGGTTCATCTTCCAACGACACCTTGGTTCAACTTTGGGCAATTTCTCTTGAAACGTTCTGTACTGCCACATTCATAGCAAGTACAACTGTTTGGCATAATTTGATTTCTTTGGATGGATTGTTATTGAAGTTGCTGGGTTCGGAGTGGTTGTACACGAATGGGTTGGGGTTGTCGGTTCACATGGCTTCAATTGGTTCTACATTTAAGGCATTACGTCCATCTTTACCACACCTATGGCCTACTATCACTCGACATTCTTCTTCCTGCCGATAACTATATTTTCCACATTTAGGGAAGGACTCTTCATGCGGTTCATGCTTTCACACCAGAACTAGTCTTAGTATAATTCTGGGTTGTAGGACATACCTACTTAATCAAAAGCCTATCTTGCACTATACCTTTATCATTTCTCTTCTTTAACACTCGACGTCTCACCTAACGTCCTTCCAGTCCGCTTCCCATAGAGTTAAATATATCAATGCTGGCTTGTGACACAATCCTTCCAAAGGTTGTATATTTTACAGGATTGACTATACTTCTTATCGATGGAGTTAGTCCCCAATATAGCGCTCACTTCGCTTAGTTTCAGAAGTAATTAGCCATGTTACCAGACATGACAATTCCTTCAAACTATTAGCGTGTTCTAAGTGATCAGCACACATCATTTCTATCTTCCATAGCTCAGTTTCCAATCTCTGAACTTAATTACTCGAGTAAAAGTGCTCTAGCACAAGAATTTTAAATTCTGGCCATATCATCTGAGTAATAATTTTCTAACTATAATTTTGTACCATCGTGTTCCATCACGATACAACATAATCTACCAACATATCTGTAACATATTTCACTACACCATGTTCTAGACTCTTACCAATATCCTTAACCATTTCGATCTTTTCTATCCACTCGCTAATCTATTCCTCCCTTTACCATCAGTAAACATTAATTATTTCCTTAACACAACCAACAAACATATCCTTCATACCGGATCTAATTCATTACGACTACTATTCATGTTTAGTTTATAACTAATACTTGTAGTCATAATAGTATTCGGTGGGACATTAACACTCTTAGTAATAACACTAAGAATTGAAATATTTATAATCATGTGATTGCTCGATCTATAAGTCTGCGATCACATTTGCATCAACACTAGCAGTGATCTGTGATACGACATTCGGTATCATCATCTGCTATCTTTGAGCAATCAACTGAATCATATCAATCTCCATCATTGGAGTTACTCTTTTTTTTTATGTCATTCTGCCGTACTCATCCTGTACGCAGTAATCAATACTAATCTCACCGTATAACTCGTTACCAGTTCAATCATAACAGCAGGTACACATACACACCAAATATTATCATACATATTACACATACCAGTATCTAGTATATATGTCCCACAAGTATAATAACATATGGACTTAACCTGACGTCGGTGAACGTTTAAATATGTTTCATAACCCTTGTCACCAACTGACATATAGATCTTTCTCAACAAAGATTAATGTTTAATATGCTTGATTTCAACATCCTTCGGCATGTTAGCATAACCGATACATGCTCACCGTGAGCACCAAACGATTACGTATCACGGAGTTATAATATCCGTGTCAATTTGTATATTCGGCATACACGGTGTACCACCTACGAACGAACAACCAACTATGCTATAATGATTCCAACACCTCTTTGTGTATGGGTAATCATTCTATACGAGAATACATAGGTATAGACATCTAACGGATGTAAGGATAACATAGGGAGTTGCAAGGTTCAAGGTAATCGCGCAACATGGGTTGCCTTCAAATATTATCAATTACTATTATGAGAAACTCTATCACTTGCTCAGTCAATGTCCTCAGGCGTTCAAGGTTCGCTGAAATCGGTAATTCTCGATCTGGAGAAGGTATGTCTCATATATTTGGGAGTGAGAAATACATATATATATTTCTATATATTATTTTTATCTGCTGATTTATTATCAAATTTATTATTATTATTTTATTTTATTTATTTATTTATTTATTTACCTTAATGGAATAAGAACGGGTTCAGGTACGGGTCCGTCCGTACCTGAGGGTCGACGGTTCGGGTGAACATAGGGGGTTATTAGGATATACGGTACCGGTGTTGGTAGGGTAAGGGATTTATCAATTTTGGTTGGGAGTGACGGTTACTAGATATTTCTGGTTAATGTCAAACGGGAGATCTAATTTGGTACTATCATAACTATGGCCCGATAAGTCTGACTTATAATCAACCGATGCTCCAGGAATTTCAGCATCCTCGGCACTTTTATTATTTCATCCCCCGGTTCCTTATCCGGGTCCTATTTCTCAATACATGTACCCACAAGATATGCACACATATATATATATATATATACACATTAGCACACATAAATAATATTATATACTTTACACATATGTTGCCATTTTTACCTATTAATGTACCCCGTGACTTCCCCTGAATTCCCTCGTGCGTACAAGTCTGTTATTATGTTCCGGACCATAATAACTCACTTGTCCATCCAAGTTCATCCAGATCTCGTCACTATAAATTATTAGTTGATATTCAGATCCTATAATACTTCAGCTACTGGTTATATTTTAGGTATCTTTTAAAGACATCCTAATTCTTTATAACCAATGGCTCTGATACCAAGTTCTGTAACACCCCGTAACCGCAGCGGAAACGTAAACGGGGTGCAACAGACACCTCTGATATCAACTACATTGTTTATAAAGAAAACTGAATACATTAATAAACTTCAAATTACATTATCTCGTATTTCATTACCGTCTAGGTGATACACACATCATACCATACGATACATAATTCTATTTATTATAATATATCCTAACGTCCCGCACGCAAATCTTACACACATCAAGCACTTAGCACGTAAGCAATCACTTCATCTTAATTGTACCTGAAAAGCATGTGAGAAAACGGGTCAACTACGAATAGTTGGTGAGTTTCACAATTCGAGTAAACCATGATAAATAATTATCATAAATAATATTATTATCGATGTAATTATGCTGAGCCCACAAGTGAAACCTCTGACTATCCACACAACCCCCGTGGCATATCCCCCGCCCACGGACCTGCCCCAAACCGCTATGTCTAACATTACATAGCAAATTATATATCAACAACAAAATAGACATGTGCAACTGGCTGGGAAACATCAGTAAATCCATGCCGGACCAGTTGGGTTTGTCAGACCAATAGTACTATCCATACTCTACCGGCTTTCAGTTAATCACTCGTGTTCCGGGGCCTTAGAATGTTAGCAACTCAGACAATTACCATCTTAGTACATTTCCATACGATTCCCGTACAATAAAATATATATAAATCCACGCAAATCCATGCGTTCAGTATGTATTTAAACATTTCAGTAGTAACATGCTTCCGCCCAGAGAAAGCATTTAAAAACAATTCAGAAAAAGGGGCTCGTGAAACTCACCTTAGCACATGCAACCAGGTAACAACAATCATTATCAGTTAACACGTCCAATTTGTAATATGATCCCTACGATCGTTACTATACACTCATTATTAATATAACTTTAACCAAGTTAACCGGTACATCTGGGGACACTGTTAACCCAGCACTGTACACATCCGGGGGCAATGTTAACCCAGAAACACATCTAGGGACATCTGGGGACACTGTTAACCCAGTACTGTACCCATTCCGGGGGCAATGTTAACCCAGAAACACTTCTCCGGACTCAGATTGTGATATCGTTTTGAGTTCAATGGTCAAAATTATTATTAGTCGTCTTTTCCCGTTTTGCGTGCCTAGCACGGTTATCCGATTTTACGTTCCAAAAATGAGTTTGGTCACACACGACCCGAAAGTAGTGGTTGACTGATAATTTAATTAAAGATGTGAAATTATAGCTCGGTTAAGACGCCCCGATTGGCCGCGGGACCCGTTTCCGTCTTTAGCGTACCGGAAACTGTTAAATCGGACAAAAATTACTCAAATCATCCGAATTATTTTCGGATGATTTATTTTTACTTGTTTAACTCATTTATATAAAAATAGTCCATTTTTAGGGTTTTTATACACCAGTCAGCTCGCTTAGGCGAACTTTACCAGTTTACGCATTTTAAGCTTTAAAAGTTTGTTTTACACAAATAATTATCCGTTTAATCTCGGATCTTGAAATTTTGGACAAATAACTTTTTGACAGTGGGAAATTTTATAAAAATATTTCCAGAATTAATTTCTATATTTAAAATTTATTTATCTATTTTTAAACACCATTCAAACACTAAATATGTCGTAAATACCAAACGATCTTAGAAAAATCCCAAATTTTTCCTGGATGTCCCCTGCCATCCACATAGTCCCCTGTAATTTTTCCAGAACCAAAATCTTCTTTTACATGCCATTTTCACTAAAACCGAGCTAGAAAACCCTAGAACTCGTTTAACCGAAAAGCTTACTTAGACTTCTCCAACTGACCTCAAATTTTGTGTGTAACTAATAAATGATATAATAAGCTTTTCTGAAATTTTCCAGAATTTTTCATGATATTTAACTATTTTTCACCATTTTTGGCCAAAACCAAGCATTAAATTCACCAAATATTCATCCTTTATCCAAAAATTACCAAAAATTCACAGAACTCATATTTTCATATATCTAACACCTCTGTAAAATTTCATGACCTAACTCCAAACACATCACAATCTGTCCAAATCTCCAAAACCGAACATAAACCGAATATACCTTTCGTTTTCCGCCACTACAAGCTACAAACTCGTCTTTCCGCCTTATTTACCACTAAATACAGAACCTACAACCAACATACCACAATACCAAGCAAGTTACACTCACGATCAAGCCATTTCTTTCATGGTTTCGGTTATGATTCCAAAAACAAAGATTTAACCGTAAAAATTCGTTTTTGATTCGTTTAACTCCTTTCTTGGACCAAGATCCCTTGTATAACCCGTATACATCACTTGATCATGCAAGAATCAGTTTTCATCATTGAAACCTCATTTTCTTGCAAACAAACTCAAGAAACGAAGATGGAAACGTGATTAACTCGATTCTTTACCTTGCTTTCTTGCTCCAAAGTCTCGGTTTTGGATCATGAATTTGAGAGAGAAGGAAGATTTGTTGAATGGTTGTTAAAAAAAAAGAAATGAAATGAATGGGGGTAACCCATTATTCCGATCGGCACTCTTAGGGGGGTGGGGTGGGACCCACCTCTCCATTCTAGGCCACATGTTTGGATTTCGGATATCCGGATAATGTTTTGGATAATCTGGTTCAGTTCGTTTTTCGGTTAAATGTCTAATTCGGCTTAAAACGAGGTTAAAACGGTCGTTTTTTCGGCTTAAAAATGAAATTTATATAAAACCGATTTAAAAACTTTAAAAACTTAAACCATGACATTTATTAACTTAAAACATCATATTATTAATTATCGCGCATCTTTTTCGACTTGATCGATCGTCTCTTGCTCGGTTTGGTATTAAAGGTTTCGTTTAATATACCGACGTACCATTAAATCGAAATTCTTTTTCTGTACTTTAATTCACTTATCCCGAAGCATTAATGCTTCGTAACATCATTAAATATCATATATTTCGTCAATAATTGAACCCTTGATTCGTTCGGGTTTCAATAACTATCGATCGATTAATCGCGTATTCAATGTGATGAATTTTATATTCATGTACAATCAATACAGTGAGCCATGTATTCTCGTATAATTACTATGGTAATTCATGTACCCGACATTAAATATGATGTAACTATTGTCTACCGGTTAGGGTATACCGGTTTTCGTCGGAATCGTTACACCTGCCACCACGTTCAGTGTGACCTCTTGCTCCAACAACTTGCCTAGCTCCAGCCATCGTATTATGGAAGGGAAAACATAAACGTCATCACTGAAGGAACTATTTAGTACAAGGATAGTAAGGCTAACAAGTAATAAGAGTGGCTAGTTGTGATTAGCTGATCATGTTGCTTTCCGTGTCCTATATACTTCCCTTTATGAGTCTCTTTGTGCTAAATCTACTGTTACACAGTTAATTAATCAAACAATCAAGAATTCCTATCCCTAACATACACATATCCTTTCTTTAGTAGTTAAGCTAACATTAACATTCATTATTTAACCATACACTTTACCTTTACTTAGCTTGCTTGAGTGACACATGGCTATCTTGAATTGACATCTTCTTTCTTTTCTTACTTTAATCCCATTCTCTGTTCGAGTCTAAGCATGTAGGACGCTTAAATCTCTCGAACTTTGCTCTGATACCAACTTGTAAGGCACGGTTACTGGTGCCCTACATTGGACGTTGGATTAATCATAAACATAGTTCTAAATATCAGAGTTAATTAAAACTTTATGCGGAATATAAAACTTTCATAACATTACAATAATAATTCATAACATGTCTTAAAACATTCTTGTCTTTCAAAATTAAAACATTAAATGTAAAACATCATGCATCTTCAGATGCCAGACTCTTATTCTTACGCCATGTGTCCCTGCTCAAGCCAGCTGTCTCATCCTACTTACCTGCATGCATACTAAAAGTCAGCTACGCTGAGTGAGTTCTAGTTAATCACACATCATACAATACACACACTTACCTTCAATCATGCATCCGAAGATATATAATAATTACTTTACTAATTTACTTTCATTACATAATTTCATACATACGTTCATACTTTATTACTTTCATACTATATAATTACTATCCATTCTAGCTCAGATATTATTAGGGTCTGATCCCTCTTTCCTTGTCTATCTCAGATGTTATAAGGGTCTAATCCATTTCTTCTCTATCTCAGATATTATTAGGGTCTGCTCCTTACTTCTTCATCTTCGTACATACTGTCTTTACATACCCGTAACATACATATACTTTCTTTAATCATTTATACATACTCATATCTTGTGCATATATTTATCGTACACATTCACCTTTCGTATACATACCTCCCTTGTCAACACGTGCAATATCCGAAGATCATTCACGTATCGACAAGCTTTTACACATAATTAACATATAAATCATACATGGCCTACACTTACCATTTAAGGTAAATGGTAAGTGTATTAACTATCACATCGAGTATGCATACAACCCCGAAAACATAACAAGGAAAGGTGGCTAGAAACTCACCTGAACTCAGTTACATTCACCGTTAATGGTTATTCCTTTCCTTAGCTGTGCGCGACTAACTGTATAAAAATTACACATATCAATTAACTATCACAACTCATATCGTGTTTCTAGTCTAGTTATAACCCTCAATGAACAGGGGTATGGGGGCAGCGCCCCTGACAGCAGGGTTGTAGGGGCGGCAGCCCCTAGTGGGGTCCAAGGGGCAGAGCCCCTGGCTGGGGTTAAGCTGCCTTAACACATTTTTTGTTAGGATTTTAAATTATTATCTAATTCCCTAATTCATTCGCTATAACGAATTAAGCCTAATTCGTTACGAAATCCTTCTTCATTCGTTATAACGAATGGCCTAATTCGTTATCTCAATGTAACGAATGGGTGAGCTACTTCGTTATCTTAACATAACGAACGGGTGAACTGATTCGCTATCTGGACATAACGAATGGGTGAACTAATTCGTTATCTTGACATAACGAATTGATGAATTGATTCATTATCTCAACATAACGAATGGGTGAACTAATTCGTTGTCTTGACATAACGAATTGGTGAATTGATTTGTTATCCCAACATAACGAATGGGTGAACTAATTCGTTATCTGGACATAACGAATGGCATCAATCTTATCCAAACTTTGACTCAGAGGTCAAAGTCAAAATCGCCAAGAACAGTAAACAGTCAACAGACATAGGATTTCCTGTTAATCCTCATTTCGTGATTAAATAACACGAATCTGGTATCAATGGATTCACAATACCAGCACCAACAAACTCCAACCATCCAATCAGTCCAACATCGTGCCTAAATGGTGTTTTTGGTCGTTATACACCTACGCCTCATCTTACGAATAATAAACTCATGAAATGTTAACGACTTATGCACAGATCTAGGATTACTATGCACAACTTATGCACAGATCTAGGATTACTAAACGAATCCAAAATTGAATGAGTAATTTCTCGTTATAAACGTACTTAAACGAGTCAGTTTACGAACACGAGCTGGTCTTGATGTAGGTTTGGCTCGTCATAACGTTCCAGCACCAACAAGCTCGGGTTTTTGCCTTCGGATCTTGGTTCGGGATATAGGATGGTGTTTGTGTGTGTTTTTGATGGTATAGGCTATGGTGTAGAGATGGATAAAAATGGAATGGATTAGGGTTTAAGGGGTATTTATACTCCCTTAAGCCCATGCCTAAGGCCCATTCCATCTCTCATCCCATCTTTTAAAGTCCAATCCCACCTTCTATTAGTTATTTATCTAAACCGATAAATGACACAATATAAAATAACGAAATTTATTTTATTATTTCTTATCGAAAGTAGGATGTTACAATTTGTGGTAGATTCAATTACCACTTGTTGCTTAAACCTACCTAAACTCAACGCCACCCGCCCATTTGCAAGACCTGTTACTTAACCATTTGTCTCGATCATATACTTGACCACATGCTTCAAGCCTACCATAATTATGGTGACCCGAGCACACCCGCCATACTTCGGAAGGCCTAACTTGTTCCTGTCATGTGATACCTTACTCTGCATCCCTCGTCTATTTTTATTCGATTTTATGGTCTCAACACTTAGATTTTACAAGCCCATCCAACTCGTCTGTATTTTTCTTTTGTATATTTTATTTCTTTCACTAACACAAATCCGTGGTTACTATAAATAATTAATTTTCAATCAAATAAATTTTCTTTAAAAAATGTCTTCAAACAAATCCAAATGATTTATTATTATTATTATTTGTTGGTGCATGATGTCAGTAGTTCAGTGTCGAGTGTCTGTAATCGTGTTAGTTAGATTTGAGTTTTGCATGTAAGCGAAGTTACTAACAAGTTCGCTTATATGGGCGAACTTTTTAGACAAGCGAAGTTAGGGACAACTTCGCCTGAACATGCCAGGCGAAGTTGTCGTGTCTATATAAGCTGTTTGATACGGCTTATTCAGTAGAAGTTAATAGATTAAGAGTTTATTCGTGTATTCGAGTCAGAGAGTTTTGTACTAAGTGATCACAGTATCACGTGTTTACGGTTGGAATACAACGTGTGTTTGGTTATCGTATCGTGTGTTAGCTTGTATTGTTTTCTATACTCGTAACGTCTTACGTAGGGATTCCGCACCTACGTAGAACGCGATATCTCGTGTAGATCCGGCTAGGAACCTACAATTGGTATCAGAGCTTTTGCTCGATTGTGTGGTTCGGGATTATCACGCGGGTATAGAAATCGTTCCGTTCGACTATTCGCGGGACGAGTTTTCTGAGTTTTTGTGCTATACTCTCCTCCTACAATCTTAAACAACCCATAACACCTTCACAAACCTCGAAAAACCCAGAAATCTAATCTGCAGAAAGGTCATGTTCATCAGGCGAAGTTGCCATCACTGTTCGTAGGGTTTCAGCGAAGATATAAGGTTAAGCGAAGTTATCCACAACTTCGCCTACCTCTTCAAGTTCGCTTACCTCAAGCGAAGTTACCCACAACTTCGCCTACCTCCCAAGTTCGCTCAACTTAAGCGAAGTTATTCTCAAGTTCGCCAATCCGGCGAATTTAAGAAAGTGAGCGAAGTTACAAATTCACGCGAAGTTAAGTTTTAAGCGAAGTTATCCACAACTTCGCCTACAGTGCTGTTTGAAAATAATTTTTTTTTTATTTTCGGATTTCTTTGAGTTGTGAGAAAAATGTCTTCGATAAACATTACCGAATTGGTAAAGATGGAAGTAGAAGCGGGTTCGGCTACAAAGGCACCTAAGATGCTTAAGAAAACTGATTATGTAGCGTGGAAAGATCGTTTTGAACAATATGTCAAGTATCAAGATGCCAAGATGTGGGTGTGCATACAAGATGGTTACATTCCACCTACTGCTGAGTATGAAGGTCGTGATCAGATCAAGAAATACAAAGAGATGGAAGAAGAGGAGAAGAAAATGTATGAGGCAGAAAGCAAAGCTCATGCAGCAATTACAATGGCTCTTCCACAAGAGATACTTCACACCTTCCGAAAGTATAAAACTACAAGAGAGCTTTGGGAAGCACTTGAGAACCGGTTTGAGGGCAATGTGGGAATTCGTGCCTCGAAAATTAAACTTCTAAAAACCCAATTCTCGGTCTTCAAGTATCTGAAGAATGAATCACTTGATGATATCATCACTAGATATTATCATCTGATGACTGAACTCAGCAACAATTCAATTGCTTACAAAGAAGATGAGATTGTTGAAAAGCTTCTTGATGCTCTCCCACCGAAATGGGAGATGTATACTGTGTTGATGAGAGAAGACAAAGACTTTGCTGACTATGACCTGGAGACAGCAGTTAACAAGCTAAGAACGTTTGAACTGAACATGGTACGAAAGGAGACACCTACCGATCAAGTTCAAGATCCGGGTATGTATGGTGCAAAGGTTAACTCTGGATCAAGTTCGAAAACTGAATCATCTGCTTATCACTCTAAGGGAGAGTCAGGCGCGAGCTCAACACATGAAGGACATGTATCTCTCAACATGAACGGTGATATGTGCTTTGTAGCTGGAGGATCAAATGCTTCTCAACCTCAAGCGACCAAGAGTAGTTTTTCCCCAAGTGTGTCAAACAACAACTACTCGAAGATGCCCATGAGTGTTAAATCTGCTGAACAGCAGTTTGCTCTCTATGCATCTTTTATTGCTTCGTATGAGAACTACATTCAGGGTAAGATTGTTGATCCTGCAATTTTGGATGAAGACTATGATCAGATCGATGCTGATGATCTGGAGGAGATGGATCTGCAGTGGCAGATGGCTATGATTGTCAGAAAGGTGAAGAGGTTCATGAAGAAGACTGGCAGGAAGTTTGTCGGAGAGAGGCCAGGGTTTGATAAGTCGAAGGTTCGCTGTTACAACTGTCAGCAGAATGGCCACTTTGCAAAAGAGTGCAAAAATGAACGTGTTGAACGCAGTCAAAACAGATCTACACAGCAAAGTGGTAGTGGTAATGACTATAGAGCCATGATTTCCAGACAGAATGAGGAGTACAACTGGAATCTGCATGTTGAAGAAGTATTTGAACAGGCCAATTTGGCAAACATCGAAACTGCAGATAGTGAGAAGAAGGGAACTGGTGAAAATGAAGCTTACATGGCAGATGTGGCAGACCAGCTCTCCGAGGTAAGTACCGAACTCCCTTGTACTAAGTGTGAACATCTGTCTGAACAACTGACAACTATAACTGATCAGTTTGTTAGTTTGGATGCGCAATTTAAACTTTAAAAGAAGATCATCATTTCACTAAAGCTAGAGAAAATAGTTACAAAGTAAAAATTAAAGCTAGTGAGAAAGATATTAAAAGTCTTAAAGCAAAGCTTGCTGAAAAAATTCAAGTGATTGATCTTAGCTATGAGGTTCTAGAAGAGAAAACCAAACTAATAGCTGAAAAGGAAAAACAGATAGCTGATCACCAGGTAAAAGTGGTGGAACTTAACAGGAAACTGGAGCAATTCAGAAATTCCTCCGCTATACTTGATCACATCGTTAGTGATCAAGGTTCCCTAAAAAGGGGAGGAATTGGTTATCATGAAGTTCCACCACCTTTCAATCATAATTACACTTATGACCCTAGTAATCAGAAATCTGTTGATGTTGACTATGGTCAGACAGTTCCAGTTCAAGTTGCTACTAAAGAACCAGAAGTTAGTAAGCCTGTTGCAAGTGTAAAGATTTCTGCTCCGAGTCATGTCTCATCTAACTCAGACAAGTCCTCTGAGTCGTGTGAGACAAAACAAGAGGAAGTGTTACCGAAAAGTGGAGAGAAAAATAAAACACCTGAAAAGAAGTCTCCACTAAACCCGTATGTCCCACCATATGTGAGACAAACGGGCAGTAATACAGCCTCAACATCTAAGACAACTATTGATAAGAAAATTGAACACAGGAGTTGTTTTAGATGTAATCAAATAGGACACCTTGTTGCTGATTGCCCTCTGAAGCAGAAATTCAGAGGTGTGAGGACTTCAAAATCTGAGAAAAGAACCAACGCTAATCAATAACATGGTAAAAATGAAAACCCATCAAATTTCAGAAAATGGACTAATCCAGGTTTTCAAAAAAATAAATCTCAGTTTTACACTGCTAACAACCAAACCTTAAGTAATAATTCTCTTAATTCACGAAGGTTTGGATGGCCTCATGGTCAATCCACAAGAAGGTATCCTGTTAGGACTCACAGAAATTATTATGATACTAACTTTGGACAGCCAAGGTACGGAATGTATCGACCCAAGACCAATAGGTCTTGGGTCCCCAGATTTTAATCATCTGCTTTAATCGTGCAGGAACAGTTGAACAGGGCTGCTAACAATCAATGGGTTGTGGATAGCGGCTGTTCCCGGCACATGACGGGTAACAAGAAATTGTTACACGACTTGAAACCTGTTCAAGGAGGAAGAGTGAGTTTCGCAGGAGAGAGCGGTGGAAGAATTACAGGAATAGGGACGGTGTCGAATGGAAAGATGACTTTGGAGAAAGTAAATTTTGTTGAAGAACTGAAGCACAATCTGCTGAGTGTTTCGCAGATTTGTGACAAATACTACACCGTGCATTTTACAAAGAATGAAGCGATTGTGTTGCATCCTGGTTTTAAGATACCAGAGGATTGGATTGTTATGAAGGCTCCAAGAGTGAAGAATACGTATATCATGGATATGAGATCGACTGAGATGGCCACAGAAGAATCGTGTCTTCTGTCAAAAGCGACTGAATCGGAGTCCGAGTTGTGTCATAGGAGAATGGGGCACATTCATCTTCGGAAAATGAACTACCTTGTCAAAAATGGGCTTGTGCTGGGTGTTCCCTTGAAGAATTTCAACTTTGAAGACAAATGTTTATCATGCAAAAAGGGAAAGCAACACAAGAAATCCCATCACACCAAGAAGGTCAATTCAATTGTCAGTACCCTAGAATTACTTCACATGGATCTCTTCGGTCCCGTGAATGTCAGAAGTCTAGGAGGAACATCGTATTGCTTGGTGATCACTAATGATTTCTCTCGATACTCCTGGGTATATTTCCTGAAGTCAAAGGATGAAACAGTGCAGATGGTAAAGAATTTGATTACCAAGGTTGAGAATATCATGGGGAAACGGGTTAAATTCATCAGGAGTGACAATGGAACTGAGTTCAAGAACTATGAGATGGAGATCTTCTGCTTACAGAAGGGGATTGAACACCAGTACAGCGCTCCGTATACACCGCAACAAAATGGAGTGGCTGAGAGGAAGAACAGAACTTTAATTGAAGGAGCCAGAACCATGCTGGCTGATTCGAAACTTCCCGTGGTGTTCTGGGCTGAAGCAGTTGCAACAGCCTGTTATATCCTTAATAGAGTGTTAACTGTTAAAAGATTAAATAAAACCTGTTATGAACTTATGCATGGGAGAAAGCCCAACTTGAGTGGTCTTGAACCATTCGGGTCACCGTGTTCGATATTAAAGACCAATTCTAAATTTGGTGAAGTAGCCGACGAAGGAATCTTAGTCGGATACGTTGTTGGGACTCCCAACAGACGGGTCTTTAATACATCGAACAGCAAGGTTGAGGTGGTGTGTAACACTGATATCACAAGTTACAAATCACCAAAACCAAGCTCGGGACCCGCTGGGGTTTTCGACTATGATAGACTTTTTAAATCTTTTAACATACCTTATCTGGATTTTGCAGAAGTTGAGGAAAGAATTGCTACGAAGATGATATGAGATGAGGAAGACACTTTGGTGCAACGACCACAGTATGATGGATGTCAGCCTTCCTCGTCAAATGCTGTCAATACCGCTGCTGCCTCTACTGAAGAAGAATTCATCAATCCGTTTCACTCTCAACATCAATCACCCATTGATGAGCTATCTTCGAACTTGGAAGATAATCTGAATGTCAGTTCGGTTCCGACTACGAGAATTCACAAAGAACATCCTTTGGAGAACGTGATAGGTGATCTATCCTCCGGTGTACAAACAAGAAAAGGCTTGAATGAGCACACCTGTGTTTACACAAGCATTAAAGAATCAGGCATAATCAACGAGTGCTTGTACACCTGCTTTATCAGCCAGATTGAACCAAAGAACTATCAAATGGCTCTTAAGGACAGTTCGTGGGTCGAAGCCATGCAAGAAGAGTTAGCTCAGTTTAGGAAAATGGAAGTATGGAACTTGGTTGCAAAACCAAGGAATGTGTATGCGATAGGCACGAAATGGGTCTTCAAATGTAAGAGAGATGAGAAAGGGATTGTTATCAGGAACAAGGTGAGGCTGGTTGTTAAAGGCTTTAATCAACAAGAGGGGATTGATTACAATGAGGTGTTTGCTCCTGTGGCAAGATTGGAAGCCATTCGCCTGTTTTTGGCATTTGCTGCTCATAAGGAGATGAAGGTCTTTCAGTTGGATGTGAAGAGCGCGTTCCTAAACGGTAAAGTCGATGATGTTGTGTATGTTGAGCAACCTCCGGGTTTTCCTGACCCTGACTTTCCCGATCACGTGTACAAGCTAAGTAAAGCGCTGTATGGACTACATCAGGCACCTCGTGCCTGGTATTCAACCTTATCAGATTACTTGCTTGAGAATGAGTTTGAAAGAGGTAAAATTGATAGCACATTGTTCTTCAAGAGAAAGGATAGCGACTTTCTGCTGGTGCAAGTCTACGTGGACGACATTATGTTTGCTGCATCAAAAGTCTCCATGTGTCAGGAGTTTGAGGCCGTCACGAAGAAGAGATTAGAAATGAGTGCTATGGGTGAACTAACTTTCTTTTTAGGATTGCAGGTTGATCAGAGGAAAGACGGGATGTTCATTCATCAGACGAAGTATGTCCATGATGTTCTCAAACGCTTCAAGATGGAGGACAGCACTCCATATGATACTCCAGTCTGCGTCAATCACAAATTGGGTGCTGATTCAGACAACGATGCAGACGTGGACCCAACCCAATATCGGGCTATAATAGGTTCTTTAATGTACTTAACTGCTTCTAGGCCTGATATAATGTTTGCTGTTTGTCTTTGTGCACGCTTTCAGGCAAACCCAAAAGAATCTCATTTGAAGGGTGCGAAGAGGATACTGCGGTATCTCAAAGGCAAGCCGAAGCTGGGGTTGTGGTACTCGAGAGGAGGAGACTTGGAGCTAGTCGCTTACACAGATTCTGATTATGGAGGGTGCAATCAGAGTCGGAAGTCTACAACTGGTGGTTGTCAGTTTCTTGGTGGCAGACTAGTGTCGTGGCAATGCAAGAAGCAGACCTCAGTCGCAATTTCAACCTGTGAAGCCGAATACATGGCAGCATCCAACTGCTGCTCCCAGGTTCTTTGGATTCAACAACAGTTGCGCGATTATGGTCTGAATTTATCACTTACTCCTATTTGCATTGATAACACTGCTGCTATCTCAGTAACTAACAATCCCGTGAAGCACAGTAAAACTAAACATATTGACATACGTCATCATTTTATACGGGATTGTGCTGAGAAGAAACTGATTGAGCTCGAAAAGGTTGACACGTTAGATAATTTCGCTGACTTATTCACGAAAGCGTTTGACAAAACTAGATTTCAAAACCTTGTTGAGCTGAATGGGATGATCAATCCCGAGTAACCATGCTTTGTGTTTGTGTTAAAAAAAAAAAAAAAAAAAAAAAACGTCACTGTCGCTTAGAATTATGTCGGTTGCCTCAGTTTGAAGGACATGTCTTCGGATATGTTTGGTCCACATTTCTACTTGTAGAATATGAGGATAGCCATTAACCAGATGACTGAAAGTGACCGGGGCGGTTTATGATGTGTTTTCATTCTTTCGCTGAAAATTGGTCGATCATACTTAGTTAGAAGGACACATACTAGTATGTGGTCGGTCCAGCTGATCCATTGGATCTTCGGGATAGCCGTTCACCTGAAGACTTTGATTTGGTCGGGGCGATTGATGTTAAATTTTTTTTCTTTTCGGGAGATGAAATTATTTTTCAAGTCTACTACTTCGTAAGAAGTTACTTTACTATGATTAACAGAAAATTGATCCAACCTTGGAAAATGATAGATATACTGTTTCTGTGTGCTTAACCAGTGAAGTTATTAGGCCTAAAAGACTTTAGAACAGTCATTGTATGTCATGGTAGCTTTTTATGGTGCGTAAAAGTAGAAGTGATACTAACTAAATATACTCGATTTTATGTGGAAACTCCTTAAGAGTTGTGCATGTCTTCATACATATCTTTCCGAATGATAGGCAGAAAAGCGATTACCCAGTCATACACGAGCCCGTGAGTGTTCTGATTCCCGTGAAGATAGAGTGTCAAGACGCTGCAGTGATCCAGATTCGGGACTTGCAGTTATTTTCTACTTGAAGTTGTGTATATACATGTTAGATTAAAAAAAAAAATAAAAAAAAAATAAAATAAAATTTTCTAGAGTTCATAATGATAATGATTATCAATCAAGACACAAGAAGGTGAAGGGGAAACATAGTCTAAGATCGAAGAGTAATTACTACTTAATCAGACACTACGGGTCGAGGTCAATTCGGGGTGACTTGGGGAAAGCCGAATATGCCTTGAGAATAGATAGGAGGCATCATAATCTCTGAGTTGTTACCCACTTAAGTTTTGAGCTTAATTGAACCTAACTCGTATCACAAAAACGATGAAAACCATTTTAAGTAGATTACCTGCTTACAACCTGTTTCTTTATGTCATAATACAGCTGAACACGGATCTGTGTGACAGTCACGAAATTAGTATGATTCCTGTTCGGATCTTTTCTAAAAACATGGTAGTCCCTGTCGAGACTGAAATTTGATCCCGTGTACTTTAATTTTTCAAATTTTTGTTACTTTTGTAATTTTTTGATTTTATACCTGGTTACTTGGTCTTGATCGTATCATTTAACGCTTTAAAGGATGTTTTTAAAACTTTATTGAAAATTGTTAAAAGTGTAGGGGTTTGTTTTGTAAATACAGGCGAACTTGTTCATAACTTCGCCTGGAATAGGCGAAGTTATCGATAACTTCGCCTGTACTAACTTTGAACCTATATAAAGAAGTTTTAAGGTCAAACGATTTATTATTTTCCAAAAACCAGCGAACTTACTCTCTGTCAACCTAAGCGAACTTATCGATCAGTTCTCGATCTTCTGTGTTTAACTTATTTCGATTCCAATCCTTGATTCAAGGTGTGTAGGGTTTGTTTATCATATTATCAATGTCCTTTGAGGTTTAACATCGGTCGTTTCGACTCGATTCTCGACCTCGTCTTTCGTAACCTTAAACACCCGATTTCAAACTTGTTTTTACGTGATAGTAAACTACTTGAACGTCTAAAACTTCATAAAATCATGTATTTCGGAGTCCTCGATCTCCGAAATCATCATCTACACGTCGTTCAAAATCCCTAACTGTTGCCGATTCAAATTCGGCGAAGTTACAGTTTAGGCGAAGTTATCCGTAACTTCGCCTGAGGTTTAACTTCGCCTGATTATTGATTTTGAAACAGTTTATGAGGCGATGTTGTGATTAGGCGAAGTTATCCGTAACTTCGCCTGGACCATTTTACTTAACTATTATCAGACGAAGTTCAAGTTGAAGCGAAGTTGTTTCCCAACTTCGCATCACCTTTAACTTCGCCTATACAGAATTGATCACAACTTCGCTCATGGTAACAGGCGAACTTGTGATTCGCTTTGACGTTTATCTAACTTAACCTGTTTGTTGCAGATATGGCTGCTGTTGCTGGAGCAGGTGGTGCAGGCGGTGATGACGGAGGTGATCACCAGAGACAGTTCTTCCCGGGTCACAATATGTACATAACATTAGACCCGGAGGCGAGCGGAGTTGATGATTTCCGCGAAATCATCACATTTGTTTTACGCTCGAGGATATTCCACGCGGTTACTACAACTCTGCCAATATCCTTGCCCAATATTGAGGATTTCTGGCAGACCGTGGAATACGATTGTAGGGTCGAGCCCTCGGTGATGCGCGCAACAGTCAACAATCAGATTGTTTAGTTCTCTTCTGAACAAATCCGGGCGGCTTTACGATTTGGGAATGAGACAAGGGATGACCCAACAGAGTTTGTAGCTCCTTTCCGTGATGGAGCGTTTTTGAGGATGGGATACTCTGGTCCCTTGGGGGATACGCATAGGAGGAAAGGCTTTTTACTTGACCAGTGGCGATTTCTTATGCATGTCATGATTGTATGCATGTCAGGGAGAAAGGCGGGCACTGATGGCATGGGCGCGACCATGCAGTCAGCGATGACTGCTCTGACTTACAACAAGCGATTCAGCTTTAGTCAGATGGTCTTTTATGAGATTGATCGTCAAAGAAGAGCGATGGCGCCTGAGCGATTCATCATGTATCCAAGATTCCTATAAATGATCTTGAATCATGTTGCTCCAACGCTTCCTCAGCGGCGTCCGATCCGATACGTTGAGAGTGTGAACAAACGGATCTTCGCCCAATGTAGATCCTCCAGTGCGAGGAGCAAACCTGAGCTCCGTCCTCGGCATACTCCACTCTTTGGGTACTTGATCAACCCGGGGTATGTGCCTGCACGAGGGGACGAGTTTAGGGACCCGGCACCACAACAGGCAGGAGCACCTCAAGCTATACCTGCTGCTCCTGTTGTGTCACCGGAGGAGAACGTGGACCTTGATGAAAAATTTGGTGGTCAAGGCTTCTTTGATATGGATCGGGTGGATCCAGAGGAGAACGTTCAGGTTCCAGTTGAACGTACTTCGACTGTGAATGTTACTAGGGCAGCTACAACGGTGGCTGGCTCAGATTCTGATGATGAAGTGGCAGAGGCGAGAAGGATTATGGTAACTCGAGAAAGACTACAAGGGAAGAGAAAGAGAACTGTTGATGACAGCGAGTCTGATTATGAGGAAGAGGTACAACAGTTGATCCGGAGGTCAAGAAGGGAACGGATAGGTGCAGGATCAGGAGCCGGTGAGAGCTCTAGGGTGGTACGTTTTACTCCACCAGCACTATCCGGTATGACAATGGTTCCCTCATCACTACAGGTTACGAGGCCAAGCACTACGGTTGTTCCCGTGGTGGCTACCTCGTCTACATTTGGCCTCCCACCCACTACTTTCCAACTTTCGACTCCTGAGATCGTTTCATTGCCGCCTCCGACCGTTACTCCATCGGAGGTCGTGGCACAATTTATAGAGTCGACTGTTGTGGCCACTGCAGTGCTATCGGTGACGATACCACCTGCGGTTACATCTATCTCTACTTCTGAGGTCCCGGTGACATCGGAAATCCCTCCTCAGTACACTCAAGATATATCACATATGAGGTTCGATTTCGATGCAACCCTATTAGACTCTGACCGAATAGCAGCACTGGAACGGGTCGTGGCAGAGCAGTCAAGGATTAATCTTATCCAGACCCAGGCTATTCAGCGCCTAGTTACAGAGAATCAGATGCAGTCGTCCCTGCTGGTATAACATGGTAAAATCATAGATGCTTTCAAGGAGTTCTTGGCATCTCAGTGGGAGACGAGCTGTAAAGGCGATGAGTTGAGGACCAAGAGACGAAATGATAGAGACGATGATCCCAATGCATCGAAAGATGCAGGTGGTGAGTTGCCAAGAACTGATCAAGCTCTTGGAACTTCCACAACTCAGGGGGAGTCGACAACTGCAGCTGGTGGTGATGATGTGGTGGTGGTGGATGTAGAGGAGATGGATGATGTTTTGGTTGGTGATGATGATGTACTACCGAGTGATATGATAGAGAATATTGGTGAAGAGATTGTGATTGATACAGAGATAGAAGAGGGAGAGATAGTTGAGGAGAATGTGGAGCATGAGATACCGCAAGTCGAGAACGTAGATATGAGTCAACAGATTGGAAATGATGAGTCTGAATGGGAAGAGCAGCCTAGATGGATGGAAGGCTATGCTCAGTGGTTTATTAAAACGAAGAAACCGGCGGTCCCTACAATGTTTAAGAAGAGTTACAACATTAAAGGCTATGCTGAAGCGAAGAAAGGGATTATTTGCTGGATATATGATGAGCAGT
Organism: Bidens hawaiensis; assembly: GCF_021521415.1. Lineage (NCBI taxonomy): Eukaryota > Viridiplantae > Streptophyta > Magnoliopsida > Asterales > Asteraceae > Bidens > Bidens hawaiensis. The sequence continues at coordinate 934,149 of NW_027491237.1, read as the reverse complement.
TGAGGCTCGTCGTGATTAAAAGGTATGACGGTGTTCAGTACTTTAGAAGGATGTTAAGATCGTTGAATACACTGCCAGAATGTGAAGTGAAAGACTTAGCCAGATTGGGATTGATAAACAGAAGTGACGATAATATGGCTAGAGTCATTGGGAAAATTGTGTGGAAAGAGAGTATAAAAGAGAAGAAATTTGAGCTGTTGAAGCCACAAAAGGGAAAACTTGTTGAAGACAAGGATAGAGGTTTGAGAGCTGACGGAAAGCCTTGGATGATTATGAAGTATAAACCGATCCGGTGTTTGAAAGAAGTACCGATGAAGCTAATGCCCAAGGATGTGCTTAAAGACCTGAAGTGGTGGTTTGTAGATTGTGAGACAGCTGAGGCAGTGATGGAAGACGAAGATGAACAAGAGGTTCTTAGAGTGTACGATCCGATGCACTTGGTAAACTTATCGCAAGCTGATTTGCAGGTGTTGAATGACAAGAAGATATTTTATATTCCTGCTTGGAAAGATGAAGCGAGGAAATATCAAAGAGTTATCTCGGTTTGTGTTCGAGAAGGAGTGCATGCTTGAAGATAGAAGATTGAAGATTACAAGACACGTGTTTGAAGCTAAAGAGATGAAGCTACTGCCAAGGGGGAGTCTGTTGGTGCATGATGTCAGTAGTTCAGTGTCGAGTGTCTGTAATCGTGTTAGTTAGATTTGAGTTTTGTATGTAAGCGAAGTTACTAACAAGTTCGCTTATATGGGCGAACTTGTTAGACAAGCGAAGTTAGGGACAACTTCGCCTGAACATACCAGGCGAAGTTGTCGTGTCTATATAAGCTGTTTGATACGGCTTATTCAGTAGAAGTTAATAGATTAAGAGTTTATTCGTGTATTCCAGTCAGAGAGTTTTGTACTAAGTGATCATAGTATCACGTGTTTACGGTTGGAATACAACGTGTGTTTGGTTATCGTATCGTGTGTTAGCTTGTATTGTTTTCTATACTCGTAACGTCTTACGTAGGGATTCCGCACCTACGTAGAACGCGATATCTCGTGTAGATCCGGCTGGGAACCTACATTATTATTATTATTATTATTATTATTATTATTACCGTCATCATCATCATCATTATTATTATTATTATTGTTGTTATTATTATTACTATTACTATTACGATTACTATTACTATTACTCTTACTATTACTCTTACTATTACTATTACTATTAGTGATATTTTTATTACTAGTACCATCGTCACTACTAATAATATTATAATTTTTCTTTCAAATAATATATTTAAAGTAAAATTTTTTATTGCAAACAAGTCTTAAGCCATTTGAGGCTATTTCATAAGTCAGGTAATCTGACATTCATTTTTTCTTTCTTTCTTTCCTATGTCGCTGGCCAAAGAAGACATTTGTTTTTATGATTAAAATTTCATAAAATTTGCAAGTCTTAGCGATAGCTAAAAACTTTTTGTCTAACATGAGATATAAAAGCATCACGATTTACAACCGATTTTCGTAAATTAAAATATATATTATATCCTTTCATTTCTTTCCCCTTCGTTAACGCCAATGAGTTTCGGCTAAGAAATCATGGCACCCCCCTCCTACGTCAACTTTCATACCACAAACCGACACTAGAGAAGACAAACGTCGCAAGCTGCATTTTCTTTCCTTTAAATTCTCCTTCGCATATTTTTTGGACTTACCCAAAGTGATTTTTATCCACTTCTTTAGAATATTGTTTACGAAGTTTATTTTGCTTGTTCATTGATCTTTGATCCACATTCATTTGTGTTTTACGAAATGCAAATTCGTACATCATTCTTAGTAGCATTTTTTTAAATCGGTTTACGTTTAGCAAATAGTTTATTTTAATTTCGAGGTTTCAATTGTTTACTTTGACAAACTAAAGTTTACCACCAGAATGTATCTTTTCATAAACTTAATTGATTTCAACATTTGAATATCAAAATTTCGTTTATCCATTCCATTTCAAGTTATTATCAATTTACATGTAATTATTTATTCATTTCAACGTTGACATTGGTCACGGCAATGTTTTATTGGAGACTTTCATTTGTTAAACATTTTGATATTTTGACATTTAAAAGTTTTGTTTATCTAATATATTCTCGTACCCAATGCGTTATCAAATTTCATATTTATATTTCGTTGGTTAAATACTACGTTTACCTACCACGTTATTCTCGACTGCATTATTTCAATGACTTGTTACGATATTCATAATTCTAGTGTTTTCGTGCTTCATTTTTTTTACCTCGTTTATTTCGTTTACAACATCATTTACTTGGTTTAGACTTCTAGGATTTCATGTTTTCATGATATCCTTGACCTGAATGGTCAAACAATATGTTTTGTAATGTTTTTACCCTTTTAATTCATTGTTTTCGATTTTTAACGTTCTGTACAAGAATTTTATTGATTTATCTAATGTCTATATCTTAAAAACCACACAATAGACTAAGTTATATGGACCATACGACGATAGAGGTAATTATGGGTCGACACGTAATTATCAAAGTCCTCGCATGAAAAATATAATAAGTCCGGTTGTGTGAAATAACTCGGAACTTGGAATGATTTTGGGGAACGGGACAAATACAGTATATTAATGGCATGGTAGATACGCTACTGGTACAACCTATATATATGTGTCCCCATCATATTTCCTATTTGTGGCGTTCTTTCGGGTCATTCAAAGATCGGCGTTATTTTATTTTAATTATGTATGTATAAAATTGATACGATTTCTAACAACTATGTATATTAGTTGTTCTCTTTTAAAATTCTTATTTTAATTTTTAATTTCGGGACGAAATTTCCAAAAGTTGTAAGTCCTGTAACATACTTTACTTTCAAACCCGAAAATCCGACCCATTTTTGAATTTTTGGTTTTTATTTATAAATATTTCAAGTTTTGTCTTATGTATTTTTTTATTATGTTCGTTAACCGGCTTGATTTGATGTTTCGATGTATTCATATCATTCATATATTATATATATAATAATCGTTCATTTATTTAATAACAATTACGACATTTAATAGTCACTATTCGTTCTTTTTTCCATTTCATGTGATTCAATAACTAAACGCCGAGTCCTTACTTAAACGAGACCCAAACTATCCGGGTGTAATTCGAAAATTATTCAAGAAAATAAACTTTTCTTTTATATATATAACATTTTAAAGTTAAATGTTTATATTGTAAATATATTTTAAAAATCAGTTTTAAAGTTAATTGAAAGTTCATGGACTAAAGTGTAAAATTTTATTTAAAATAATAATAATTATTAAAGATATCCCAGCCCCCCCCCCCCACCATGCCCGTTTTCCCGTCAACATATTCGGCCGCCGGAAAATCGGCACCGACGATGGCCGTTCTCCGCCGTTTAACGCGTTTCGATCAAATTAAATGGTTTGTTGACCTTAGACCTTAGACCTTAACCAAAGACTCCTATTGACCCGTCAATTCACGTTAATAACTCGTAATATAAGGTTAATCACACTTGTAACCGCCGAGTAACGGCCAGATCTAGTTTAAATATCATTAACGAAAATTAAATGCTATAAGCTCCAATTGACACTATAAATACAACCTCTCGTTCATCTAAACTCGCTCACACGCTCATCTCTATCTAATACACCTTCTAAAATCTCTATTCCTTCCGGCAAAACCCGTTTTTCGGTGAGTCTTTTTCTCCATCATTCCGGCACGGTTTGAGGTAAAAAATTACATGCTTTCGTATTGTTTTTGGCCGTCTAACAAAACCCCTAACTTAGTTTGGGCAAACATTGAACGATTTGAACGAATTGAATTTAGGGTTTGTTTAAGAAGAAGATGATGTTTTTGGTAGTAATATATAAGTAAATGTTTTCACATTATAAACAATTAGCAAGTTGGTCTAGTGGTTAACACATTAATATATCACAGCCTAGACCCGAGTTCGAACGCGGGCCAGAACATAAATTTTTGGTAGTTTTAGTTAATACTTATTTTCTTTGTTTTAAAAATCAAATAAAGTTTTTATAAAACTTATATTCAATAAAACTTATTTTAAGCTAAATAAAAAAATTAGTTTTAAACTATATTTATCATTCTCATCTAAAAATCCGACTCTCGTTTCCATTAAGTTTTCATTAGAAACTCGATTAATATTATTATTTCGTTCAACTTTATAACACACTAACGTAATTATTTTTAAACTAAAATTCCGTTAAGATCTATAATTCATAAACATTATAAATTGTTGAGTCAAGAATTTGACATGAAATGTCTTAAGGATGATTAAGGGAGATCGGAATCTTCTCAACACTCCTTTGAAACAGCTAAGTATGGAAACCGAGCACACTTGGACATCCAAGCAGGGTTTTAGTTATCCTAGCAAGGTATTTTTCCTATCGAGCAATGTTATCTTCTTTAAGTCTTCTTAAGTGATCATCCGAGCAGGGTCACTTCATCTAGCAAAGGTGTTCTTCAAGTCGAGCAAATTTTGCTTACTAGCAAACGCTTAACTGAACCAAGCTTTTGAAGCCAAGTATTTGGAAGATCTAGCAAGGTTTGATTAATAAACAGTATTCCGAGCATGCTTGTTGAAAGTGATCAAGAAATATTATAAGTACTTTCTTTAGCAAGGTTCAACTCCGAGCAAGCTACAGTGCTACCAGCACAGTTCAAACAGTGTTCCCAGCAAACTATGGTTTGCTTAATAAGTTATTATTTAACAAAGAGTTGAAGGGATTCATGAAGAGAAGTTTGCTCGTAGGACCAAATCGAGCAAAGTTTGCTATGGTCAAGAAGATTGAAGTGTTCTAGGTGAGTATTTTCGAAGGAAAATACTCTAAGTATAGTCTACCCGGAGTACTGTTCACCAGCACACTTCAAGGTTACTAGGTCCACTCGTAAAAGACAAAAGGCACAAAACTTACTCGGAGAAGACAATTGACACAAAGTTTACCCGGAAGACTTGTTTTTTACACTTAGTATATTTTTGAATATGTAATTTGATTATGTACCAATCATTAGGGTTTCTAGAAGGAATGACAGCTGTCAGGTGGTGGCAGGCCTATAAATTGAATAATTTAGGGCACGCCTCAAGACGAGACGAGAGAGACAACGCGTTACACTTTTCAGACCTAAGAGAATATTTTCTGATATAGAGTGTGACGGCTGTCATAGGATTAGTACGGACAATACATTCCTTACAAGAAATCCTAATCGATTAACATTTGTATGAATATTTTCTATAAATGGAAATCTTTTGAGTTATTGTTTGTGGTTGTTACATTTATTGATCCTTAAGCAACAACTCTGTTTGTTTCTGATTCCGCCGTTAACAAGTAGTTTTCCTTACCTAAAATAGCAACCGTCATTAACCTTCTTGTCAACACATTTATTGTGTGGGTTATGACATTATTGTGAGTGTGAGTGATCATTTACGGGACCAGACAAGTCGTATAAGAGCTTGTTCATTGCTGTTTTGGTGAAGATTTGTTGCTGTTTGCTGATTTAATGAAGACGAAGAATGAGGTAAGTACAGAATAGTTCCATTGAATACTAACGTCTGCACTTATGTTCTTCATTTTTCGTCTAGATCTGCAAATTTTTGGTGTCTTTGTTCACTTATTTTAATTAAAGTTTGCATCTTTATTACTTAATCTTGCTCCAATCGAACCAGATACATCAGATCTGAAGATTTGACTCTCAGATCTGATTATTTTAAAAAACACAATTTTTACTATGTTTTAGCTATTCTCTGTTTCTGTTTTTCAAAACACCAAAATGTTTGGTTTTGAAGAGCAGGAAGTTTCCATTAACAAAATTCCTAGACTGTACGGACAGGAAAATTTCACCAAGTGGAAAGTATTGTTTGAGGCTGCTGTGTGCTATAACGATGTTGATATGTGGAACTCTATAAAAAATGGTCCATATGTAGCTGAAGATGGTGCAAAATCTAATCTTGCTGTGCATGGCAGAATGAGGAAGGTGGACGACATGGCCTTAGCTATGATCAAGTTGGGACTGTTTTGGGAAATTTTAACCAAGGTTGCAAATCACACAACAGCTAAGGCTATGTATGATGCAATCCGTGAGATGTTTGAAGGTATCACTGAGCTGAAAAATGTTAAGAAACAAAGACTCAAGCAACAACTTGAGAGATTCAAGTACAAGGATGGAGAAAGATTTAAATCAATTCATGATAAATTTCTAGCAATTGTGAATGACCTGAGAACCACTGATTATGTGATGACAGACTTTGATTTGACCAAAAAGTTACTGAATTCAATGCCAAAGGAGTGGTATATGGCCAACAAATTCATCATTCAAAAACCAAATTTTGAACAACTCAAGTTGGATGATTGAGAATGAAATGATAAAGTAAGAGAATCCATGTTTCCAGGTGTCCAATGCTCTTATTGCCCCTATGGGAAACTTGCCCACCAAGAACCAACAACAGATTCCCATCATAGAGGAACCAAATGAACATGGTGTTGATACACCTAAATCATTTGTTGGTGGTAGTACAAGTAACCAAGGAAACTAGTCAAGGGTTAATGTTCAACTCAAAGATAACAATGACTCTGCCTCCATGGAAAGTGGACATTTACCTTATTCTGGTGGAAACAGTGGTCATGGAAGTGAAACTCAAGCATTGTTCTCTATGTTCATAGAGTCATACAATGCATTTATAGCCAAAAATATGATCCACACAAGTGTCATTCAATATGATTTGGAACAAATAGATGCTGATGATCTTGAAGATATGGACTTGAAATGGCAGGCTGCAATGCTTGCAGTCAGAAGCAAAAGGCTGTTCAATAGGACTGAAAGGTTTCTAGTCTCTGGTCCAAGTGAGAGGATTGGATTTGATAAGTCCAAGGTAATCTGTTACAATTGCCAACAACCTGGACACTTTGCTAGAGAATTCAACCAGTCTAGAAACTTTCAGGTGAATTAGTTCCAGAACCAACAGCCTAGAAATCAGCTGCAATACCAACAGAACCAACCAAGAAACAACAACTTAAACAACAACAATCCCAACTTCAACAACTATCAACAACCTCAAATGAATAATCAACAATTTGTGCCTCAGAATCATAACTGCTACAAATAACCCCAACAGAAACAATCAAAATCAACCCAGAAATCAAGGGAATGTAGCTGTTGCTGCACAACATGAAGGGAATTTTGATTGGAGTGATCATGCAGATGACATCACAAAGGCTAATGTTGCTTTGATGGGAAAGATTGAGAATGAGACAGAATCTTCTTCTACAACCGATTTACTTGACACAATAGATGTATTGAATATGAAGGCAGGTAAGTTGGAGAGTGAATGCTTTAGAAAACAAAGCAACATTAATGGGTTTCAAGCAAGTTATTTAATAAATGAAGAAAAGATAAGAAGTCTTGAAGATGATTGTGTGAGCAGTTATAGGACTCAGTCAAGGTATGTGACTGAAATTGATGGTTTAAATAAAATGATTGTTGAAGAGAAGGTGAAGAACACCAAGTTACAAGTTGAGAATGAATTTCTGAAGAACTTGGTTTCCATAGGAAACATTTGTGGTATCTTGAACCAAATAAAAGAGGAAGATAAATACAAAGTTGTTCCAACACCATTCAACAACAATTATTTTCTAAAAGTTGACAAAGAAAAGAGAGAGGGATATCTGTTGGACTCGGTCTGCCCAAGAGACATATTAAATTGATGTGGCTAGTACGTTATAATCCAAGTCGGGTCATACCCAATAACAAGCTAGACAAACACCGATAATATTCGTTCATATATGATGTGATCATAACATATGAATATTCACACTTGAGTTATTTGGAAAGGGGTTTCTAAATAAAATGTACTTGTGTAATAAACAAATCATATGGATGATTTATGTTTTATGTAAGAACATTACATAGTGTTATTTAAGTTGGTTAAATAACAATATGTGAATAATAATAACCAAGCATGTCTCTTAACATATAATAGGTTTTATAAGTTATAAGTTATAAACTTATAAAAGTATATATGTATGGATATATATATATATATATATATATATATATATGTTTAAAGTTTTATAAAAGAAAAAAGGTAATAACTCTTTCAAATGTAATATTATTATATGTTTGAGTGGAGACATGCAAGGTGAGTGGAGACATGCAATGGTTATTATTGGTGGAGAGAAAGATGCCTTTAAATAAAACCAAGTCTTTCTCTTTCATTCTTTCATAACAAACATAATTTCCAAGTAAACTTTTCTCTCTTCCTCTCTTGGGTATTTTCATCCAACATAAGAAAAGAAGAAGAAAATTTCAAGTGCAAATCCTAGCTAGAAGTGGTGTGTTGTTGAAGCGTGGGGTATGCTAGCTTGAGGAGCTTCCATATTCAAGTTCTTACATTTCAATCATCATCTCTTTCACCCGGTTTTGTCATATTGAAAGGTAGTAGTAACATGCATGGACTTATAGTGACATGCATGTATTTGATAGTGTGTAATTCGTATTTGGATCCGAGTTTGGGTTTTGCATGTTTAAAATTGGTTTTATACATATCATATTAACAAGATTTAAAACTTTTATATCCGCTGCGTTTTTGGTAAAATAGGGATTTTATCACTTTGATAATCTTGTTAAAACCCAACAATGGCATCAAGAGCCGCTTATACGAATGCATGCTTCATTAGACCCAAAATTTTTCGGGTTTATGGTGGGTTTCACCATTTGGCCAAAACTTTTTGGGGTTTTGGTTACCCCATGGTTTTTCAAGGTTATACTTTACATGCATGTGGTAATCTTGAAAAACCAAGTCATTTGGATGATTGTTTAGTTTGTTTGGACAAAACCCGAAACTTTCGGTTTGCTTAAGCTTTGGCTGAAATTTTTGAGGCAAAAAGGGGAACCATTTTGGTCTTGTATTATTGCATATTTGAATGTGGAATAGATGTTCATAACCTAGCCATGGCCTTGTGTTTGGTTGAATGATTGTGTTGGTTGTTTGTTCATTCGATTTGGTTGTAATATTTATTTGGGTTTGTAATCTATTTATTCATTCATATGGCTTGTAATAATAAGTAGATTAGATGTATTTCTTTTACTAGAAAAATGTATTAGGATATATTTTGTAAAAGAAGATGCATGGATGGAAGCCCAAATAAAATGATGAAGACCACAACACCGGGAGTAAACACTTGGAGCAAATGGATGCGGAATCAAGTGGGAGTTCACCGACACAAGTGCATGTTCTTTTGGGTCCCTTAGGAGAGACTTTTTGACACACTTGTCTTCTGTCAACAAGTGTGGTCAATATTAGGAGGCTATGGTTATGAACTTGTGGTTGTGTATATTTTGTGCTTGCATGGTTGATTTACTTATTATTTGCAATATGGTTTGCTTAACAACTTAAAATCAACTAGCATAAAATTGGTTCCTTAGAAATCGTTAGGTAATAAAAATTGGTTTTATTAATAACTAATGATTTCATAATAAAAATGGGTTTTATTAATTGGAACTTTGAAAATGGGTTTTTCAACTAAGTACCATACATTTGAATGCATGCAAATGAAAGGTACAATAAATAGTTTTCCAACCTAGAATTTAGAAAACTAAAATCCCTTTTTAAAAACAAGTTAAACACCATCCTTTTATACGACACTTAAGTCACTTGTAGACTTGAAGGTGAGTTAGGATCACCTAAGCACTTTTAAGAAAACTTGTGATCTTAAGGTGATTTTACAAGTACTTTTGGTATTAGGATCACCTAACCACTTGTATGAGTAAACTGACACGTGTGTATAAGTCGGACGACTTGATTTGAAACCATGACTATAGGATCACCTTAAAATGGCGTTCAAAGGTGTTGATGGGATTTAACATACCAACTAAACGTATGATGTTTAACCGATCCCATAAAACTAGAAGTTTCAAAGGGTTGCAATTGTCAAACGTTGACTACCTTGTTAATTCGAATAGTAGGATAAAGGTCACCTAACTATTATTTGATTGAAACGTTGGGTTCTAGATTTTAATCAATAATTTTCTTGGAGACATTTAAAGGGTATTAAAGATTATAATTTTATTAATATCGAAAATACTAATTTGAACTTTGTTAAAATTCTTTTAGATGGCCGCAAACAACGCACCGAACGCAATTATCCCACACGTGCATAATCTATCACTAAGATCCATTCTGGATAAGGATCGTCTAAACTTTAACAACTTCATGGATTGGTATCGAAACTTGAGAATTGTTCTCAAGCAAGAAAAGAAGTCTTATATTTTAGATGATCCTATTCCCGATGAACCCGATGTCAATAACTTGGATGCCTATGCGGATTGGTTAAAATACACCGAGGATTCGGTGCAAGTTTCTTGCCTTATGTTGGGAACAATGATTCCCGAGATCCAAAAGGATTTCGACAATCATGGGGCGTTTGACATGATAACCCAACTTAAGGAAATGTTCCTTACTCAAGCTCGGGTTGAGCGATTCGAAACGGTTCGAGCTCTTCATGCATGTCATATGGAAGAAACCCAATCTGTTTCATCTTATGTAGTTAAGATGAAGAGCCATATTGATCGGCTTGAACGACTTAACTGTCCCGTCTCAAAAGAGTTAGCCACGGATTTAATCCTAAATGGCTTAATTAAAAGGTTCGAGACATTCGTTATGAACTACAACATGAATGGATGGGATAAAAGCATTGGTGAGCTTCACGCAATGCTTAAGACAGCCGAGGCCGGCATGGGTAAAAAGGTTTTACCCGTTCTTGCGATCAATGAGGGTGGCTCAAAGAAAAGGCATCACCCGGAACCAAAAGCAAAGGTTGCCGTTGGTAAGGGGCAAGTCAAGAAGGGGTTCAAGGGAAAGGCAAAGGCGGGGCCAAAGCCAAAGAAGCTAAAGGTTAGCGCCGAGGATCCGTGCTTTGGTTGTGGTGAGATAGGTCATTGGATGAGAAACTGTCCGACCTATCTCAAGGAGTTGAAAGCTAAGAGGGATGCGGGGCAAACCTCAGGTACAACTTTCATTATTCACATTGATCTTAATATTATTTCTTCTAACACATGGGTATTGGATACCGGATGTGGAACTCACATATGCAATTCATTGCAGGGGTTCAAAAGAAGAAATGAGGTGAAGAAAGGAGATATAAGTCTTTTCATGGGCAATGGAGCAAAGGTTGACGTCCAAGCCCGAGGGGATTATGTTTTAAAGCTTCCAAATGGTTTGGAGATTGTTTTGAAAAACATTTTATATTCCCCTAGTTTGACTAGGAATATTATCTCTGTTTCTGTATTAAGACAATCTGGTTATGACTTTAAGTTTGTTGATAATGGTATTTATGTTTTCATGGATAATGTCTTTTATTTTAAAGCGATGCCGTTTTATGGCATTTATTAATTAATTCATGATGACTCATACATTGATAACTCGTTGTACCAAGCTAACACCAAAAGACTCAAAATGGATTTGAGTAATACTTTTCTTTGGCATTGTCGTCTTGGTCACATAAACAAGAATCGTATTCATACACTTCGAAAGAATGGTCTTTTGAAATCAAATGTTGATTCATTTGATGAATGTGAATCTTGTTTATTGGGAAAGATGGCCAAAGAACCCTTTAATGGAACAAATGAAAGGGCGAAAGACTTATTAGGTATCATACATTCGGATGTATGTGGACCTTTTAGGACAATGACAAGAAATGGTGAAAGATACTTCATTACCTTTACCGACGATTATAGTCGCTATGGGTATGTGTTCTTGTTAAGACACAAAAATGAGGCCTTTGAAATGTTCAAAGTCTTCCAAAATGAAGTACAAAATCAACTCAACAAAACAATCAAAGTACTACGTTCCGATAGAGGAGGTGAACACCTCAATGATGCGTTTCTAGAACATCTTAGGAGTTGTGGGATTGTCTCACAACTTACTCCACCTGGAACACCACAACATAATGGTGTGTCCGAAAGGAGGAATCAAACTTTATTGGACATGGTTCGATCCATGATGGCTAGAAGCTCATTACCTCTATCATTTTGGGGTTTCGCTGTGATCTCTGCTGCCCGTATTTTAAATATGGCACCAACCATGAAAGTGGATAGGACACCTTTTGAAATATGGCATGGAAAGGCTCCAAAATTTTTATATTTAAAGGTATGGGGTTGTGAGGCTTATGTTAAGATCTACACCTCTGACAAACTTGAATGTCGATCCACTAAGTGTATATTTGTAGGATATCCCATGGATTCGATGGGATATTATTTCTACAATCCAAGCGAGCATAAAGTGTTTATAGCTCGAAAGGCTAAGTTCTTGGAAAGAAGGTTCCTTATGGAAGGAACTGATAGAACTGTAGAACTCGAAGAGGATCGAGAACTACAAGCCGATACACGTTTGGTTGACACTAGCAATCAACAAGAGGTTGTTGATGATGATCAAATGGTTGATCAAAACACACAAAACATTCGCAAATCTGTTAGAGTTAGCACCCCACCTGAGAGATATGGATTTTTCATGGATGGATGCTACGTGGTTGATTCGGATGAACCCACCACATACCGAGATGCAATGTCGCAATTTGATTGTGAAAAATGGCTAGAAGCCATGAATGTTGAGATGCAATCCATGCATGACAATCAAGTATGGGACTTGGTTGCTCCACCTCTAAATTCCAAGCTGGTTGGAAGTAAGTGGGTTTTCAAGAAGAAAACTGATATGCATGGAAACTTGGATACTTATAAAGCTAGACTTGTAGCAAAGGGTTTCACTCAAACTCAATGGGTTGATTATGATGAAACTTTCTCGCCCGTGGCGATGCTAAAGTCTATAAGGATATTGTTTGCCATAGCCGCATATTATGACTATGATATATGGCAAATGGATGTCAAAACTGCTTTTCTAAATGGGCATCTTAATGATGATGTTTATATGGTTCAGTCTGAAGAAATCAATCTATGGATTGAAACAAGCATCCAGAAGTTGGAATCACCGTTTTGATGATGAAGTTAAGAAATTTGAATTCATTAAAACCGCTGATGAAGCTTGTGTGGATAAGAAAGCTAGTGGGAGCATCATAACCTTTCTGGTATTATATGTCGATGACATATTACTGTTTGGAAATGACATTCCAACCTTGGAAGGTGTGAAAGCCTGGCTTGGAAACTGTTTTTCCATAAAGGATCTTGGTGAAGCCGCCTATATTCTGGGAATAAGAATCTATAGGGATAGATCAAGGCGGTTGATAGGTTTGAATCAAAGTGCATACATTGACAAGATCTTGAAAAGGTTCAAGATGGAAAACTCTAAGAAAGGTTTGGTACCTATTCAAAGAGGAACGATGTTGAGTGCTTCTCAATGTCCAAGCTCAAAGGATGAGCAAGACAAAATGAGTGGTATCCCATATGCATCTGCTATAGGATCCATCATGTATGCCATGATTTGCACTAGAACGGATATGTCATGCGCCTTGAGCATGACAAGTCGATACCAACAAAATCCGGGAACTAGCCATTGGATGGCTGTTAAGGGCATATTGAAATACCTTAAAAGGACTAAGGATATGTTTCTAATATATGGCTCTGGTGAGGAGGAACTCGTTGTAAAGGGTTACACTGATGCGAGTTTCTAAACTGATCGAGATGATTCTCGATCACAATAGGGATACGTTTTCGTTCTCAATGGTGGTGCTGTCTCATGGAAGAGTGCAAAACAAGACATGGTAGCTTTATCCACCACTGAATCTGAATACATCGCCGCCTCCCTGGTAGCTCAAGAAGCTGCATGGTTTAGAAAGTTCATTACCGATTTAGGAGTGGTTCGTACCATTCAGGACCCTCTAGAGATCTTTTGTGACAACGAGGGTGCGATTGCTCAAATCAAGGAACCCCGCGCACATCAAAAGACTAGGCACATTGAGCAGAGATTCAACTACATAAGGGATGAGGTTGAAAAGGGAAAGATATGTATTCGCAAAGTTCACACTGATCAAAACATTGCGGACCCACTCACAAAACTCCTTGAAAGGCCGAAGCATGAGAGTCATACTTGCGCCTTAGGACTTCGATATTCTAGTGATTGGATTTGATCAAAATTTGTATTTGGATATTGGAACAATTTTATTTTAACTCAATCATATGGTTTTGGTTATGGTCATGTTCTTGAGTTATGTTCCATTTTAGTATGTTTAAATCCGTGAATAATTTGAATTATTCTAAACGTTCGTAGTCGTTCATATTTGTGGGAACAAATGTGAAAGTAAGACTATTATGAACTTGGATTGGTAGATATTCATGAGGTATGAATATAGCAAAGGGTTGTTGCCAAGGTTCATAGATATTTATGGGATAAATATTGGACTGACCCACTCTCAATTTTACTGCATGGAATCCTTGGGATTTGTGATCATAAGTAAAATTTGAGTAAAGGCGAACTTCATAGTATCCTCCGACCTGAGATACATATTGGGTCTTGATATTCATCCACTATTATGCTTTGACTTAGTTCTTCGCTGCTCTGAAATATGTCAGTACATAAGGCTAAGCTCAAGTATAGTACAAGGTGATAGTGAGAGACGTATGTAGTCAATATGGGATTTGTCCCTCTTATTCGTTGAGAGTTAAATGTCTAAGGCCTGATAAGTTAAATCAACAGAGAATGATCACTCTGTGTCTCTGGATTTAACATGACATTTGTGGCAAAAGGATAAATGATAGTTTCACCTAAATCATTTTCAAGTATGGGACTTGAAAGGGATGATGTTATTGAATGGCACTTCGTCATACGTATTAGGGGTAGTAAACCGTAGTTAGGCGGTATTTGCTACTTGCATCAATTTTCTATGTATCTTGTGCAAGTGGGAGATTGTTGGACTCGGTCTGCCCAAGAGACATATTAAATTGATGTGGCTAGTACGTTATGATCCAAGTCGGGTCATACCCAATAACAAGCTAGACAAACACCGATAATATTCGTTCATATATGATGTGATCATAACATATGAATATTAACACTTGAGTTATTTGGAAAGGGGTTTCTAAATAAAATGTACTTGTGTAATAAACAAATCATATGGATGATTTATGTTTTATGAAAGAACATTACATAGTGTTATTTAAGTTGGTTAAATAACAATACGTGAATAATAATAACCAAGCATGTCTCTTAACATATAATAGGTTTTATAAGTTATAAGTTATAAACTTATAAAAGTATATATGTATGGATATATATATATATATATATATATATATATATATGTTTAAAGTTTTATAAAAGAAAAAAGATAATAACTCTTTCAAATGTAATATTATTATATGTTTGAGTGGAGACATGCAAGGTGAGTGGAGACATGCAATGGTTATTATTGGTGGAGAGAAAGATGCCTTTAAATAAAACCAAGTCTTTCTCTTTCATTCTTTCATAACACACATAATTTCCAAGTAAACTTTTCTCTCTTCCTCTCTTGGGTATTTTCATCCAACATAAGAAAAGAAGAAGAAAATTTCAAGTGCAAATCCTAGCTAGAAGTGGTGTGTTGTTGAAACATGGGGTATGCTAGCTTGAGGAGCTTCCATATTCAAGTTCTTACCTTTCAATCATCATCTCTTTCACCCGGTTTTGTCATATTGAAAGGTAGTAGTAACATGCATGGACTTATAGTGACATGCATGTATTTGATAGTGTGTAATTCGTATTTGGATCTGGGTTTGGGTTTTGCATGTTTAAAATTGGTTTTATACATATCATATTAACAATATTTAGAACTTTAATATCCGCTGTGTTTTTGGTAAAATAGGGATTTTATCACTTTGATAATCTTGTTAAAACCCAACAATATCTTCAAAAATTTGGAGATGTCTTTCATGACAAAGAAGAATTTATTAATCTTTACAAGAAAGTTGAAGTGAGTGAAGAGGGAGAGTTTGTAGTAAATGAAGAAGTAAGAGATGATAAGTCAATTGGAGTGCAAGTTCCTGAGGATGACTTTGATTCTAATGATCTAAATATGGATGACTTAAGTGACTTAAGTGATCAGATCACAAATGAAGAGATTCTAGCTGCAGAAAGAAATAGAAGACATAAGAAACCTGACTGAATAGACAAACTTCCATTGTTGCCACCTATGACTCCAAAGATGAAGAAACAAAATAAAAGAATGAAGAGTGAACATGTGTCATTTGACATATGTGAAAGGACAAAGGTGAGCTATAATGCAGTAAGACCACCAAGCAAGGCTACTTTGAAAAGGATTAGTGACAACAACAAGAAAAAGGTCACAAAAACAATTGTTAGTGACAACTTCATTCCAGTTTACCCAGTTTTCCCAAGTCATGAAGTGTTTGATATTGGGGAACTTGAACCTATGGATGAATATGAGAAGAGACAGTCAAGGCATAAGGGAAGCCTATATGAAGAGCCTATGAATACGAAGAAAATAATTTTTGTTAAGAGCAAGATTGAAAGAAAAGATATTAAGATTGAAGAATTTGTTCCCTTTTCAATTGACTTTGACGGTCTGAAGACTCAGAAAACACTTGGGGTTAAACCACCTAGACCAAGTGAGAGATTCAAAAAAGGAAGTGCCAAGTGAGAGATTCAAAGGAAAGGTGTGGTGCAAGAAATGTGATGAATATGGTCACCAAACCGATTCTTGTAATGAAAGATTCAACTTTAAGCCTTTTCATGTTCCCAATGAGACAAAGTTTGGTCAAAACTTTGTGCTTTATAAACAAAAGTATGATGAATACTTGGGAAAATGAAAGGTGTGTGGAAAGGAGACTATGAGTGAAACTGATCAGAAAGCTGCAGAGAAGGTAAAGAAGGAAAAGAAAGTTGATGTGAAACCAAAGAAACATTTGGCTGAACTAGTCAAAAGAAGTATATCTCCCAAGAAATCTGAAACTGTTGTCAAGAAGAACTTTCGACTCTTGAGAATTATCCCCAAACAAGACACAAAATCAGTTAAGTTTGATGATTCTTAAGGATCACCAAGTAGTGAAAAGATAAGAAACAAAGGTGTCTTTCCTAGAAAGAAACCAACTGAACTAACTGGTGATGAAAAGTTTCTGTTGAAGCATGGTTTTGAACCTTAAGGATTTCTTTGGAAACCTAAGGTTTAAGTTAAGTAGGAGAAGAATACTGATGTGAGAGATTACTCTGACACAAAGGACTATGTGGTAAATGATTACCAAAGCACAAAACCTTTTGTGAAGACTCCTAGGGAATGTGGATATGAAACAGATAACTTAGATAACATTGAAATTACCCATGAAGGCCCTAAGCCCATTCCTCTCACAACAAATGCATCAATTGTTACTGATTCTGATGATTTGCAAGTTGAATCAACTTGCAGTTCATCATCTAACTAATTACTCTCCTTGAAATTTGTAGGAACAGTCCACTCCACTGAATGAAGTACGGTATATTGATAGTGGATGTTCTAGGCACATGACTTGTGACAAAAGGTCACTTGTTAACTATGAAAATAAGTTTGAAGGTCCAGTGGCATTTGGCAGTGATGAGAATGGAGGTAAAATTGTTGGAAAGGGTATCTTGACAAATGGTAAAGTCTCATTTGACAATGTGTTCAATGTGGAGGGACTACAGTATAACCTGTTGAACATATCACTGATGTGTGATAAGGTTTATAAAGTTGGTTCTGATTACTCACACTGTTTTATCTTAAGACCTGAATTTGTGATTCCACCTGATGATCATGATGATGGCCCCAAAGAATGGCAATATATATGAACTTAACATGAAAGAAGCTGGTTCAAGGGGTGGTACATGTTTTGTTTCTAAAGCCGCCGAAAATGAGTCAAAATTGTGTCATAGAAAGTTGTGTCATGTCAATCTCAAGAATATGAACAAACTAGTCAAGGGTGAGCATGTCATTGGCTTACCTTCTACAGAGTTCAAGTTGGATGAAAAATGTATCTTATGTCAAAAGGGAAAGTAGCACAAGTCTTCACATAAGACTAAACTCATCAACTCAATTGATCAAGTGCTTGAGATGCTTCACATGGATCTCTTGGTCCTGTGAGTGTACCAAGAATTGGGAAGAAAAGATATTGTCTGGTGATCATTGATGATTTCTCAAGATATACTTGGGTTTATTTCCTAAGTACGATGGATGAGACTGCTGAACTGGTTATGAAGTGTGTAAACAGGATTGAGAATCAACTGGATAAAAGGGTTAAAGTGATGAGAAGTGACAATGGTATCGAGTTCAAAAATGGAGTTATTGAAGAAATTTGCAAGAACAAAGGAATACTTCAACAATTCTCAGCTCCTAGAACTCCTGAACAGAATGGTGTTGTAGAAAGAAGAAACAAAACACTAATTGAAGCTGCAAGAACCATGCTTGAAGATGCTTATCTACCTGTTACTTTTTGGGCAGAAGCCATTAACACCACCTGCTATGTTCAGAACAGGGTACTTCTTAAAAAAAGTCACAAGAAGACTCCTTATGAAATCTTCTTTAATAGAAAGCATACATTAAGTTTCTCAAGCCTTTTGGATGCAAATGTTCACTCTTGAACACCAAGGATTATTTAAACACGTTTAAAGCTAAATCCTTGGATTGCTTCTTTGTTGGCTACTCTACACACTCAAAGGCCTACATGGTATATGTGAAAGATCATTTGAGTGTGATTGAATCATCTAATGTAGTCATTAATGAAAATCAGTTCAACACAGTTGATGGTGCAGCATGGATTTTTGACGTTGAGAAATCAGAAAACAGTGTGATTGAAGAGTCCTACACACTCAAGTTGGCTACTCTACACACTAAAGTCCTTCAAGATTTATCCTGAAGACTTTGATGATTCATTTTACAAAACCAGTGTGATTGAAGAGTCAAATTAGAAAACATTGGATTTGTAAAAATTGTGGAAAAAGGTTGCAAGTAAAGAAAGTGAAGATAAATTCATAAAGGATCCCTCAAGTGCAAATGTTGAGCAAGTTCAAGACAATGATCAAGAGAACAATCAAAGTCCAGAACAAGATCAAGCAGATAATAATCAGGTCAATCAAATTGTGCAAGATGATCAAGTTTAAAATGAGGAAGATCCAAGCAACAAAACTGGTGAAGAAGAAACTGCCACATGGGAAAGGTTTCAAGATTTATTTGACAGATTAAATTTAGGAAATAATGATGCATCTACCTCAAGGCAGAACAATGAGGAAGCGCCTGAAGTTGATAATACAACAATTGATTTTGTCATTGATGAACCAGATGTAACGATTCCGGCAAATCCAGGTATACCCTAGCCGGAATATACTATTTACGTGTTATTTAATATTGATTATATGAGTTATAGCACATTGACACGAATATATATGGTTCACAGTATGAATCATACTCAATTATATAGTGAATCGTATTGGGATTACAATCAATCATTGATCGGTTATTGAAACCCGAACGAATCGGGAATTACATTATAGACGAAGTATATAATGTTTAGTGATATTTACGAGGTATTAATGCTTCGGGATAAGTAAATTATAGCACAGAAAAAGGATTTCGATTTAATGGTATATCGGTACGCTAAACGAAACCTTTAACACCAAACCAAGCAAGAGACGATCAATCAAGCCGAAAAAGATGCGTAATTATTAATAATATGATGTTTTAATGTCATGGTTTAAGTTTTTAAAGTTTTTAAGTCGGTTTTATGTAAATTTTTATTTTGACCCGAAAAACGACCATTTTAATTTCGTTTCAAGCCGAAATACGAGTTTAAACGAGAAACGAACTGAGCCAGATTATCCACAACATTATCCGGATTGCGTAATCCGAATATGTGGCTTAGAATTGATGTGTGGGGCCCACCCCCATCCACCCTTGGGACCGATCGGCCCTTATTATTATTATTATCATTCATTTCTTTTTTTTTAACACATTTCAACAATAAACACTCTCAATTCTCTCAAATCCTTTCAACATTCATTCAAAACCCTTGATCCAAACCAAGATTTTGAAGGTATAAGCATGTTATATTGCATAATCTTTGATGTTATTTACTTAGTTTGAGTTATTTTTGCAAGAACAAAAGGGTTCCAAGTGACATATGGGTGAAAACCCGAGATGGAACCGGTTCTTGTGTGATCAAAGGATGTATACAAGTTATACAAAGGATCTTGATCCAAGTAATTAGTTAAAAGTGTTTAGAATAGATTTTTACGGTTAGAATCTTTGTTTTTACATAAAAACCGACACTATGAAAGAAATGGTTTGATTGTTGGTATGGTTTGCTTGGTATTGTGTTATTGTGCTTGTAAGTGTTGTATCTAGCGGCTAGCAAAGGCTAGAAACCGAGATCCTTGCGATCAAAAGCTAGAAAACACAAAAGAGTTCGGTTTTCGTGTGTATGAGAAATTTGGACAGATTTTCGTGTGCTTAGAGTCGGGTCACGAAATTTCACAGAGATGATCTACACATGAAAATATGAGATCTGTGAATTTTTGGTAATTTTTGGATAAAATATGAATATTTGGTGAATTTAATGCTCGGTTTTGGCCAAAAATAGTGAAAAATAGCAAAACATGATGAAAAATTCTGGAAAATTTAAGATAAGCTTTTTATCACATATAAAAGTCACCCACAAAATTTGAGCTCAGTTGGAAAAGTCTAAGTAGGCTTTTCGGTGAAACGAGTTCTAGGGCTTTCTAGCTCGGTTTTGGGTGAAAAGGGCTTGAAAAATGAGTTTTAAAATCTGGAAAAAATTCCAGAAAGTTATGAGGATGACAAGGATCATCCCAGAAAAATTTGGTATTTTTCTAAAGTGTTTTGGTATTTTTGACATATTTAGTATTTTAATAAGATTTGAAAATAGATAAATATATGTAAATTTACGAAAATAAATCTGGAAAAATTCCAGAAAGTTATGAGGATGACAAGGATCATCCCAGAAAAGTTTGGTATTTTTCTAAAGTGTTTTGGTATTTTTGACATATTTAGTATTTTAATAAGATTTGAAAATAGATAAATATATGTAAATTTACGAAAATAAATCTGGAAAAATTCCAGAAAGTTATGAGGATGACAAGGATCATCCCAGAAAAATTTGGTATTTTTCTAAAGTGTTTTGGTATTTTTGACATATTTAGTATTTTAATAAGATTTGAAAATAGATAAATATATGTAAATTTACGAAAATAAATCTGGAAAAATTCCAGAAAGTTATGAGGATGACAAGGATCATCCCAGAAAAATTTGGTATTTTTCTAAAGTGTTTTGGTATTTTTGACATATTTAGTATTTTAATGAGATTTAAAAATAGGTAAATAAATGCAAATATAGGAAAATAAATCTGGAAAATTTTATAAAATGTTCTTTCTGTCAAAATAAGTTTTGAGCAAAATTTCAAGACCCGAGACTAAACGGGTAATTATTTGTGCTAAAATGAACATAAAAACAATTAGTTAAAGCTTAAAACGTGTAAACCGGCAAAGTTCGCATAAGCGAGCTGACTGGTACACGAAAAACTTTAAAATAGACCATTTTCATAAATCTAAGTAAATTAAGTAAAAATAAATCATCCGAAAATAATTCGGATGATTTGGGTAATTGTACCCGATGTTACCGTTTCCGACACCGAAATACCGGAAACGGGCCCCGCGGCCAAACGGGGTGTCAAACCGAGCTATAATTTCATCACTTTAACTAAATTGACTGTCAAACTCTAAGCAATGTCACAATCTGAGTCCTTAGAAGTGTCACGGGGTTAACATTGTCCCCGAATCGAGTACAGTACTGGGTTAACAGTGTTCCCAGATGTACCGATTTATACATATTTAAGTTATGGGAATTGTATAGTAACGGCTAGATATTATATTACAGATCCAGGCACGTAGCTGTTCCTTAAATTACTCACCAACTCACAACAAGGTGAGTTTTCACGAGCCCCTTTTAATGAATTGTCTTAATTATACTTTCCCGGGGCGGAAAACATGTCTTATTTAAAGTATTTAAGTACATACCGATCGTATGGAAATACTTGTACATTTATATATATATGGGCTGATGCATAGAATATATAAAATGTTTATAATGTATTATTGTTCTGGGGTAACATAGTTCCCAGGGGTTATTGTTGTTCTGGGGTAACATAGTTCCCAGGGGTTATTATTATTCTGGGGTAACATAGTTCCCAGGGGTTATTATTATTCTGGGGTAACATAGTTCCCAGGGGTTATTATTATTCTGGGGTAACATAGTTCCCAGGGGTTATTATTGTTCTGGGGTAACATAGTTCCCAGGGGTTATTATTGTTCTGGGGTAACATAGTTCCCAGGGGTATTTATTGTTCTGGGGTAACATAGCTCCCAGGGGTTATTATTATTCTGGGGTAACATAGTTCCCAGGGGTTATTATTATTCTGGGGTAACATAGTTCCCAGGGGTTATTGTTGTTCTGGGGTAACATAGTTCCCAGGGGTTGTTATTGTTCTGGGGTAACATAGTTCCCAGGGGTATTTATTGTTCTGGGGTAACATAGTTCCCAGAAAGATATTGGAAATGTTCTGGGGTAACAAAGTTCCCAGCATGATTATATTGTTAATAAATGATTATTAAAATGATTTGTCAGTGTTTATTTAAATTAGTGAAACTCACCAACTATTCGTAGTTGACCCGTTTTCTTTACATGTTTTCTAGGTATGCCCAAGTTGGATTGATTGATGTTTGCTTAACTATCTGTGCTACCTATTGGAAGCTTGCTGCTCTTTGTTTTGTAATGAATTTATTAATGTCTTATCGGTAAAATATGTGTGTAACACCTAGACAGTAATGAAACTCGCAATGATGTAATATGTTATAAATTAATGTAGTGGTATTTTCTTTATAAGCAATGCTGTTGATATCAGATGTGTCTGTTGCATCCCGTGTACGTTTCCGCTGCGGTTACGGGGTGTTACACCAGATCTCAATGAATCAAATCTTGACACTACTCTGTCTGCAGATATGATAGTTCAAATCCCTTATGTTGAAAAGAATCATCCTTTTGAAAACATCATTGGAGATATTTATGAAAGAGTTACAAGAAGTCATTCTGAATCTGCAAACATTTGTTTGTATTCCTGCTTTCTATCCCAAATAGAACTAAAGAACATTGTTCAAGCTCTAATAGATAACAGTTGGGTAGAGGCAATGCAAGAGGAGTTGGCTCAATTTAGAGATCTACAGTGTGGGAACTTGTAGATAGGCCAAGAAACAGATATGCAATTGGAACCAAATGGGTTTTCAGGAATAAAAGGGATGAAAGGGGCATTGTGATTAAGAACAAAGCTAGACTTGTGGCTTTGGTAGGCCTACAAGAAAAAGGGATTGACTTTGAGGAAGTCTTTGCACCTGTTTCAAGATTTGATGCAATAAGAATTTTCTTAGCTTATGCTGCCTCAAAGAATTTAAGGGTATTCCAATTTGATGTCAAATCTACATTCCTAAATGGAAATATAAAAGAGGAGGTGTATGTAACTTAACCACTAGGATTTGAGGACCCAATGTATCCTAACAGGATGTATAAGTTAAACAAAGCCTTGTGTGGACCGCATCAAGCTCCAAGAGCTTGGTATGATGAGTTATCAAATCGGCTTCTTAAAAATGGTTTCCAAAGGGGAGTTTTTGACAAAACCCTCTTTTACAAGAAGAAAGGAAGAGATTTGCTCTTGTTGCAAGTCTATGTGGATGACATCATATTTGGGTCAACCAATGAACAAATGTGTATGGAGTTTGAAGAGGTAATGAAATCCAAGTACAGTATGAGCTCAATGGGAGAAATGAACTTCTTCCTTGGATTACAAGTTTAGCAGAAGGCTGATGGGATTTTCATCTACCAGTCTAAGTATGTGCAGGTTATACTAGAAAAATTCAAGTGTAATGATCTTAAGACTGCTTCAACTCCTATGGATTCAAAAGATAAGATGATAGCTGATGAAAAGGGGAAGCCAGTAGATGGGCAAGAATATAGAGCAAAATTGGATCAATGATGTATCTGACTGCTTCAAGGCCTGATATCATGTTTGCTGAGTGTGTCTGTGCAATATTGTAGTCAAGTCCTAAGGTTTCTTACATGAATGTAGTCAAGAGAATCTTTAGATATTTGAAGGGAAGACCTGATTTGGGAATTTGGTAAAGAACCAGTCATTTGATCTGAGTTCCTACACAGATAGTGACTATGATGGGTGCAACATGAGCAGGAATTCCACTTCAGGAGGGTGTCAAATTTTGGGAGACAGATTGGTGTTTTGGCAATGCAAGAAGCAGACAACGGTGTCAATCTCAACTACAGAAGCTGAGTATATTGCTGCATCTGCCTGCTGTGCACAAGTCCTTTGGATTCAGAATCAGATGCTGAATTATGGTCTGAATTTCTTAAATACCCTATTTACATTGATAACACTGCTTCATCTTTTATTGTTAAGATCCTGTGCATCATTCCAAGACTAGGCACATTGAAATAAGACATCACTTTATAAGGGATTGTATTGAAAAAAGGGTTAATTGAAGTTAAAAGATTTTTTTACAAGTGATAATTTGGCTGACCTATTCACAAAACCACTTGATAGAACCAGGTTCAACTTGCTTCTGTGTCGGTCCTGAATAATCACTCAATACTCAATAACAATGTCATAACCCAAACATAATGTGTCGACAAGAAGGTTAATGACGGATTGCCAACTAAGAAAAGATTCTTGTTTGTAAACGGCAGAATCAGAAACAAACAAGATTTGTTGCTAAGAGGTTAATAATGGTAACAGTCACGAACAATAACTTAAAAGATATCCATTTATATAAAGTTTCATACAAATGATAATCGATTATGGTTTCTTGCCGGAATGTATATTCAATGATATCTTAGGACAGCCGTCACACTCTATAGGGAATATTCGTTCTTATCCAAAAAGTGTAAAAGCAAATCCGTATTCCGTCTCGTTTGGAGGTGTGCCCTAAAATATTCCTTTTATAGGCTTGCCACCTCCTGACAACTGTCATTCCTTCTAGAAACCCTAATGATTGACACATATTCAAATTACATATTCAAAAACTATACTAAGTGTAAAAACAGGTCTTCCGGGCAGACTTTGTATCACTTGTCTTTTCCGAGTATGCTCGGTGCCTTTTGTCCTAGAGTAAACCTGGTAACCTTCAAGTGTGTTCGGGAACAGTTCCCGGGTAGACTTTATTTTCACCAAGCAGACTTCAGTCTTCTTTACCATATCCAACTTTGCCCGATATGATCCAACGAGCAGACTTGTTCTTCTGATGGTCCTATCAACTTGTTGCTAGTAAATAGCTTATTAGCAAAGCAATGTGTGCTTGGTTACACTGTAGCTTGCCTGAGTTGAACCTTGCCAGATGTGTCCTTAGGATAATTCTAACTTTCATCAAGCGTGCTCGGACAATTGGTTATTAAAGAATACCTTGCTAGATCTTCCAAGTACTTGGCTTCAAATGCGTGGTGAGACCAAGGGTTTGCTAGGAGGCAAACTGTGCCCGGCCTTTAAGAACAACCCTGCTTGACATAGTGAACCCTGCTCGGATATTCATTGTAGAAGATTTCTTGAAGATAACTCTGCCCCGATAGGCAAAATATAATGCCCGACTAAGAAAAACCCTGCTAGGATGTCCAAGTGTGCTCGGTTTCATATTTAGCGATTTCTGAGGAGATTGAGAAGATTCCAATCTTCCTTATACTTCGGTTAGGTCAAATCTTTGAGTCAACAATCTCCCCCTAGATTGGAACACCTCAGCTGTCCCAAAACATCTCTAATGGTTATCTACACTTAGTCAAAATACATATTCAAATCAAAATAAAACTTTTACATATCAAAAGTTAAACTATTACATATTCAAAAATCTGTCCGTAGACATTACAAATCAAAGCCTATTCTAAAGATCTTTATCTTCTTCTTGCATCATAGGCTGCTTGTCTGCGATTGACTATTACAGTTCTTGCCCTTTGTCGAAAGATAGAAAGGATTTGGTAGTGAGTGTGACTCTCAAGAATGGCCATATCCCTTATATCTCTGAGATCTTCATTATTCAGATAAGTTAGGTCTTCATCCCTTTTGATTATGCCCAAGATAATCCCATCTGAATTGCGAAGAATATAGTGGCCATCAGTTTCCTTGTACTCAATTTCAGGAATGATGCCATTCTTCTGAACACTGTAGTTGGGCGTGTCATTCATCTTTCAAGGCTTATACATGTGTTTATATTTGACAATGGATTCTTGTCTTTGACTTTCAACTGATAATTCAATTCAGCACTTCTTATCCTTTTCAACTTTGTTGCTCTTCTTGTTCTATCATGTTTTGTCAACTTCCACTTTTTCTTTTCTTTCAAAAATGGGAATCCCTTTTCAGCTTCATCCCTTAGGTACTTTGAAAGTTCATTTTGCTATCTCCGAGCCAACTTGTTTGGGTCATGATAGTCATATAGATCAAGTGTGACCATTTTCTCCAACTGCTCTTGTGTGTATTCAGCAAAATCATCTCTCAAAATGATGTCTCTCAATTGTTTGCTTTCCATAATCACTTTTAGAGACTGAGTCATAGAATAGAGTTCTTGGAAGATCCACATGTGATTGTGGTCTTGTTGTTCTTTGTGATCTGGCTCTACTTGACTCACCTCTGTGTGTTGATGTATGTTGCCCTGATGCAGAAGGCCTAGTTGGGATAGACTTCATTGGTTTGCTAGGCCTTGTTATAGCAAAAGCTTTCATAAACATTGACTCAATCAGTTCAGTTCACCAGGATAGTAGATTAGATCTGCAAAGTTTTCACCTGCATCTTCTACAAGTCTTGTAATCATTTTAGCATTCTTGGATCGTTAAAAATCCTGCAAGCACAAACCTTCCTCCAACAAAACTCCTTGGATTGTCACCTTCCAAAATAACCTTTTCCCATTAGGCTTTTTGCAAGTAGAATAGTTCTTACAGTTGATGTTTATCAAGCACATTAAAGGAGTTCACATCCATCCCCTTCTGATTTACCATTACCCCTCTCAAAATCTCAATCATTTCTTCATTTTCCCATGGAACAATAGGTTCATCTATTGGCTCAGGTTTCACTTCCTCTGGGATTGGGGTATCATCAGTCTTCTTTTCAAACTGATCTTTCAATTTTTCTCTCAATGTTCTTATTATTCTTTTCTTTATAGGGGGTTCATCTTGATTTCCCCTTTCTTGTACAATAGATGGCTTAGGTTGCACCCTCTTTAATTTTTCTTTTCTTTTCATGTTGTTATAAATTGACTCAACTGTAGCTTTATCCAAGCTTTCAACCATATCAGGTTTCGTTCCTTTGTCCAATAGGTACCCACACATTCCTCCAAACTTTATTCTTAAAGCTTCATGTTTTTCAGCCAGTTCATCTTCTCTAACAAATTTTTCTTTCACTTCTTCTCGGTTGATATTGTAAGCTTCTCTTAGTTGTTCAAACTTGAAATGAGTTATGTCTTTTTCAGAATATCCATGCTTTCTCAAATACTCTCTATACTTTTGGCCATTTCTGTTCTTTTGTTGTATAAGTTTCTCAATAGTGTCCCTTTCTTTGTTCAATCTTCTTTGTAGTTCATCATCATTTAAAGAAGATAAGGTTTCAAAACTTATTCCAAGACCCATCAGCTTGATAACTAGTGGATTTTTCCTTTTAGCTTCAATCAAGCTCTACACAATGCTTCTCCTTTGATCTTCAGTTATTGTTACTTCAGGAGCCACAACATTAGAACTTTCAACATTTACCTTATCCCTTTCATTGTCATCATCATTATCATTATCAGATTCATCCTCTGCCTCTGTTGTTTAATTGACTGCATCGATTTTTGGTTCATCTGGAGTTGGATTCTCATGGACTGGAACATTTGGTACTCCTTAAACAAATTCTTTAGGCCTCAATGTTTGTAGTGGAACTAGCCTTAGTGGACTTGTCTCATCATCAGGTGTTTCCACAAAATATCTATTCTTTTCATCCCATTTCCTTTTAGTTCCCAATTCATCCCCTTCAGTCTGATTAGCAGCTTTTCTTTTCCTTGAGTAAGTCTTTTCAAATCTTCCCACATTTTCGTGTATTTTTTGCAGCTTTAGCCATCATATCCTTAAATGTTTCTTCAGTTGGTTTCTCAGGTTCCTATTGAGGTGGGCTTGAGGATTTTGCAAACATGCTTACTACCAAGGCTAAAGAGTTATCAACTTCCTCAGCTCTCTTTAGATTTATCAAAGTTTTAATTACAATTTGATCATCAGCCTCCTCTTCATCAATCACTTTAGTGACATTGGCTTGATCAATTAGTGCTTCCTTCTTTGCCAATTCTTCAGGAGTCAAGATTTGGGCAATTACTTCCCTTTATCTTGTTTCTCTCCCAACATTTTCAAATTCTTTCATGGCAGCAGCAGAGGCTTCATCTTCTTCCACATTCGTCCTTTCTTTAACCAGATCTGCCTTAGCAGGCTCTTCCTCATAGACTTTTGCTTTCCCTTTATCCATTCTTCTTTTCAAGTCTTCCTCAGTTTCAAATTGATAATTATCAATTTCCCTATCCAACTCATCCATCTCCTCATCATGCTCTACCCTCTTGGAGCTTTCAGGTTGTTCTGTTTCAGTTAGTATTAGCTCCTCAGTAGCAGCATCATCATCATTGATCATATCAGTTTGTCCTTCAGTTAAAATATCAGTCAAAACATCAGTGGCCACATCAGTGGTAGCCACATTTTAATCAACATTTATCATTTCATCTTCAACCTCAGTCTCCTTTTCTCCTCTTCCCTCATCAACATCTCTATTTACCACATCCATAATTTCATTTTCAGCATCAATGTTCTGCTCACCCCCTCAGACTTGTCAGCCTCATACTCTTCATCAGTTATCCTCCTTTCTTCACTATCCTCATCATCATTATAGGCATTCAGCAAACAAGTCAACCCATCAACATCTCTACCACCTGCATCCTCCTTCACAACATCATCAGTATTGACAATAGCATCAATTGGCTCAATTATATTCTCCCCCTATTTTGGGGCAGCTGAGGTATTCTCAACCTCCTGCTCTAGGGTTTGAATTCGTTCATGAGCAACAGCCAACTGAGCCTTTAGGTCATCATTTTATTTCCTTAACTCAGAGTTCTCTCCCTTCAAATCAATGTTCTGGCAAATAAGGTCAAAATTTCTTTGTAGTAGGGAGGCATTTGAGGGAGGGGTATTGGATGGTGAAGTGTGAAAAGGTTCTGGTATAGGGATTGAGGTTTGGGTTTGGGGTGGGAACTGTGTTCTGGTTTGAGGTGGTGTTTGTGATCTGGTTTGAGGTGGGGATTGGTATAATTTCAGTTTGGGTTAGGGTTAGGATGGGAATTTGAGTGGTTGGTGATTGTGTGGATTGATCATTTGTGTTTGGTTGTTCTTGTATGATTTAATACCCCCCTGAGGTTGTGCAATGACCACAAAGTTTGCATCACCTACTTCTAAATTACCAGCATCATCCATTATTATCTCCATCTCTATCAGAATCATCTTCTCCAACACCAGCTTCATCATCATCAGTCCCATCTTCTGATAATAACTCATGTAAACGAGGAATTTGAATATTTTCAACAAACAACCAAGGTAAATCTTCATACACCTCATCTGGATTGAATCTGCTCGAACTTGCCTATGTTTCAATCCTTTTGTAAGTATTAGGGTCTTGCAGAGCATGAGTTGTTCCAACAGTTGGTAATCCCTCCAATTCTTGATTAAATATGATTAGTAGGAACCTTGGATATGCCAAACACTTCTGCTTGTTTTTCTTATTCATGTTCTGAACCATCCCATCAAAGATCATTCTTGAAAAGTTGAATGGTAGATTGTAAAGCACAGCCACAGTTGCATTGGCTAGATCTCTGCTCATCAGGTTCCATGATCCCTTCCGTGGAGCAAATCCATGGATAATATGGTGGATCAAACACTTTTAAATGATTGGGAACATCCCCTTTTGAAATTGCCCATCATGAATATTTCCTTGATATCCCAATGATTTAACAAACACCTTCAATAATTGTGCGGTTGTAAGACGATCGGATTAGGGTTATCATCATTCAAGAGCAAACATCTCTGAATCACTGCCTCAGTCACCTGGATTTCTTGGTTTGCAACTGTTGCTTCAATCCTTCTTCCATTTCATCATCAAACAGCCTCGCTGACCTCCAAAAGTCCAACGAGTGATTCCTATAAATCACTGGGTTTTCAGTCAGAGCAAAGCAGATGTTTGAACGCAGTAACCATCTTATAATTGGTCCCATGTCTTCATTATCAGGCGTAACTTCCTATAGAGCGCACATATTATGCTTATGCTCAAATGGATATGTCGGTTGATCTTCGTCCGCCATATCTGTAAAACATAATCAAACATATTCTAATTGAAATTAGTCCTAAAGTTCATTACTTTAAGCAATTTCAAGTTATAAAATTGAAGAAGAAGGAAAGAAATATTATTAAGAACCTGTTCTTCGACAAATTTATAACCTACACACAAAACAGAGAGTTAGCAAACATACATAATCAAAGCACATTATCATCTAATCATGGTCAGAAAACATATAATTACCGCTTACCGAGTCGGAATTAGAGGGCTGGTAAATAGGGTTTGGATTAATGTTGAATACGATGAATCTGTTTGGGTTTGAAGAAGAGAGAGAGAGGGAAAATAATGTTGAAAAATTTCTCTCACTCCCTCTTATATACCTTTTGAAAGTGGGTTTTAAATGCTATTTGTCGTTTAGTGAGTTATTAGCTGTCAAAAAGTAACCTTATCCATTTAACTTTTTACACATTTGAAAACATCCAACTCCAAGTATAAAGCTTAGAAAACCTTGCTCGGAAATGTCCAAGTGATTTTTGCAAAGCAAGCTCGGTATATTCCACTTGCTCAGGGCTTACTCGGTTATATGTTGGTACAAATTAGAAGTTAAAATGAAGGAATCTTACTCGAAATACAGGATTGCTTGAGAACCAAATCACAAGATAAAATAATCAAGTATTAACCATCAAGCAGGCAACCTTGCTAGGAATCAACTAAGATACCCAAAATAACATACATCTAATTTACTTGCCTTGCTCGAGTAATTCATCTTATCACTAACCTTACCCGAAAAAGTACAGTTCACAAAAATCACTCAAGTATACTTTGAAGCAAAGTATGCTCGAAAAACTTTCAAGAATACAAAGTGTGCTAGAAGTGGATTCATAAAACACAGTGTAATCGGAAAGTTAAAATTGAAATTACCCAAGTATATTAGGGGAACATTTGAAAATCCTAAGTGTGCCCGAAATATAGAGTGTGTTCGGAAAACAAGGTTTGCCCGAAAACACTTGTAATTTCAAAGAAACATATTCATACTAATCATTAAGTGTGCTAGAATGTGAAGTTTACTTACACATTCATGCATACACTTAAAATCACAAAGCTTGCTCGGTTGACTAAAGGTGATAAAGCTAAGGTCACAAAGCTTGCTAGTGAATAGTAACATATTTAAATAACATGCTAGTAAATAGTTGTGCAATAAAACAAAAACATCAAGTATGTTCGAAAATCTTAACTAAATAAAAGCCTTCTAGAATTACCATATACAACATATATGATGCAAAGCTTGTTAGGAACAAGAAATATCTCAGTTAAGTGTGCCTGAAAAATTTATACTTGTTAAAATCTTGCTAGAACACATATCATATGTTAAGACCTCAAGCATGCTCTGGAAGTTTGAATTTGAAGTATACTATACCCGAAAAGTGTAAACACTTCAAAGCAAGCCCGAAAATCAGAAACATAGACCAAAGTGACTAAGCTTGCTCGGAAAGGTTATAAAACATCAAGCCTTGCCCGGAAATACATATTCAACCTATTTTAGGCAAAATTCAACTCTTTTTGACTTGAACCAATTATCAATTATATTCATTATAGATCATTGTTTAAGAGCAAAGGGTGCATTTAGAGATCAAATTTCAGTCATATTTCCTTTCAAAACAATTTATTTCTTTTACTGAAAAGATCTCAAGAAAAGGAGCATATTGACTAAGTAGCTTTTTAATACTTCATTCTCAGCATTATTATGACAGCATAGACATGTTAACAGGAGGTCTAGACTTAGCATGAATTTCATTTCCTTGGTGATATGATTAATGTTCAATTAAGATGCGTAACATTTAATGGATAACAAATATTGTTTTATGATGCTCCATATCTATTCTCAAGGCTTATTTGGCTTTCTCCAGATCACCCCGATTTGACTTTGACCCCCTGGTTTTGGTTTAAAAACTTTTAATTACAGAACTAATTTATTTGATGTTCTTTTCAAATTTGCAAACATATTTGAGGTTGAACGTTGGACTTACAGTTTAAATAACAAGCCTTTCATTCAGGGTGTTAAAGGACTTATATTATTGCCTCCACCCCTGTAGTTCTGTTATTAACCTTCATGTTTGTATTTTTTTCCAAAAGCTTGTGAACATTTATCAACTTTTGGTTGATGACAAAAATTTAACATAACTTGTTCACTTTTGTTCTTTGTCATTCTTAATAAGATATTTCATTTTGGGGACCAAATACCAACAGGCTCGTGTATGACTGGATATTCACTTTTCTGCCTATCATTTGGAAAGATTTATGTTGGAACATGCATAGACAACAATGTAACTCCACATAAATCTTAGCAGTTTCTTTATGTTTATATCAACTTAGATTTTACACATCATGGGAAAGCAACCATACATGTTAATGACCATACTAAGTGTTCTTTTAGCCTATTAAATCCATATGATTGGCTAAGTAGTCAATGTACTATCATTTCCCAATTTAACAGATTCTATAACCCCAATTACTCTTAGCTTCCAGGTTAATGGCTATCCTGACAGTATACAAGTAGTCAGCAGGACCAAACACACACATAAGTATATGTCCCTTAGGCTTAGAGTCAATGGCATAGTTTTAAGTGATAGAATAAATTACAATTGCCCTAAATGCTTTCAGTCTTTGGATTAATGGCTATCCTTTCAAATCTACAAGTAGATGATAGGAACAAACACATACAAGTATATGCTCCTTTGACTTGAGCAAATGACATAATTTTCAGCAAAAGTAATTCTTTTGAGACTTTTCTTTAAAAACCTTCTTTTAAGCTTCATTAAAGCTTGAACTTAATAGTCTTATCGTGTCTTAGCACCATTAATAACTTGCTCATGTTTTGTCCAAAATAATGTGATTATGCAAAATTCATTGGAAAATTCATTTGATCATTTAATTTTGACATAAAAACTCATTTTGACACAAACAGTTGTAACATATTCAAATCTTAATCATACATAACATCATCAAGACAAGCAGACAGTACTAGCATTCAAAGTCTATCCTATCCTAATAACATCACATGATCAGATAACACACATAATCAAGCAATTAACCAAGGATGTCAGATAAGCATACATAATCAAGTAATTTAAACCAATATCACTTATCATGACATCATAAACACACATCAACTGATAAATATGCCAAAGTATCAAGGATTTCAAATTTTGCACACATAGTCAAATAAAGCACATATCAGTTAACATGAAAAACATCATATTCAATCACATACACACAAACAACATTCAATAAATTTTTTGAAAAGATAGTTAGTTTGAATAGTCAAGCACCCATCATCAATCAGATTTCATCAGAGTTGATCATTCCCAGGGCTTTCAGAAGAAAGTTGAACCTGGTTCTATCAAGTGGTTTTGTGAATATGTCAACCAAATTCTCACTTGTATCAACTCTGGTTACTTCAGTTAAACCTTTTTCGTTATAATCTCTTATGAAGTGATGTCTGATTTCAATGTGCTTTGTTTTAGAATGTTGCACAGAATTCTTAACAATAAAAGATGCAGCAGTGTTATCAATGTAAATAGGGGTGTTTAGAAAGTTCAAACCATAGTCCAGCGTCTGATTTTGGTTCCAGAGGACTTGTGCACAGCAGGCAGATGCATCAATGTATTCAGCTTCTGCAGTTGAGATTGAGAGAGTTGTCTGCTTCTTGCATTGCCATGACACCAATCTATCATCCAAAAATTGACATCCTCCTGAAGTTGACTTCCTGCTTATATTACAACCATCATAGTCAATGTCTGTGTAGGCTGTCAGATCAAAAGACTGGTTCTTTGGATACCAAATTCCCAAGTCAGGTCTTCCCTTCAAACATTTAAACATCCTCTTGACCACATTCATGTGAGAGATCTTAGGGCTTGACTGAAATCTAGCACAAACACATACTCCAAACATGATATCAGGCCTTGAAGCAGTTAGGTACATCAGTGATCCAATTTTTGCTCTGTATTCATGCTCCTCTACTGGCTCCCCCTTTTCATCATCTACCATCTTTTCTTTTGAATCCATAGGATTTGAAGCTGTCTTCAAATCATTGCACTTGAATTTGTCAAGTATATCTAGTACATACTTAGACTGGTAAATGCAAATCCCATCAGCCTTTTGCTGAACTTGTATGCCAAGGAAGAAGTTCATTTCTCCCATTGAACTCATGCTATACTTGGATTTCATCACCTCTTCAAACTCCATACACATCTTTTCATTGGTTGACCCAAATATATTGTCATCCAAATAGACTTGTAATAAGAGCAAATCTCTTCCTTTCTTCTTGTAACAGAGGGTCTTGTCAATAACTCCCATTTGGAAACCATTTTCAAGTAGGTGATTTGAAAGTTCATCATACCAAGCTCTAGGATCCTGATGCAGCCCATACAAGGCCTTGTTCAATTTATACACCCTGTTAGGATAGATAGGATCCTCAAAACCTGGTGGTTGAGAAACATACACCTCCTCTTCTATCTTTCCATTTAGGAAAGCACATTTAACATCAAGCTGGAATACTCTGATATTCTTTGAGACAACATAAGCTAAGAAGATTCTTATTGCTTCAAGTCTTGCAACTGGTGCAAATACCTCCTCAAAGTTAATCCCTTCTTCTTGTAGGCATCCTAGAGCTACAAGTCTAGCTTTGTTCTTGATCACAATACCCCTTTCATCCCTTTTGTTTTTGAACACCCATTTTGTTCCAATTGCATGTTTGTTTCTTGGCCTATCTACAAGTTCCCAAACTTGCAGATCTTTAAATTGAGTCAACTCCTCTTGCATTGCTTTCACCCAACTGTTGTCCCTTAGAGCTTGAACAATATTCTTTGGTTCTGTTTGGGATAGAAAGCATGAGTATAAGCAAATGTTTGCAGTTTCAGAGTGACTTCTTGTAACCCTTTCATGTATATTGTTAGCAGGGTGATTCTTTTCAACATAGGGGGTTTGAATTATCACATCAGTAGACACAGTTGTGTTAAGATTTGATTTATTGAGTTCTAGTTTTTCAATGCTCAAATAAGTTGTTTCACTGTCATTTCCTGGTGCTTCTTCATTGTTCTGTCTTGAAGTTGATGCACCAGTGTTTTCTAGATTAATTCTTTCAAACAAATCTTGAAACCTTGCACCTGTAGCAGTTTCTTCTTCAGTTTGATTGCTTAGATCCTCCTCATTTTGTACTGATCATGTTGCACTTCTTGATTATCTTGATCATTATTTGCTTGATCTTGTGCTGGACTTTCATTGTTCTCTTGATTGTCATTTTGGACTTGATCAACATCAGTCCTAGAGGAGTCTTTTATGAATGTGTATTCCATTTCTTTACTTGCAATCTTTTTTCACAGCTTTTCCAAATCCAATTTATTTTGTTTTGACTCTTCAAGCACATTTGTTTTGAGAAGGGTTTCATCATAGTCTTCAGGATAGATCTTGAAAGACTTTATAAATTTCTCTAAATCAAATAACCATGATGCACCATCAACTGTGTCGAATTGGTTTTCATTGAAAACTACATCTGAGGATTCAATCACAACCAAATGATCTTTCACATACACTCTGTAGGCCTTAGAGTGATTAGAGTAGCCTATAAAGAAACAGTCTAAGGATTTAGCTTGAAACTTGTTCAAGTAATCCTTTGTGTTCAACAGAGAACATTTGCATCCAAAGGCTTTGAAAACTTGATATAGGGTTTTCTGTTATAGAAAATTTCATACGGAGTCTTGTTGTGATTTTTGTTTATTAGTACTCTGTTATAAACATAACATGTTGTGTTAATTGCTTCTGCCCAAAATATGACAGGTAGATTAGCATCAGCAAGCATGGTTCTTGTTGCTTCAATGAGTGTTCTATTTCTTTTCTCAGCAACACCATTTTGTTTAGGAGTTCTAGGTGCTGAGAATTGTTGATGTATTCTTCAATAACACCATTCTTGAACTCAGTACCATTGTCACTTCTCATCACCTTAACCCTTTTATCCAATTGATTCTCAAATCTGTTAACAAAGTTCATAATGAATTTAGTAGCCTCATCCTTTGTACTTAGGAAATAAACCCAAGTATATCTTGAATAATCATCAATGATCACAAGACAATATCTTTTCTTCCCAATGCTTGGTACACTCACAGGACCAAAGAGATCCATGTGAAGCATTTCAAGCACTTGATCAATTCAGTTGATGTGTTTAGTCTTGTGAGAAGACTTATGTTGCTTTCCTTTCTGGTATGAGACACAGTTGTCATCCAATTTAAACTCTCTTGTAGGTAAGCCAATGACATGCTCACCCTTGACTAACTTGTTCATGTTCTTCATATTGACATGACACAGTTTTCTATACCACAATTTTGACTCATTTTCAGTGGCTTTAGAAACAAAGCATGTGCCACCCCTAGAAACAACATCCTTCATGTTAAGTTCATACAAATTTCCATTCCTTGGGGCCATCATCATGATCATGTCAGGTGGAATACTATACTCAGGCCTTAGGATGAAACAGTGTGAATCATCAAAGCCAACTTTGTAACCTTTATCACACATCTGAGATATGCTTAAAAGATTGTATTGAAGTCCATCAACATAGAAAAAGTTATCAAAAGTAACTTTGCCATTTGTTAAAATTCCTTTTCCAACAATTTTCCTCCATTCTCATCACTTACAAATGCCACTGGTCCCTCAAACTTTTCTTCATAGTTGACAAGTGACCTTTTGTCACAAGTCATGTGCCTAGAGCATCCACTGTCCAAATACCATACTTCATTCAGTGTAGTGGACTGTTCCTGCACAATACAAAGAAAGTGATTAGTTTGGTGATGAAGTGCAAGCTACTTCAACTTGCAGATCATCAGTTTCATTTTCAATGGCATCATTGGGAGTGAGTGTTATGGGTTCAGGGTCTTTATGAGTAATTTCAATGTGATCTGAATCATCAGTTTCATAACCACACTCTCTTGGAGTTTTCACAAATGAGGTTGTGCTCTTACACTCAGAAACTTCATTGTTACTTTCTTGAACAACAAAGTCTTTCTTGCTTGAAAAGTCTCTCACGTCCATACTTATCTCCTCTTTGATTTCAACTTTAGGTTTCCAAAGAAAACCTTGAGGTTCATAACTATGTTTCAACAAGAATTTCTCATCTCCAGTTAATTCAGTAGGTTTCTTTCTAGGAAGAACACCTTTGTTTCTCTTCTTTTCACTGTTTGGAGATCCTTGAGAATCATCAGACTTAATTGATTTTGTGTCATTGTTGGGAATGATTCTCAAAGGTTGGAGATTCTTCTTCTTTACATACTCAGTCTTCTTAGGAGATTTACTTCTTCTACTTTGCTTCTCAATTGGTTTCCTAAATCTCACATTAGCTTTCCTTTCTTTGTTAGTCTTATTTTCAGATTGCTGATCAGACTCCTTCCTCATCTTATTTTCACTCACCTTCCCTTTTCCCAAATATTCTTCATATTTCAGTTTATATAGAACAAAGTTTTTTCCAAACTTTGTCTCACTTGGAACATGGAAGGGTTTGAAGTTGAGTCTATCATTACAAGTGTCAGTGTGATGCCCATACTCATCACATCTCTTGCACCACACTTTTCCTTTGAATTTTTCATGGTCAGCTCCTATCTTAAATCTTTCACTTGGTCTTGGAGGATCAACCCCAAGTGTCTTCGGAGTCTTCAGACCATCAAAGTCAATTGAGAAAGGAACAAATTCATCTATCTTGATATCATTTCTTTCAACCTTTCCCTTGACAAAGGTAATTTTCTTCATATTCTTCATCTAGGCTTCCTTTGTGCCTTGACTGTCTCTTTTCATATTCTTTCATGGTTTCCACTTCCCCAATATCAAATACTTCATCACTTGAAAATATTCGGTAAACTGGAATGAAGGTCACAAACAACTGTTTCAGTCACTTTCTTCTTGTTGTTGTCTTTAATTTTTTGGAGCATAGCCTTGATTGGAGGTCTTACTGCATTATAGCTAACTTTTGATCTTTCACATATGTCAAAAGACACATGTTCTTTTCTAATTCTTTCATTCATTTTCTTCATCTTTGGTGTCACTGGTGGTAGGTGTGGCAGTTTTTCAATTGAGTATGGTTTCTTATACCTTCTACCTCTTTCAGCAGCGTTAATTTCTTCATCAGTGATTCGATCACTCAAGTCACTTAAGTCATCAACATTCAAATCCTCATAGTCAAAGTCATCTTCAGAGACTTGTATTCCAATTGACTTGTCCTTTTTTAAATCTTCCTTCACAACATATTCTCCCTCTTCATTCACTTCAACCTTTTTATATAGATCAACAAACTCCTCTCTATCTTGAAACACTTATCTGAACTGCTGAAGATAACCATCCCTCTTTTCTTTGTCAACTTTGGGTAAAAAGTTGTTGAATGGAGGTGGAACAGCCTTATACTTGTCTTTCTCACTAATTTGGTTCAAAATGCCACATATGTTTCCTGTGGAGACCAAATTCTTTAAGAATTCATTATCAACTTCCAACTTTGTGTTCCTCACCTTCTCTTCAATCAACATCTTCTTCAACCCATCAATTTCAGTAATGTATCTCTGTTGAGGTCTATAGCTACTCACACAATCATCTTCCAAACTTTTGATCTTCTCTTCACTAACATCATTGGCTTGATACCCATTGATGATGCTTTGTTTTCTGAAACACTCACCCTCTAGCTTGCCTATTTTCATATTTAAAGCAGTAATTGTTTCATTTAAGTCAGTGATAGACGATGAGTGTACCCGAGAAGATGATGTTCCAGCCTCATTCTCAATCTTTGCCATGAATGCAACAGTAGAAGCTTTGATATCATCTTCATGATTACTCCAGTGAAAATCACCATCTTGTTGTGTAAAAACAACTACATTCCCTTGATTTCTTGGTTGAGTTTGATTGGGTCTGTTGAGGTTGTTTGAGCAGCTTGAGGGAATTGGTTTCTTTCGTAGTTTTGATTTTGAGGAACAACTTCTTGATTATTCATTTGGGTCTGTTGAAAGTTGTTGAAGTTGGGATTGTTGTTGTTGTTGAAGTTGTTATTTCTTTTCTGATTCCGTTGATAATTCTGTTGATATTGCATTTGATTTCTTGGCTGTTGATTTTGAAACTGATTAGCTTGAAAGTTTTTGGGCTGGTTACACTCCCTAGCAAAGTGTCCAGGCTGTTGGCAGTTGTAACAAATAGCCTTTGACTTGTCAAATCCAATCCTTTCATTTATCCTAGAGACCAATGATCTACCAGTCCTAGTGAATAGTCTCTTGCTTCTCAGTGCTAGCATTGCAGCTTGCCACTTCAAATCCATATCCTCAAGGTCATCAGCATCTATTTGTTCCAAGTCATCTTGGATGACACTTGTATGGATTAAGTTCTTTGCCACAAATGCATTATATGACTCAGTGAACATTGGGAAGAGTGCTTGAGTGTCATTTTCTTGACCATTGTTTCCACCAGAGAATGGCACATTTCCACCTGCCATTGAGGCAGTGTCATTTTCTTCAATAAGTTGGACATTGAAACTTGTTTGATTTCAATGATGACTTGAGCTACCTCCAACAAATGATCTAGGTGTATCAACACCATGTTCTGTTGGTTCCTCTATGATGGGAATTTGCTGTTGGTTCTTGGTAGACAAGTTTCCCATGGGTGCAATTAATGCATTAGAAACATTGAAACATGGGTTTTCTTCTTTGATCATATCATTTTCAATCATTTCAATTTCTACAGCCTGAAGGAAGCACACTACATCATCCACTTTCAAATCATTGAAGTTGGGCTTTTGGAGGATGAATTTACAGGCAGTGTACCATTCCTTTGGCATTGAGTTGAGCAGCTTGGTATTCAGGTCAAAATCAGTCATGACATAGTCAGTAGTTCGAAGGTCATTTCACAATTGCCAAGAATCTCACAAGGATGGACTTCAACCTTTCTCCATCTTTGCATTTAAATCTCTCAACCTGTTGCTTGAGCCTTTGCTTTCTTATGTTCTTTAGCTCAGTGTTTCCCTCGAACATTTCAAGAATTGCATCATACATTGCCTTTGCGGTAGGATGATGTGCAAACTTGGTAAGTATTTCCCAAGACAGTCCTAGCTTAATCATTGATAAGGCCCTGTCATCCAATTTCCTCAACCTATCTCTTACAGCACTAGTAGCAACTGCACCATCAGTGGCTTGTGGTCCATTTTAGATCGAATCCCACATGTCTACATCATTGTAGCACACAGCTGCTTCAAATAGTACTTTCCATTTGGTGAAGTTTTCCTTCCTATAAAGTCTAGGTATTTTGTTAGTGGACACTTCTTTTTATTCAAGACCAGACGTTTTGGTTGTTTGAAGAAACAAAAACAGAGTAAAAATCAAATTTTCAAATGAAAATAATCAGATTTGACTATCAAATCCTCAGATATGATGAATTTAGTCCGATTGGAACAAGAAATGATAATAAAGATGTAAACTTTAACTAAAATAAGGAAAAGAAAACACCGAATGTTTGTAGATCTGGACGGAAAAGAAGAACAGAGTAGCTGACGTCACTCTCCAATAGAACAGTGCTTTGCTTACGACATTGTTCTTCTTTAGATCTTCAATCAGCAACAAATTCTTTACCCAAATCAGCAATCAACAGGCTCTGATATCACTTGTCGGTCCCAAATAGTCACTCAATACTCAATAACAATGTTATAACCCACACATAATGTGCGGCAAGAAGGTTAATGACGGATTGCTAAATAAGGAAAGATTCTTGTTTGTAAACGGCGGAATCAGAAACAAACAAAATTTGTTGCTAAGAGGTTAATAATGGTAACAGACACGAACAATAACTCAAAAGATTTCCATTTATATAAAGTTTCATACAAATGATAATTGATTAGGGTTTCTTGTCGGAATGTATATTCAAAGATAACCTAAGACAGCCGCCACACTCTATATGGAATATTCGTTCTTATCCAAAAAGTGTAAAAGCAAATCCGTATTCCGTCTAGTCTGGAGGCGTGCCCTAAAATATTCTTTTTATAGGCTGCCACCCCCTGACAGCTGCCATTCCTTCTAGAAACCCTAATGATTGACACATATTCAAAAACTATACTAAGTGTAAAAACAGGTCTTCCGGGCAGACTTTGTATTACTTGTCTTTTCCGAGTATGCTAGGTGTCTTTTGTCCTAGAGTAAACCTGGTAACCTTCAAGTGTGTTCGGGAACAGTTCCTAGGTAGACTTTACATTCACCAAGCAGACTTTAGTCTTCTTAACCATATCCAACTTTGCCCGATATGATCTAACGAGCAGACTTGTTCTTCATGGTCCTATCCACTCCTTGCTAGTAAATAGTTTATTAGCAAAGCAATGTGAGCTTGGTTACACTGTAGCTTGCCTGAGTTGAACCTTGCCAGATGTTTCCTTAGGATAATTCTTAACTTTCATCAAGCGTGCTCGGACCATTGGTTATTAAAGAATACCTTGCTAGATCTTCCAAGTACTTGACTTTAAAAGCTTGGTAAGACCAAGGGTTTTTTCTAGGAGGCAAACTGTGCTCGGCCTTGAAGAACAACCCTGCTTGACATAGTGAACCCTGCTCGGATATTCACTATAGAAGATTTCTTGAAGATAACTCTGCCCGATAGGCAAAATATCGTGCCCGGCTAAGCAAAACCCTCCTAGGATATCCAAGTGTGCTCGATTTCATACTTAGAGATTTCTGAGGAGGTTGAGAAGATTCCAATCTTCCTTATACTTCGGTTAGGTTAAATCTTTGACTCAACATTTTGAAAGCCCTGGGGATGATCAACTCTAATGAAGTCTGATTCATGATGTGTGCTTGTTTAGCACACTAACTATCTTCTCAAAGTCTTAGTAAATGTTGTGTGAATGTGTTTGATTATGATACTTTTTGATGTTACTTGATATGTGCTTAATTGACTATCTATGAAAATTTAGGTATCTTTGATGCTTTTGCTTGTTTATCAGTTGACTTGTAGGATGTCATGATCGGTATTTTCTTGATTATATGCTTATCTGATGTTATATTTGAATGTTTGAATATGTGAGTAACCTGATCTGATGATGCTGTTAGGATAAATTAGACTATGCATGATGTGAATTCTGCTTGTTTTAATGATGTCATTGATGATCATGATTTGAAAATGTTGCTTGTCTTTGTGTCAAAATGTGTTTTCATTCCAAAATGTTATGCTAAATTGAAACTGCTAAGTAAAACTTTTGATAACACAGAGCAAGTTGTTAATGGTGTGAAGATATGATAATACTATTCACTTCAAGCTTTATAGAAGCTTAAAAGAAGTTTTCAATGAAAAGTCTCAAAAGAATTACTTTTGCTTAAAACTATGTCATTTGCCCAAGTCTGAGGAGCATATACTTGTATATGTTTGGTCCTGTCATCTACTTGTAGATTTAAAAGGATAGCCATTAGTCCAAAGACTGAAAGCATTTGGGGCAATAGTAATTTATTCTTTCACTTAAAACTATGTCATTGACTCTAAGCCAAAAAGACATGTATTCATTTATGTGTTTGGTCCTGCTGACTACTTGTAGACAGTCAGGACAACCATTAACGTGGTAGCTAAATGTAAGTGGGGTGATTGAAACTGTTAAACTGCGAAATGATAGTACATTGACTACTTAGCCAATCATATGGATTTAATAGGCTAAAAAGGCACCTAGTACAGTCATTAACATGTATGGTTTCTTTCCCATGATGTGCAAAATCTAAGGTGATATAAACATAAAGAAACTGCTAAGCTTTGTTGTCTATGCATGTTCCAAGATAAATCTTTCCGAATGATAGGCAGAAAAGTGATTATCTAGTCACCCACAAGCCCGTTGGTATTCGGTCCCTAAAATGAAGTATTTATATAAAAATGACAAAGAACAAATGCTGAGCAAAACGTACAGTATAAACAACACAATGTCGTTATGTGCTCATAGTTAATATATATATATATATCATAAGTTCTGTCATTAATAGTTTTTAAACCAAATTCAGGGTGTCAAAGTCAATTCGGGGTGATCTAGAGAAAGCCAAATAAGCCTTGCGAATAGATATGTAGCATCAAAAAACAATATGTGTTATCCATTGAGTGCTATGCATCTTAATTGAACACTAAACATATCACCAAAGAAATGAAATTCATGCTAAGTCTAGACCTGCTGTTAACCTGTCTATACTGTCATAATAATGTTGAGATAAAGTATTTAGAAAGCTACTTAGTCAATATGATCCCATACCTGAGATCTTTTCAGAAAAAAGAAAGAAACTGTTTTGAAACGAAACATGACTGAAATTTGATCTCTAAATGCACCACTTGCTCTTAAACAATGATCTTTAATGAAAAATATGGTTGATAATTGGTTTAAGTCAAAAAGAGTTGCATTTTACCTCAAAAGGTTTGAATATGTATTTTCGAGTAAGGTTTGATGATTTATAACCTTTTTCAAGCATACTTAGTCATTTTTGTCTATGTTTATCCATATCGAGCATACTTTGAAGTTTTTATACTTTTCGGGTAGAGTTTACTACTTAACTTGAAAGTTTAGCCTTCCGAGCATGCTTGATATTTGATTATGTCTGAATATGATGTTTACTAGCAAGCTTTTGTATAGTTAAGATTTTCTAGCATACTTAGTATTTTGATTGAAAATATAACTGATTCTGGAAAGTCATTTGATATGTTTGACTATGCTAGCAAGCTTTATTGATTTCTAAACTTTCTAGCACACTTCTAAATTATTGTGAATCAGTCA
Source organism: Bidens hawaiensis (assembly GCF_021521415.1). NCBI lineage: Eukaryota > Viridiplantae > Streptophyta > Magnoliopsida > Asterales > Asteraceae > Bidens > Bidens hawaiensis. The sequence goes on along the minus strand of NW_027491237.1, from coordinate 890,002 downwards.
AGCAAACTTTGTGAATAAATATGTTAATTCCAGCAAGCTTTAATGTTTTTAAACTATCTAGCACACTTATGTGATTGTTTGTCTGTTTGAATTTTTTTTAGCAAACTTTGTGATTTTGAGTGTTTGAATTTGTCTTATTATGCGCAAGCAAACTTTAAATTCTAGCACACTTAAGGATTATGTGGTTATGAATATGTTTCTTTGAAATTACAACTGTTTTCGAGCAAACCTAGTTTCCAGAGCACACTTTGAAATCCTGAAGTGTTCTCTTAACATACTTGGTAATTATTCAATTTTTTTTCTTTACGAGTACACTTTATTAATAGAACTTAACTCTAGCACACTTTGCCTCTTCAACAGGGTCTCGGGCATACTATGTATAACAGTGTACTTGACTGATTATTTGCTAACTGTTTATACATTTTCGGGTAAGGATTGAGTTAGTCAGACATTCGAGCAAGGTTGAAAATTTGGAATATGTCTGAGATATTATTTTGGGATTCTTAATTGATTCCTAGCAAGGTTGCCTATTTGATATGTTTACTTAATTAGTCAGACATTTTCGGGTAAGGATTGAGTTAGTCAGACATTCGAGCAAGGTTGACAATTTGGAATATGTCTGAGATATTATTTTGGGATTCTTAATTGATTCCTAGCAAGGTTGCCTATTTGATATGTTTACTTAATTAGTCAGACATTTTCGGGTAAGGATTGAGTTATTCAGACATTCGTAGTCTTGTGATTTATTTCTCGAGCAATCTTGTATTTTGAGTAAGCTTCCTTCATTTTACTTAGATTTATTTTTAAAATTACCTTATGTTCTAAAATAACTCTGAAACGAGTAAGCTTTGAGAAAGTGGAATATACCTAGCACACTTTGTAAAACTAACTTTTCCGAGCAAGGTTTGCTAAATGAAAATGAACTTTACCAAGCATGGTTTTATATGTGAATATATTTAATGGATAATGTTACTGTGTGACAGCTATTAACTCACTACATGAAAAAATGCATTTAAAACTCACTTTCAAAAAATGTATAAGAGAGGGAGTTAGAGAAATTTTTCACACTTCATTTCTCTCTCTCCTTCCACTTTCCCTAAAGTTTCAGAAAACCCAACCGACCTATTGCTTTCATCTAATAATCCAAACCCTAGTTTGTCAGCCCACACAATCCGACTCGGTAAACATCAATTAAGTGTTTTCCGACCACGATTATGTGATAATGTGCTTTGATTATGCATTTTTACTAACTCTCAGTTTCTTGTGTAGGTTATTAATTTGTCGAAATCAGAAATGGCGAACAATCAACCGAGATATCCGTTTAAGCACAAGCACAACTTGTGTGCCTTGTTGCAGATTACTCCTGATAATGAAGATGCAGCTCTGATGATTAGATGGCTTCAATGGTCAAATATAAGTTTCGCTTTGATAGAGTGCCTAGTGATTTACAGGAATCATTCACTTTATTTTTGGCGTTCAGGGAGATTATATGACAATATCAACGATAGGCGGATATATGCTACCGTGGCAAACCAGGAGATACGGATAAATGAAGGTCTTATAAAATGATGTCTCCAGCTACATGATGATAATCCTAGCCCTATTCACTTCAAAACAGAACATCTACTTAAGATATTTTTGCAAACAATGGGATATCAGGGGACGGTGCACGAAGGACAATTCGAAAAGGGAATGTTCCCCAAATTATACATATTCTTAATACACCACATTATTCAGGGCTTTGCCCCTAGAAAAGGCTCATGGACTCTTATGAGTCGGGATTTGACCAACGCTTCAGTTTCTATTATGTTTAATCTGCCATTCAACTTTTCCAAGATGATCTTTGAAGGAATGGTGAGCAACTTGAAAAAGTCAAACAAAGATAAATTTTTGGCCTATCCTAGGTTTCTACAGATTATCTTCAACCAAGAGCTGGAAGGATTTACCACAGTTGGAGCAAAACATATGCTGCAAGATCCAAATACCAAGACACAGATTGCAACTTTGGGTAGCACAACCAGGTTCAATCATGAGGAAGTGTTTGAAATCATACCATGGTTGTTAATTGATGATTTTGAAATTGTTCCTGTACCTGAGTTAATTTCAAAGGAGGATGAAGAGGATGGTGAGAGTGAGGATGGAGATGGTGGAGAAGATAATGATGGAGGAGATGGAGGAGAAGATAATGAAGGAGGTGGAGAAGGAGTTGTTTTTGAAAATGTACAAGTTTAGGGGGAGTTCCAAACCATACCAACACCACCAACCACACCCTTAGCCACACTACCTCACTCACCACTACCAACCCCAACCCAAACCCCACCTCAAACACCACCTGAAACCTTAAACCAGAGCCCACCTCACAACATAAACCAAAGCCCACCTCAAACCCATCCTACCCATGAACCATATATTCCAAAACCTCTTCCTATAAACTTACAAACCTTTCCATCCACATCAATTACATCCCCATCCCATACCCAAACCTCAGACCAACCCATTCAACCTACATTCAGAATTATTCAAACCAAAACCTTTACAATACCAAACATTAATCCTTACCTTCCACAAGTGAAAATATCATTGAAGACCTAAGCCCTCCAACTAACCCAATCCCTCCACCCCAGACCCAAACCACAAACCCCATACCAGAACCTTTCTCTACCTCACCACCAATAACCCTTCCCCTCTGGTACTTATCTGTTTGACAGAAATTTGGACCTCATATTTGAAAATGCTACTTTAAGGAAGAAGAATGAGGAGGTTTTGAAGGAGAATGAGAATTTGAGAACTCAATTAGCCCAGACACTTTTACAAATTCAAACCCTGGAGCAGGAGGTTGAGAATACCCAAAATAGGGGGAGAATATTTCACATGATGAGGCAATTGGAGCTGACAAGGAAGTGAATGAGGAGATTGTGAATATGGATACAGGGGTTAAAACAGTTGATACTGATGGTTTGACATGTATATTGAATACATATGATGAGAGTGATGATGAGGATAGTGGTGAAAGAATGATATTTGAGAAAGATTATGAAGCTGACAAATCTATGGGTGAAGAACAAGATTATGATGTGAATAATGAAGTATTAAATACTGTTGAAAGAGATGATGATGATGATGATGATGATGATGATGATGATGATGATGATGATGTATTAAGAAAAGAGAAGGATGTGGAGAATGAAATGGAGAATATGAATACTGATCAGGTGGCTACTAATGTTGCTACTGACATAAAAACTGATGTCATGACAGATGTGATGACAACCACTAATGTACAGACATATATTGTGATGGATGAAGGAGCTGCTATTGAGGAACTTGTACTTACAGAACCAGAAACAGATCAAGTAAGTTCTAAGAGAGTAGAACAGGATGATGAGATGGATGATTTAGAGAAGGATATTGATGACTTTCCAGTAGAAACAGAGGAGGAAATGAAAATAATATTAGAAAAAGGAAAAGCTGTTGTTAATAGTGATGATAAGGAAGAAGAGCCTGTTAAGGAAAATGAGGATGAAGAAGAAGAAGATGTGGATACTGCTGTTGCCAAAAGGCTTGAGCAAGTCTTAAAAGAACAAGGGAGAGGGTGTACATTTTGCAAACACTATCTGCAGAAGAGCTGGCAGAGTAGGAAAACCTAATTGATCAAGCCAACATTGCTAAAGTACTTGATGAAGAAGAGGTTGAAGATCAAGAGGTGATTAAGACTCTGATTAATATGAAAAAGGCTGAAGATACTGATAATTCCCTTTCTATGGTTGTAATTATCTTCAGTCAATAACAAAAACAACTAGAAAAGGAAACTGAGAAAGTTGAACAACATGAAAAATCTTCAAAGAAAGGAGAGACTGGAGAAACAATTGATGAGATGAAAGAAAAGCTCTCCAATTTGCATGAAGAATTTGAAGAAAAGGTGAACAGGTTCGCAAAGATATACACAAGAAAAAGGAAAGCTGAGGAACAAGTCGAGAAAGAAAAATCTGCTAAAAGGGTTAAGTGGGATAAGAAAAATGAATATTATGTTGAAGAGGTGGAAAGCCCCTTAAAGCCTGTTCCACTTCAGACTCAAAGGCCTGAAGATGTACCAAATCTGAAAGAAGCAAAATGGAATGATGAGTATGAATATTTTACTTCAAGCCCTGAAGAACAGCCAATTCCAATAAGGCATGTTCCTATACAGATTGTTAGGTCTGAGGACTTACTCAATCCTGAGAAAGACAAGATTGAGGCTGTCAATGAGTCAACAAAAAAGGATGATACATCTGAAGATGACAATGATGATGATAACAAGGGTGATACAGCTGAGAAGGTTGATGTTTTGTCTCCACAAGTAGAAATGACTGATGAGCAAAGGACACACATTCAACAAAGTTTAAATGAAGCTCAAAAGAAAAATCCATTGATAGTGAAACTGACCACTTTTGGTCATAAGTTTGAAGATCTGGCTCCACTCTCTGATGAGGAGTTGCAGAGGATGATTGAGAAAGAACATGATGAGCTGAAAAAAATAATGCAAAAGAAAAATCATGATTCTTTGAGATATAGAGAATATTTGAGAGGTTGTGGAATCTCTGAAAGGGACATAACCAAACTGACCTTCAAATTTCTTGAAGAAACCTTTAATGCAAGCAGAGAAAGAAGGGAAAGAGAAGATATAGAAAGATTGGAAAGAAAAATTGAAGAATTGAAGAAAAGATATGCTGGTAAATGTGGTTATCTGATTGATAGAGGTATGTCACCAGAAATGGTGAACAGTTTGTCTAAAGCTGCTTTTGAATCTCACTATAACAGACTACAAAAGAAAGATAAATCAAAGAGAGATCAACCCGAACCCTCTGTTGAACAATCAAGGGAAGATCAACTAGAACCCCCTTCCATGAAAAAAAAGATCATGACTTTGAGAGAGAAACAAAAGGCTGAAAATGAATTGAAAAGAGCTGAAACACAAGAAATTCCTATCCCAGTGGAAGTAAAGCCAGAACCGGATGAACCCACTGATCCATGGGATAATGAGGAAATGATTCAGATTTTGAAAGATGTGATGGTAAAGCAGAAAGGGATGAATGAAAAGGTTTTTTGAAAATTTGGGTAAAGCACAGCTGAAACAATTGTTCTATGAGCAGAAAGCAGAATGGGAAAAGGTATTGTTGGAAGGTGTAAACCCAAGAAGATTTATTGGAGGAAGATTTGTACCGGCTGGACAACTTCACTATGAAAAGATAATGGAAACGATTGAAAGGTTGTTCAGAGATGGTGGAGAAAACTTTTTTGATATGTTGAACATGCCGGCTAAGTTGATTGTTGAGATGTACTGTGATAACCTTATAACCTCAGATCTCCGATCTGATAGATAATAATAATAACGATTACGGATCTAGTTCATGATGCTCTTATACGATTATGTATTATTGTTATATATTAGTTAGTATCGATTGTATATGTATGTGTATGTATAATATTAGGTTGAAGCTTGAGAGAACAATTCGGCAGGGGTTCGTTAAACTTAACTCAAAACTTAAACTAACTGTGGAATGAAACGACTATATATAGAAGATGGATCAAGTTCGTTACACATTCCGTAACGAACTAGCCTCCACTTCGTTACATTACCATAAATGAAACAAACATAACGAATCACCCCCTGATTCGTTAAACGTCCTTAACGAAAAGGGGGGAACATAACTTAAAACTAGTTCGTTAAACATCCTTAACGAACTAGTCTATACTTTAACGAACTACATTAATTGTCTTTAATAATTAATACATTAATTAAAGGATAAATACATTAACGATAAATACAAAGACTCGATACGCAAAACCGTGTACTAATAGACACCCCCTAGTATTGAGCTCTTTGTCTTTTAACTTATTTGAAGCGCTTTGTTTGCCAATCTCTGCAACTGTGAATTCCATGCTCATGACATGCCCGAACAACACGCTGAAACTGCATTGCCCGGTCATAGTCTTCACGTCGCTCAAATAAAATATTATTCTTAAACAGCACATCGTTGTCGGTCTCAGTTAAGTTAACAAGCCACATTGGATCGATGATCTTTAATAGCTCGGTCTTTAACCCTTTACCCAAGACAATGACGGCCTTGCCAGTTCGGTTATCGTAGTACCAACGGTTGAACGATAAATACATGTGTTGATTTAACGTCTTCACCGGCACACGCTTCATGGTCTTTGGCGGCTTTACTTTAAGAACCAATTTTCTCCAGCCCGTCCTTCGATCAATCTCATTAATACGCTTATGAGTAGGGACCTGTGGCTTAAGAAACTTAAACCCATGGTTGACCTCGAATAACAGATGTTGATGGAACCAATCTGCTATTCGATCACCCCCATGGTTGATAAACTTTCGACACGCGAGGGTACGAACATCCCAACGCGGAAATGAGAGAACCTTAGTTATCCCCTCATAATATTGGATCCCTTTCTCCCATTTAACAATACACACTTTCAAATCAGAATCAAATTACCAAGAGATAATATCACCTTGAACGTTTGACACGGTCTTGAATGAAATCATCTGATTGCCTTTGGCACGAGCAACAGCTTCATCCTTCTGCTCCTGTTCCACAAACCAATAAGTCTAAATAATTTTACGAGATTTCTTACTTCGATAACCAAAACACCTTTGAATATCAGCATCAGTCGGGTTTTCAATCGAATCAAATTTCGTATCAACCACATGTTTACCCTTTGATACATTTTCCAGATGATCCTCGGCTGCTTTAAATGTTTCCTCAGTAAATACTGGAGCACCCTGATCAACATTGGTGTGTTGAAACAGATCAGGGTATTCCTCAGCTGTCACGTCTTCAACCTCAACCTCCTCATCTTCATAAATAAAAGTTGTATTCATCAGAATAGTCGGATCATTTAAGATCTCTTCATCGTTCTCGACCTCGACATCGGGCTCAGCTTCTAACACAGTCAATTCATCATCATTTAAGCCAAGCAGTAACGAAATCTGCTCTCATGTTAGAGATCTTTCCACAAGCTGTCTGTAACGATTCCGGCAAATTCAGGTATACCCTAGCCGGAATATACTATTTACGTGTTATTCAATACTGAATATATGAATTATAATGTGTTTATACGAGTATATAAGATTCACAGTAAGAATTATACTCGAATATACAGCTAGTCGTATTGAAATTACGATTAATCGATGAACGGCTATTGAAACCCGAACGAATCGGGAATTACATTATAGACGAAATATATAATGTTTAGTGATGTTTACGAAGTATTAAAGCTTCGGGATAAGTGAATTATAGCACAGAAAAAGGATTTCGATTTATTAGTACGTCGGTACGATAAACGAAACCTTTAACATCAAACCAAGCAAGAGACGATCGATCAAGCCGAAAAAGATGCACAATTACCGACAATATGATGTGTTGAGTCAACAAATGTCATGTTTTAAGTTTTTAAAGTCTTTAAATCGGTTTTATATAAATTTAAATTTTAAGCCGAAAAACGACCGTTTTAGCCTCGTTTTAAGCCGAATTAAACGTTTAACTGAAAAACGAACTGAACCAGATTATCCACAACATTATCCGAATTACACAATCCAAGTTTGTGGCCAAGAATGAAGATGTGGGTCCCACCCCACCCTCCATTATGGACCGATCGGTCCTATGCATCCACATTACACATTCATTTTTCTTTTTTCTACATCTCAACTCTCCAAATCCTCTCAACCCTTTTACACATCCATCCTAAATTCAACTTTTTAAGCAAGAATCACAAGGTATAAACTTGTTGTCATGGTTTAATCTTGGTTTTTAATTCCAAATCTTGAGAAAATGAGGTTTCAAATGAAAAATGGGTGAAAACCAGAGATGAAACCGATTCTTGGAGGATCAAGTGATGTATACAAGTTATACAAAGGATCTTGGTCCAAGAAAGTAGTTAAAAGAGTCAAAAACGAATTTTTACGGTCAAAATCTTTGTTTTGATGTTTTAATCGAAACCATGAAAGAAATGGCTTGATTGTGGGTATAACTTGCTTGGTGTGGTGTTGTTGTGCTTGTAGGTGTTGTATCTAGTGGCTAGCAAAGGCGAGAAACCAAGATCTTTGCGATCTAACGCTAGAAAACACAAGGTAGCTCGGTTTTCGTATGATTTAGATAATTTGGACAGATTGTGATAGACCTAGAGTTGGGTCACGAAATTTCACAGAGATGATCTACACATGAAAATATGAGATCTGTGAATTTTTGGTAATTTTTGGATAAAGGATGAATATTTGGTGAATTTAATGCTCGGTTTTAGCCAAAAATGGTGAAAAATAGCTAAACATCATGAAAAATTCTGGAAAATTTAAGATAAGCTTTTTATAACATATAAAAGTCACACACAAAATTTCAGGTTCATTAGAGAAGTCTAAGTAGGCTTTACGGTAAAACGAGTTCTAGGGATTTCTAGCTCGGTTTTGGTAAAAATGGCATGAAAAATGAGTTTTTGGTTCTGAAAAAATTACAGGGAACTATTTGGGTGAAAGGGGTCATCCCAATAAAATTTGGGATTTTTCGAAGATCGTTTGGTATTTTCGACATATTTGGTGTTTAAATGACGTTTAAAAATGGTTAAATAAATTTTAGATATTAAAATTAATTCTGGAAAAATTTTATAAAATTCCTTACTGTCAAAATATAGTTTGTACAAAATTTCAAGGTCCGAGACTTAACGGATATTTATTTGTGCTAAATGGAACTTAAAAACAAACTTTTAAAGCTTAAAACTAGTAAACCGGCGAAGCTCGCCTAAGCGAGCTAACTGGTGTTTGAGAACCTTAAAAATGGATGATTTTTATGAAACTAAGTTAATCAAGTAAAAATAAATCATCCGAAAATAATTCGGATGATTTGGGTAATTTTACCCGATTTAACCGTTTCCGGTGTATTAAAGGCGTAAACGGGCCCCGCGGCCAAACGGGGTGTCTAACCGAGCTCTAATTTCACCACTTTAATGAAAATATCAATAACAACTATTTTCAGGTCGTGTGTGGTCAAACTCATTTTTTGAAAACATAAAGACGGATAACCGTGCTAGGCACGCAAAACGAGAAAACAAACTAACGATAGTTTTGACTAAAGAACTCTAAGTGATATCACAATCTAAGTCCTGAGAAGTGTATCGGGGTTAACATGGTCCCCGGATCATGTACGGTTCTGGGTTAACAGTGTCCCCGGACGTACCGGTTAACACGAATTTAAGTTATATTGATAGAAATTGTGTAGTAACGATTTGGGGATCGTATTACAGATCTGTACCAGTAGCCGTGCACCGTAGAACATCTTGCTCACTAGAAGGTGAGTTTTTCACGAGCCCCTTTTTATTGAACTGTTTTAAATATTTTCCCGGGGCGGAAAGCATGTTTTTATCAAAGTGTTTAAGTACATGCCGATCGCATGAAAATCAATGTATTTATATAATGTTTATTGTACGGGAATCGTACGGTAATGTATTAAGATGGTAATTTCTTGAGTTGCTAATATTGTAAGGCCCGAAACAGTGTTCTGGGTTAACAGTGTCCCCAGAGGTTATTAAATGTATTTCTGGGTTAACAGTGTCCCCAGAGGCTATTAAATGTATCTCTGGGTTAACAGTGTCCCCAGAGGTTATTAAATGTATTTTTGGGTTAACAGTGTCCCCAGAGGTTATTAAATGTGTTTCTGGGTTAACAGAGTTTTCACTTTAGGCTCAGCATAATTACATCATTAATTTATGATTATTAAAATGATTTGTCATGGTTTACTTAAATTAGTGAAACTCACCAACTATTCGTAGTTGACCCGTTTTCTTTACATGCTTTCTAGGTACACCAAAATTGGAATGAATGATACGTGCTTGCTGATGTGTGCTATTTTGTGGAAGCTTAAAAGTCTATATTTTGTTTTAAATATGTTAATGTACTATTGGTAAAACTTATGTGATAACACCTAGATGGTAACGAAACTCGGAACAATGTAATTCGTTTAAATTAATGTAGTGGTGTTTTCTTTACAAGCAATGCTGTTAATATCAGATGTGCCTGTTGCATCCCGTGTACGTTTCCGCTGCGGTTACGGGGTGTTACAGAACATGGTATTAGAGCCATTGGTTATAAAGAATTAGGATGTCTTTAAAAGATATCTAAAATATAACCAGTAGCTCAAGTATTATAGGATCTGAATATCAACTAATAATTTATTGTGACGAGATCGGGATGAATTTGGATGGGCAAGTGGGTTATTATGGTCCGGAACATAATAACAGACTTGTCTGCACGAGGGAATTCAGGGAAAGTCACGGGGGACTTTAATAGGTAAAATTGGCAACATACGTGCAAATATGTGATAATATTGTTATGTGGTCAAGTTGTATAAGTAAGTGTATATTAATTTGATTATGACTTACACTATGGAAAGGACTATATGGTTGCTAACTTGTGTACAGGTAAACATGTCAAGATCACGAAGTTTATCTGTAGAGGAGGACCCGGAGGAGGCCAGTTCCGGGGACTCTAGGAGTGTACGCTTAGCTTCCAGCACCGAGCCTTCTGAGACTAGCCTTAGGAGTGCTAGCTTGTCCTCCTCTGCTAGGGTTACCAAATCTCCCACCCCACCCGCACCTCAGGTCACCCACACCCCTCCCAGACCCGGTCCCCGCCTCACGGCGCGGATCAGTGTCCCGTATGTTTCACCTACCTCTACCCCACCCAGATCCACTTACCACAGAGGCGAGTCCTCCCGCCCCCAGCCCGGGCCTGTGCCGCCACCTGTGTGGGGTACCCCCAGGCCAGTGAGGGATGAGCGTCCCTCCACCGAGGCGGCGTGGCTCCGGGTGCTCACCGAGCGGATGAATGAGCACACCACCGCCTTGACGGTGGGTATTTAGAGGAGGAACCTCTTGGTGGATTGCATACTGGACAGCCAGCATGCGATCGCGCAGCTGAGAAGGGAGGATGCCTACTCCCTGGGGTTGATTGACCGGATGGAAACACGGATCCGGGGTTTAATGGCAGTGATTGTGGGGATGGCGGCGGTGTTGGTGTGGTTGGTATACCACCGTGTTTAGATCATGTTAGGGTGGTGGTAGTCAGGGACCGCTTTTTGATACTCGGTGTAAGCAGTTAGTGGTGATGCTAACATAGAGTGAATCTTGGGTAGTTATAATACAACCACTGGCCCTTAGGAGGGTCTCTTTTTGGGCATATCATTATAGATACTTTTGAGTATCATTCAAGCACTGACCCGTTGCGGGTTATGTCGAGATGATGCCGACATAGGCCCTACGTATAAAAACTTAACTAATGTAATAGTGACAGGAAAGTAATATGAACGGATGTTTGTGTAATATGTACTACCGTTTATTAATGAATGGAATGTTTGTTGTGTTTTATGATTGGAACTTGTATTGATTATATATATTTTCTTGATGTTGTGTAGAATGGGACCAAAACGTTCAGCCCAATTGTCGGAAGTGGACGTGAGTCGTTTGATTGCTCAACAGTTAGAGGCGGCGATACCGGATATAGTATCGCGCATCGCCGCCAGTATTAACAATTCGACCAATCCAACCCCTCCGAGCAATCAAACGACCACCAATAATGACGGGGAACGAAATACTGATCCTCCGCAGAATGATAACACGATTCCGAGTAATGACGCATCGCCTAGGGTGGTCGTTACAGACAGTAATGGCCCTATACCTACGGTAGAGACGAACCGTACTGAACCGATTCGTGCATCCAGGGGATGTTCGATCAAGGACTTTATGTTGTGCAAACCTCTAGAGTTTAGCGGGTCTGAAGGACCAAATGGGTTAGTTAAATGGATCGAGAAAATAGAATCCGTTGTGAACATCAGCAACTGCCCCGAGGATTGTGTCATTAAGTACGCCACCTGCACACTCACGGACCATGCCTTGACATGGTGGAACACCATAGTGCAGACTCGCGGTCAGGCGACGACAAACCGCATGACCTGGACAGAGCTCAGGGCTCTTGTATTGGAACATTTCTGCCCGAGAAACGAATTGCAGAAATTAGAAAATGAATTGTGGAATCTGGAGATGCAGGGGGCGGACCACTTGGGTTATACGAACCGGTTTAATGAGTTGGCGCGATTGGTACCATGGATGGTCACCCCAGAGTCGAAGAGGGTGGAGCGTTATATTTGGGGACTAACTCCAGTAGTAAGGAGTATAGTCAATTCTGGGGGACACCAGACGTATGAGGGTGCGGTGACACAAGCTGGTATCGTCACGTATGATTTCGTAAGAATCGGGTCGCTGAAGGTGATGGGAGAATCCACTGGGGGAAAGCGGAGTACGCATGACCATAGGAGCCGGGAAAAACAGCAAAGTAAACGTGCTAGGCCCACTGCCCATAACTACGCCATGACTAGTTCGGGCGGAAGGCAGGAACCGCAGACAAGGATGTTTTCCAGGTGTGGGAAATGCGGTTACCAACATGGTGGCGAGTGCAGGGGGGTAGTGTGCCATCGGTGTGGCAGGGAAGGGCACTACGGACCGAGATGTAGGACAAACCTGAACACTCTGAACCGACAACCGCAACCTATCCGTGCGCAGCCAATTAGGAACCAACCAACCCAACAGCAAAACCCGCAAGGAAGTCAAATGGTGACCACTAGCCGTGCTTGCTTCGAGTGCGGCGGCACAGATCACTTCAAGAAAAACTGTTCGAAGCTGAACCAGGGAGGGAATGGGAGGCAAACAGTGGGCCAGGTATCGTCGCCCAATCCGGCGCGAGGCCGAGCATTCGTGATGGGGGCGAACGAAGCACGCTAGGACCCCAGCGTAGTGACAGGTACATTCCTCGTCTCTGATCATTACGCTTCTGTATTATTTGATACGGGTCCCGACAGAAGTTTTGTCTCCGTTAAATTCCTATCAATAGCAAACCTGCCGATTAGTGAAACTATAGAACCTTACACCGTAGAAGTCGCTAACGGTAAAACCATGATAGTTAATCGGATAGTTCGGAATTGCCCTTTTATTCTGAACGAACAATCCTTTCTGATTGACTTGTTACCGGTAGATTTGGGTAGTTTTGATGTGATAGTGGGAATGGATTGGTTAGCACGTAACAAAGTAGAAATAAACTGTGAAAAGAAAATCGTCAAGATCCGGGTGTCGGATGACGAGGAGGTATTAGTGCAAGGAGAAAAATCCGGCACCATGATACCATTTATATCCCACCTCAAGGTGTTAAAATATATACGTCAGGGATGTGTGGCGTATCTAGCGAGCCTGACGGCCACTGATTCTGAGGAAAAACGGGTGGACGATATTCCCGTGGTACGTGAATTTCCACAAGTTTTCCCAGAGGAACTTCCTGGATTACCGCCAACCCGACAGGTCGAATTCAGAATCGACCTTTTACCTCAAGCTGGCCCTGTTGCTAAGGCGCCCTACCGACTTGCACCATCCGAGATGCAAGAATTATCCAACCAATTGCAGGAATTGTTGGATAAAGGATTTATACGTCCCAGTTATTCCCCGTGGGGTGCACCTGTACTATTCGTGAAAAAGAAGGACGGGAGCCTTAGAATGTGCATTGATTACAGGGAATTGAACATGTTGACAATAAAAAATAGGTATCCTCTCCCCCGAATCGATGATCTGTTCGACCAACTACAAGGTGCGAGCTACTTCTCAAAAATAGATCTTAGATCGGGATACCATCAGGTTAAAATTCAGGAGGAGGATATCCCAAAAACCGCATTCCGGACTCGCTACGGCCATTACGAGTTCTTAGTTATGCCGTTTGGGCTAACAAATGCACCAGCAGTATTCATGGATCTCATGAATCGAGTCTGTAAACCCTACCTCGATAAATTCGTCATCGTGTTTATTGACGATATTTTGATATACTCGAAGAGTAAAGGAGAGCACGAGCAACACTTAAGATTAATTCTAGAGCTTCTAAATCAGGAGAAGTTGTATGCAAAATTCTCCAAGTGTAACTTCTGGTTACAAGAAGTGCAATTCCTTGGTCACGTCATAAACCATCAAGGAATACACGTTGACCCAAGTAAGGTTGAAGCAGTTAAGAAGTGCAAGCGCCTAAATCGCCAAAGGAAATCCGCCAATTCTTAGGCTTAGCTGGATATTATCGTCGATTTATAGAAAACTTTTCCAGCATTGCCCAACCTTTAACCCTTCTGACCCAAAAAGATCGAAAGTATGAATGGGGTGAAGAGCAGGAAACGGCGTTTAAAACGCTAAAACAAATATTGTGCCAAGCGCCGATCTTAAGTCTCCCCGACGGAGACGATGGTTTTGTTGTGTATTGTGACGCATCCCGGAGAGGGTTAGGATGCGTGTTGATGCAAAATAATAAGGTTATAGCCTATGCTTCTCGTCAGTTAAAAATTCACGAGAAAAATTACACTACTCATGACTTAGAACTGGGAGCAGTTATCTTCGCACTTAAAATCTGGAGACATTACCTCTACGGTACAAAGTGCACCATCTTCACCGATCATAAAAGTTTGCAACATATATTCGATCAGAAAGAACTGAATATGAGGCAACGAAGATGGGTCGAGTTATTAAGCGACTATGACTGTGACATCCGTTATCACCCCGGCAAAGCTAACGTCGTAGCCGATGCCTGAGTAGGAAGGATCGGGTTAAGCTATTACGAGTGCGAGCGTTGGGGATGATAGTCCAGTCGAACCTTTCGGATTTGATTCTTGTCGCTCAACGCGAGTCGTTGAAAGAGGAACAAATGAAAAAAGAAGGACTTTACGGTAACGAGAAGAATTTCGAACAGCGCGTGGACGAAATTCTCTATTTCAAAAATCGGATTTGGATCCCGACCCTCCATGACCTTCGTGAATTAATCATGGACGAAGCGCATAAATCGAAATATTCCATACATCCGGGATCGGATAAGATGTACCAGGATGTGAAGGAGTTCTACTGGTGGCCGGGTATGAAAAAGGATATAGTCACATACGTCGGCAAGTGTACGACGTGTGCGAGGGTTAAGGCGGAACACCAGAAACCCTCGGGAATGTTACAACAACCGGAAATTCCCGAATGGAAGTGGGAGCAGATCACGATGGATTTTGTGACACATCTCCCCAAGACATCCCGAGGACATGATGCAATTTGGGTAATCGTGGATCGATTAACCAAATCGGCACATTTTATCCTGATTAGAAATAATTATAACACTGAGAGACTTGCGCAGATTTATATAAATGAAATTGTGTCTCGTCATGGTATACCCATCTCGATCATCTCTGATCGGGATAGCCATTTCACCTCCAACCTTTGGAAAGCTGTCCAAGAAGCGTTGGGAACGCGTATTGATCTAAGCACAGCTTACCACCCTCAGACCGACGGTCAGTCTGAGAGGACCATTCAAACCCTGGAGGATTTGCTTCGTGCATGCGTACTGGATTTGCTTCAACATCTCCCACTCGTTGAATTTTCCTATAATAATAGTTACCACAGCAGTATAAAGGCAGCGCCTTACGAAGCATTGTATGGTCGGAAATACCGATCACCACTCTGCTGGACTGAAGTGGGCGACACACAGGTTATTAGATCAGATCTGGTCCAGGAAACGACCAGCAAAATCCTTGAAATTAAGAACAATCTGAAGGCCGCACGGGATCGGAAGAAGAGTTATGCCGATACCCGTAGAAAACCGTTATCATTTGAGAAAGGTGATAAAGTGTATTTGAAAGTATCACCTTGGAAAGGAGTAGTCAAATTTGGAAAGGCGGGGAAGTTAGCCCCTAGATTCATTGGACCGTTCGACATTATTGCAAAAATCGGTCCTGTAGCATACCGATTAGAACTGCCTGATGAACTGAGAGCAGTTCACAACGTGTTTCACGTGTCGAACTTGAAAAGGTGTCTATCGGATGAGACATCGGTGTTACCTTTAGAGGGTGTCTAAATAAATGATAAGCTCAACATTGTAGAGGAACCCATAGAAATAGTGGACGGGAAAATCAAGCAACTTAGACACAATAAGATCTCGTTGGTCAAAGTTAGATGGAATTCGCAACGAGGCCCAGAATATACATGGGAACGAAAGGACGAATTTCGGAAGAAATATCCCCACCTATTTCCGCAAAAGGAAGTAGTTGATGCGTAAAATTTCGAGGACGAAATTTTCGTAACGGTGGGAGAATGTAACGATTCCGGCAAATTCAGGTATACCCTAGCCGGAATATACTATTTACGTGTTATTCAATACTAAATATATGAATTATAATGTGTTTATACGAGTATATAAGATTCACAGTAAGAATTATACTCGAATATACAGCTAGTCGTATTGAAATTACGATTAATCGATGAACGGCTATTGAAACCCGAACGAATCGGGAATTACATTATAGACGAAATATATAATGTTTAGTGATGTTTACGAAGTATTAAAGCTTCGGGATAAGTGAATTATAGCACAGAAAAAGGATTTCGATTTATTAATACGTCGGTACGATAAACGAAACCTTTAACATCAAACCAAGCAAGAGACTATCGATCAAGCCGAAAAAGATGCACAATTACCGACAATATGATGTGTTGAGTCAACAAATGTCATGGTTTAAGTTTTTAAAGTCTTTAAATCGGTTTTATATAAATTTAAATTTTAAGCCGAAAAACGACCGTTTTAGCCTCGTTTTAAGCCGAATTAAACGTTTAACTGAAAAACGAACTGAACCAGATTATCCACAACATTATACGGATTACACAATCCAAGTTTGTGGCCAAGAATGAAGATGTGGGTCCCACCCCACCCTCCATTATGGACCGATCGGTCCTATGCATCCACATTACACATTCATTTTTCTTTTTTCTACATCTCAACTCTCCAAATCCTCTCAACCCTTTTACACATCCATCCTAAATTCAACTTTTTAAGCAAGAATCACAAGGTATAAACTTGTTGTCATGGTTTAATCTTGGTTTTTAATTCCAAATCTTGAGAAAATGAGGTTTCAAATGAAAAATGGGTGAAAACCCGAGATGAAACCGATTCTTGGAGGATCAAGTGATGTATACAAGTTATACAAAGGATCTTGGTCCAAGAAAGTAGTTAAAAGAGTCAAAAACGAATTTTTACGGTCAAAATCTTTGTTTTGATGTTTTAATCGAAACCATGAAAGAAATGGCTTGATTGTGGGTATAACTTGCTTGGTGTGGTGTTTTTGTGCTTGTAGGTGTTGTATCTAGTGGCTAGCAAATGCTAGAAACCAAGATCTTTGCGATCTAACGCTAGAAAACACAAGGTAGCTCGGTTTTCGTATGATTTAGATAATTTGGACAGATTGTGATAGACCTAGAGTTGGGTCACGAAATTTCACAGAGATGATCTACACATGAAAATATGAGATCTGTGAATTTTTGGTAATTTTTGGATAAAGGATGAATATTTGGTGAATTTAATGCTCGGTTTTGGCCAAAAATGGTGAAAAATAGCTAAACATCATGAACAATTCTGGAAAATTTAAGATAAGCTTTTTATAACATATAAAAGTCACACACAAAATTTTAGGTTCATTGGAGAAGTCTAAGTAGGCTTTTCGGTAAAACGAGTTCTAGGGATTTCTAGCTCGGTTTTGGTAAAAATGGCATGAAAAATGAGTTTTTGGTTCTGGAAAAATTACAGGGAACTATTTGGGTGACAGTGGTCATCCCAGAAAAATTTGGGATTTTTCGAAGATCGTTTGGTATTTTCGACATATTTGGTGTTTAAATGACGTTTAAAAATGGTTAAATAAATTTTAGATATAAAAATTAATTCTGGAAAAATTTTATAAAATTCCTTACTGTCAAAATATGGTTTGTACAAAATTTCAAGGTCCGAGACTAAACGGATATTTATTTGTGCTAAATGGAACTTAAAAACAAACTTTTAAAGCTTAAAACTAGTAAACCGGCGAAGCTCGCCTAAGCGAGCTGACTGGTGTTTGAGAACCTTAAAAATGGATGATTTTTATGAAACTAAGTTAATCAAGTAAAAATAAATCATCCGAAAATAATTCGGATGATTTGGGTAATTTTACACGATTTAACCGTTTCCGGTGTATTAAAGGCGGAAACGGGCCCCGCGGCCAAACGGGGTGTCTAACCGAACTCTAATTTCACCACTTTAATGAAAATATCAATAACAACTATTTTCAGGTCGTGTGTGGTCAAACTCATTTTTTGAAAATATAAAGACGGATAACCGTGCTAGGCACGCAAAACGAGTAAACAAACTAACGATAGTTTTGACTAAAGAACTCTAGGTGATATCACAATCTAAGTCCTGAGAAGTGTATCGGGGTTAACATGGTCACCGGATCGTGTACGGTACTGGGTTAACAGTGTCCCCGGACATACCGGTTAACACGAATTTAAGTTATATTGATAGAAATTGTGTAGTAACGATTTGGGGATCGTATTACAGATCTGTACCAGTAGCCGTGCACCGTAGTACATCTTGCTCACTAGAAGGTGAGTTTTTCACGAGCCCCTTTTTATTGAACTGTTTTAAATATTTTCCCGAGGCGGAAAGCATGTTTTTATCAAAGTGTTTAAGTACATGCCGATCGCATGGAAATCAATGTATTTATATAATGTTTATTGTACGGGAATCGTACGGTAATGTATTAAGATGGTAATTGCCTGAGTTGCTAATATTGTAAGGCCCAAAACAGTGTTCTGGGTTAACAGTGTCCCCAGAGGTTATTAAATGTATTTCTGGGTTAACAGTGTCCCCAGAGGCTATTAAATGTATCTCTGGGTTAACAGTGTCCCCAGAGGTTATTAAATGTATTTCTGGGTTAACAGTGTCCCCAGAGGTTATTAAATGTGTTTCTGGGTTAACAGAGTTTTCACTTTAGGCTCAGCATAATTACATCATTAATTTATGATTATTAAAATGATTTGTCATGGTTTACTTAAATTAGTGAAACTCACCAACTATTCGTAGTTGACCCGTTTTCTTTACATGCTTTCTAGGTACACCAAAATTGGAATGAATGATACGTGCTTGCTGATGTGTGCTATTTTGTGGAAGCTTAAAAGTCTATATTTTATTTTAAATATGTTAATGTACTATCGGTAAAACTTATGTGATAACACCTAGATGGTAACGAAACTCGGAACAATGTAATTCGTTTAAATTAATGTAGTGGTGTTTTCTTTATAAGCAATGCTGTTGATATCAGATGTGTCTGTTGCATCCCGTGTACGTTTCCGCTGCGGTTACGGGGTGTTACACTGTCCCTCCTCAATCTCATCCCAATTTACAACGCTTCTAACCATTCCCGATCCATCAACAAAAATGAAGGTGTTAGCTTCAATCATCTCAATGGGTTTGGCAGCTGTATAGTTATGATACACAATAATCTGCTTGCCAGAATCATCAGCAGTACTTGTACCTGCACCTGAGGATGAACCGTAAGTTTGTTTAGGCTCACCACCTGCACCAGACTCATCAGGATCTTCTTCATCATTCTTGAGCTTCTTAAGTGCATCATCCTTGCATGTTAACTGCAAGATGAGATCCTCCTGCTCTTTGATCTTCACCCCCTGAGACTTAACAATCTCACGAAGATCTTTTGTTTCCTTCTGACAATAAGAGATATATCCCATCAACCTTATTTTATTGTCCATCATACGTTCTTGAGTCATACGGTCAGCAGACATTTGGTTTTCATATAAATGAAGTAGACTCAAGACCATATTCATATGTTGATCATGTGTCATGGCAAGAAACGAAGCTGGGATATGTTGAACAGGACCTTGAGGTCGGTTAAACCTCAAAAATGAAAAGTCCATTGGTTGTGGAGGCAACATAGTCGGTGTAGGAGAAACCACCGATGTGGCAGTTGTTGGCCTTGGTATTGTAGATAAAACAAATTGAGGAATCATACCAAGCCTAGGATCCGACGTAAGCGTGGTCGTCAAAGTGAGTTCTAGGGTGCTATTTGTAAGCGGTACCACCGGTCTTTGAGAAGCGGACGACCTTGGAGGCTGAACTCCCAAAGAAATGCCAGCACCAGCCGAAACTCGTCGCTTATACGATCCTTCAGTAGCTAAATCTTTCCCCATTCTCTTGCGTTGAGTGGCAATTGTAGTAGCTAAATTTGCCTCAACCGCAGATTGTTGTTCAATTATAGCAGCATCCCCATCATCACCATTACCACCATCACCATCATCATCCCCATCATTCCCACCTGGTCCCTCCTCACGCTCGGAATCCGAATCATCATGGATCCAGCGATCATTGTCAGGACATACATAATCTGGATTCACCAGATGACCAATCAAACATTTGGTTGGAGGAGGATCTTTCCTATACACCTTCATCCTTCGAACAGTATCAACCGTCATATGCTCAAGCGGTAGCACATAGTTCACAATGGCTTGATCTATAACCAGAATAGGAATTAAGTCTTCAATAATTAACTGGAGTAACCGATGATACATAAGAAACTTCTTTCTTTGAACCGTCTGAAGACATTGTTCCTTAAGATGATAAAATATCATTTCCGAGAAGTTGAAGTTCTTGTTCAAGATCAAAGCGACAAACGCCGATTGTAGCATAATTCGGCATTCATCGAAACCACTCTTTCGACCTCCCAGGAAATGGATTTGTACATGTAATAAATACTTGTACGTTGGGCATAATCCATTTTTGTTGTACATGGAAGCTTCAATGTCACCACTGTAGAATACTCGACGAAACAAACCCTTGATCACCTTTTTTTCAAACTCACACAGATGATCAATGTTATCTCCAAACTGAAGCACACGTCGGATTACATCAATAACAACAGTATTTGGCGTTTGGTTGATTGTGGCTTCAATGTGGTTCTCAACTTCCACATACCTCGCCGTATTACAAAATTGACGAACATTACTGAAACGAAAGTCAGGATTTGCAGTGATTGAATAGTGAATACGCGAGCGTCGTAAGAATTCTTATAACCCCCCAAATATGTTTTCATTGGCAATATTTGTACCAACGAAGGCACATATATTATGCTTCTTATCATACAGCAGTAACGGCAAATCTTGTTGTTGTTGCTATTGTTGTTGTTGTTGATCAGCAACCGGAGGATCTTGTTCCATGTTATCGGCCATAGTTCTAAATAAATAACGTCAAGAATTAGTGATAATCAATAGTTATGTAAATAAATTTGTAAATCATAAATGAATTTGAAATTAAAAATTATTTAAATAGAATGTCATTCGTTAAACAGACTGATTCGTTACATTGTTATAACGAATCATATGTTTCGCTATCAAGTAAATATATAAACAAAGAGAACTAGCGAATTACTATGAAAAGTTAACGAACTACCATCTAGTTCTTTATAATTAAAGAATACAAATATTATTCGTTATTAATATTGATTCGCTGTTCTGCTTTGTTTGAATTTCATAACGAATTGGACACGAATTAGTTCCAATTCATTAAGCATAACAAATGGCCAAATAACCTTAATCTTTGACATAATTGGTCAAGGTCAAAATTACCAAGAACAAGTAAAATTCAAAATAACACGTCTGAGGTCGAATACACCATAATCATCAATAGAAAGCCGAATAAAGGACCAAACTGATCTCAGAATCTCATCGCGAATACAATGCTATCAATCATTTAAACCAAAACATGGTAACAATAGGTTAAATTGAGATTTAAGTAAAACCTCTAAAACCCGATAACATAATCATACAATTGACCCACCAAACATACATCAAACTTGACGAAAATAATTACGGTGTGATCATTTATACCTTAGGATCACGAAAATATGATCAGAAAGTGATTTAATGAAGGTCGAATGTTCTGGAAAATTTGGCCAGAGTAACAGTGCAATAGGGGAAGAAGATGAATAGTGTGAAACGAATCGTTTCACGAACCCCTATATACTACTGACACGACACGTTTTTCGATGTAACGAATCAGCCGATTCGTTTGAGTTTTGAATTAACGAATCAGGTGATTCGTTAGATTAAAGTTAACACGTGTCAAAAAGAATTAGAACCAATTTGTTAACTCAAAGACATAAGATTAACGAATTAGCTTTAATTCGTGTTTTAATTCGTTAAATATTCATAACGAATTGAGTGTCATTCGTTATAGAGTGGCGGAAGCGAATTAGGGTAACGAATTAGGGTGTAATTCGTTGAAAATGACCTAATTCGTTATTCATAAATTAACGAATTACCTTTTATTTAATTTTAAATGAATAAACTAATTAAATAAATGAATTAAATATTTAAATAAAACAATTTTAACTTAAAAGAATTACTGAGGTTCCATATCTCGATAATCGAATACCTTAAAGAGTTTCACGTTTTGAAACACATAACTTAAATGAATTTAAATAATATCAAATGTTAGTGCACGGATTTGGTTTCCGTACAGATCTAATAAGTTAAAACTAATTTGTTTATTAAAATGTAAAATATTTACAAAAGAAATATCCGAACATGAAAAACATAGAATAGAAAATATTTTGTGTTTTTGTATGGTTTATCAAAAGCAATACATATTTGAATTTTTGATAAGTTTGAGTAGAGAATCATATTGACCGAATTGCCCTTCCATCTCAGTTTTATATTTCTGCGATATAATGATTGGTGTTAAGTCGGTCATTGATATTGTTGTCCACTTAAATCTTATAACAACTCTTCAAGCATTTTTATGATATGATTAATGGTTCAATTAGCGCACAGAATATCAGAAACTATCATCCTCTAATCCTGGTTCAATCTTAATTTGATTTTTGCCAAATCACCCCAACTTGACTTAAACCATTATAGTGTTGATCAAAATTTCGAAGATTTTAGAACTTTTGAGAAATGCATCAAGTTTCCTTTACTGTGAGTGAGTATGCACGAGTCCATCTGTCGGCTTACATACATTGTATCCCCTAGGGTCCGTTTCTTATTGGTATTCAGACGCGCGCAAGGGAGGAACAAATGTATGATTAACAGCGGATTTTGATCAAGTCAATAATTTAGATTGTACGAAGTACAGTAGTGATCAAGTTTAATGACTTTGAGTTTGCTCTAAAAGTGAGTGAAATATTCATGCTTATGAATACCCAGATGATTAAGCCGCATAAAGACTCATAGTGTCCAGAATCCAAACGCATGTTATTTGATTTATTATATTTTTCGGTGATCAACAACTATAAGGCTCGAGTATGACAGGTTATTACATTTCTGCCATCCTTACCGAGATTTTTTCTAGAGACTAACACCTCTTTCAATTTGGCTTTTCTTTATGTTTATATCACATATTTTACTTTAAAAGCTTGTTTAAGACCTATTAAGCACTCAGTCTTTTAAGCTTATTTCTTGCTGGAATTGGGGCCAAACAATCAATGTACTATCATTTTCTCTTTTTGCTTCAAACACTCAAAATTTTGAGGAGCATAATACAAAAATGAATTTAATCGCCCCAGTTACTTTTAGTCAATAGATTAATGGCTATCCTATCAATCTACAAGTAGATAACAGGACCAAAAACATGCAAGCATGCTCCACAAACTTAAATAACCGACATAATTTTCAGCTAGAAAATGAAATAAAAAGCATAACGAACGCCCCAATTACTTTCCAATGTCAGGTAAATGGCTATCCCGAATATTTACAAGAAATTATCAGGACCAAACATATACAAGCATATGTCCTTCAAATAGAAGTAATTGACATATTTTTCAGTGAACGAGAGCAAAAATCTTTTTGGATTTTCTCTTTACATACTT
The DNA here is from genome assembly GCF_021521415.1 of Bidens hawaiensis. Classification (NCBI taxonomy): domain Eukaryota; kingdom Viridiplantae; phylum Streptophyta; class Magnoliopsida; order Asterales; family Asteraceae; genus Bidens; species Bidens hawaiensis. The sequence continues at coordinate 866,231 of NW_027491237.1, read as the reverse complement.
AAAACACAATCTTTTTGTCTTTTTCGGATTTTTCTATATAAACAAGAAATTTACAATCTTTTTGATTTTTCAAATTTTCTTATAACTTCAAATTAAAATTTCACAGTCTTTTTGACTTTTCAATTTTTAAGATGTTTTTGGATTTTTCAAATTTTAAAAACATAAAGAAATGAAAACTAAAGAAATGAAAACACACTATTTTTTTTTTAATTTTTTAAATTTTTCAATGTTTTTGGATTTTATCTATACAAACGAAAAGCACAATCTTTTTGTATTTTCTATTTTCACCCCCTAAAAACCAAAATCAAAATAAAATTTAAAGTAAAAATAAACTGAAAATAAAGATAGTTATCCTAGTTTCAGGATATCAGCAAGGGTCTTTAAGCCATTTAAACCAAGCAAAAATTGAAAACGCGTTTTATCAAATGCTTTGGTAAATAAATCAGCTTTTTAAAAATCGGTATGTACTTTTTCAAGGTCAATTAATTTCTTTTCAAAGCAATCCCTTATGAAATGATATAGAATTTCGATATGTTTCGTTTAAAGTGTTGTACGGGAGTTTTGGTGATGCTTATGGCAGCAGAATTATCAATTAAAATGGGAGTAGTAAGAAACTTCAAACCGTGGTCACGAAGATGTTGTTGTATCCACAAAACCTGTGAACAGCAGCTCGATGCTGCAACATACTCAGCTTCGGTGGTTGAAGTGGAGACTGTTGTCTACTTCTTACACTGCCAGGAAACAAGCCGGCTTCCTAAGAATTGACATCCTGCTGTGGTAGACTTGATGTTAATCTTGCAGCCTCCATAGTCTGAGTCAGAATAAGCGGTAAGATCAAATGTATCGTCCTTGGGGTACCATAACCCGGTGTCCGGATTGCCCCTAACATATTGAAGAATACGCTTGACCGCTGCCAGGTGAGTCACTCGGGGATTAGCTTGGTACCTAGCACATAAACAAACATCAAACAAGACATCGTTCACGTGTTTAGTCCTGTGAATGAAGGTTCCTTTGTCAGACTGAGGAACCTGCAACCCTAAAAAGAAGTTCATCTCTCCCGTCGAACTCATTTCAAATTTGGTTTGCATTGACTTCTCGAATTCCTTACACAACGCGTTGTTTGTTGACCCAAAGATTATGTCATCAACGTAAATCTGAACGAGGAGAAGATCATCGCCAATGTTTTTGTTGGTACATGTTTGTCAGTAGTTCATAGTCTTGTAATTGTAATCGAGTCTGTATTGTAATTGTGTATTTGATTATGTTTTTGTTTGTGTAACTAGCGAAGTTGTCAACAAGTTCGCTCAGGCGAACTTGTTGAACAAGCGAAGTTGTCAACAAGTTCGCTCAGGCGAACTTGTTGAATATGCGAAGTTACAGACAACTTCGCCTGTGGCGAAGTTGTCGTGTATATATTGATTGTTACAGCCGAATCGTCGAGGGCAAGGAGTTTAGGGTTTCAGTCAAGTGTTTGAGTTTAAGCAGACGTGTTTGCTAGTTCCAGTGTCTGTAATAGTGACTACGAGTCACGTGTTCGGTTAATAATATTACGTGTTTGATTCATTGCTTGTGTTATTCTATATCTACACTCGTAACCTACTTACGCAGGGATTCCGCACCTGCGTTGTTAGAGAACATCCCGTGTACGATCCGTCCAGGAACCTTCAATTGGTATCAGAGCCATCGGCTCGATTGTGAGGTTCGGGATTTCACGCGGGTGTAGTTTCGTCTCGTTTGACCTATTCGCGAGACGTATTTTTGTTGGGATTGTGTTCTACTAGTGCTTGACAGTCTTTTTCAAGCCTTAGCATTGATCGGGAGCTTCTGGTTTGAAGAAAACAGATCTGGAAAAACTTCCAGGTTCATCGGGCGAACTTGTTGAATTCAGGCGAAGTTGCCGTCACTGGAATTAGGGTTTTTGGCGAAGATATAAAGTTTGGCGAAGTTAACCACAACTTCGCTCAACTCATAAGTTCGCCTTAGCGAAGTTATCCGCAACTTCGCTTCACACTTAAGTTCGCAGATTTCATAAGTTCGCCTTAGCGAAGTTATCCACAACTTCGCTTACTACCCAAGTTCGCTCAACTCATAAGTTCGCCAGTGCTAAGCGAAGTTAACTTTAACTTCGCCAATTCAAGCGAATTAAAGACCTCAGCGAAGTTCTCTGTTCAGCGAAGTTGACCTTCAAGCGAAGTTATCCTTAACTTCGCCTACTGAGCTGTTTTAATATTTTCTTTTTTTTTAGGTTTTTCAGGTTTTACAAGGATGTCATCAATCAACATCTCCGATTTGGTCAAGATGGAAGTTGAGGCAGGGTCAGCCACTAAGGCTCCGAGGTTGATGAAGGGAACAGACTTCGTGGCATGGAAGGATAGATTCATCCAGTACATTAAATATCAGGATGCCAAAATGTGGGTGTGCATTCAAGATGGATACGTCCCTCCAACCATGCAATACGAAGGACGTGACGTGGTGAAGAAGTACAGTAAAATGGAGGACGAAGAAAAGAAAATGTATGAGGCCGAGAGCAAGGCCCATGCAGCGATAACAATGGCACTTCCTCAAGAAGTTCTCCATACGTTCCGAAAGTACACTTCTGCAAGAGAGCTTTGGGATGCTCTGGAAAACAGATTCGAGGGGAACGTAGGTATCCGTGCCTCAAAGATTAAACTCTTGAAGACCCAGTTCTCCGTCTTCAAATATTTGAAGAATGAATCTTTGGATGATATTATCACCAGATACTATCATCTAATGACAGAGCTTAGCAATTATTCGATTGCCTACCGAGAAGAAGAGATCGTCGAAAAGCTTCTTGATGCTCTCCCACCGAAGTGGGAAATGTACACCGTCCTTATGAGGGAAGACAGAGACTTTCCTAACTGTGATTTGGAAACTGCAGTAAACAAGCTCAGAACTTATGAGCTCAATATGGTTCGAAAAGAAACACCAACAGACCAGATACAAGACCCTGGTATGTATGGTGCAAAGATTAACTCAGGCTCAAGTTCGAGACCTGAATCTGCAGCTTTTTACTCAAAAGGAGAGTCAGGTCCCGACTTTCCTCATGATGGAAACGTTTCTGTAAACACGAATGGTGATGTATGTTTCGTTGCTGGAGGATCTAGTACTTCAAAGCCTCAAGCATCCACAAGTAGTTTTTCTGTAAATGCATCAAGCAATAATTATACCAAGATGCCTATGAGTGTAAAATCTGCTGAAGAGCAGTTTGCAGTCTATGCTTCATTTATTGCTTCCTACGAAAACTACATCCAGGGGAAGATTGTGGACCCTGCTGTTCTGGATGAGGATTATGACCAGATCGATGCTGATGATCTGGAGGAGATGGACTTGCAATGGCAAATGGCCATGATAGTGAGGCGAGTCAAGCGTTTCATGAATAAAACGGGGAGAAAGTTCGTTGGTGGTCGGCCCGGGTTCGACAAGTCCAAGGTAAGGTGCTACAATTGTCAACAGTACGGGCACTTTGCCAAGGAATGCAGAAATGAGAGGGTTGAACGTGGACAAGGTCGACCTACACAACACTCAGGAGTTAACAGAGAGATAAATGCCATGTTGACCAGAGAGGCAGGAGAGTACAACTGGAATCAACGCCCAAGTGGTTCTGGTGAGCAAGCAAACATGGCTGAGTCTGAAGCTGAAGAATGTGAGAAGGTTGAAGAAATTGAGAAAACAAATGAAGAAGAAACCGCTTTCATGGCAAATGACAAAGATAATCGCTCCGAGGTAAGTCCTACAACTATTTGTACTAGTTGTGAGAATTTGTCTGAGCAACTTAAAACAATAACTGATCAGTATGTCCATTTAGATGCTGACTTTAAAACTATCAAAGAAGATCACCATTTTACAAAAGCAAGAGAAACAAGTTATAAAATTAAAATAAAAGCATGTGAAAAAGACATTCAAAGCTTAAAGCTTAAACTTGCTGAGAAAATTGAAATAATTGATCTTAGTTATGAAGTTTTGGAAGAAAAAACTAAAGTGATTGCTGATCGGGATAAACAGATTGCTGACCACCAGGTAAAGGTGGTGGAACTGAACCGCAAACTTGAGCAGTTCAGGAATTCCTCGGCCATCCTTGATCACCTCGTGAGTGATCCAGGTACCTCTGCAAAGAGGGGAGGAATCGGATATCACGAAGTTCCACCACCCTTTAACCACAATTATACTTATAATCCAAGTGTTCAGAAATCTGTTGATTTCGAAGTTCCTCAGACAACTACTATCAAAATTACTAGTGTCGAACCAAGTGTTAGCTGTGGCGAAACAAGTTCGCCTGTTTCTAGTGTGAATATTTCTGTATCAAGTCCAGTCTCATCAGATTCGGATATGTTGTCCGAATCTGGTCAGACAAAAGAGAAGGTAGGTTTACCCACCGATGGAGATAAAAATGAAGTTTCTAAAAAGAGTTCTCCACTCAATCCGTACGTCCCACCTTATGTGAGACGAACGGCTGGTAACACTGCCTCTACATCCAAACCAACATTTGACAAGAAAATGGAGAGTAGATGTTGCTTTAGATGTAACAAGTTAGGACATCTAGTTGCAGATTGTCCTTTGAAACCGAGATTTAGAGATGTGAAGCCAAATAAAAATGAGAATAAGCGTCATTTTGTTCCTGCTAAAAATGAAAACTTTAAAAAATGCCAAAATGTAACGAATTCAAATTTTCATAAAAACCAACCTCATTTTTACAACCAAACCACAAGAAATAACACTTTCTATTCTCAAAGGTTTGGAAGGCATTACACTCAATCTGCAGGGAGATTCCCTAACAGGATGTACAGAAATTATCCTGATGCTAACTTGAGAAAGCCAGGATACGGGATGTATCGATCCAAGACCAATTGGTCTTGGGTCCCAAGATTCTAACTCTTTGTTTTATGGTGCAGGAACAGTTGAACAGGGCTGCAAACAATCTTTGGATTGTAGATAGCGGCTGTTCCAGGCACATGACAGGCAACAAACACTTGTTGCAAGACTTAAAACCTGTTCAGGGAGCTAGAGTTAGTTTTGCTGGTGAAAGCGGAGGAAGAATAACTGGGAGAGGAACTGTGTCGAATGGGAGAATGACACTTGAAAATGTAAACTTTGTGGAGGAATTAAAGCACAATCTGCTGAGTGTGTCGCAGATCTGTGATAAAGAATACACTGTCCATTTCACTAAGAATGAAGCGATTGTATTGAAGCCTGGTTTTCATATACCAGAAGAATGGATAGTAATGAAAGCTCCACGTGAAACGAATACATACGTGATGGATATGAGGTCTACTGAAATGGCCACCGGAGAATCATGCTTAATGACAAAGGCAAGCGAATCTGAATCAGAATTATGGCACAGGAGAATGGGACATATTCATCTTCGTAAGATGAACTACATTGTCAAAAATGGGCTTGTGATGGGCGTTCCCTTAAAGAGTTTTAACTTTGAAGATAAATGCATAGCGTGCAAGAAGGGAAAACAACACAAGAAAAGCCATCTCACCAAGACGATCAACTCAATTGCTGGTACTCTAGAACTACTTCATATGGATCTCTTCGGTCCGGTGAATGTACAAAGTCTAGGCGGTACTTCTTACTGCTTGGTGATAACTGATGATTACTCGCGATACTCGTGGGTATATTTTCTGAAAACGAAAGACGAGACGACTCAGATGGTAAAGAATCTCATTACAAAAGTCGAGAATGTCATGAGTAAATCAGTTAAATTCATCAGAAGCAACAATGGGACAGAGTTCAAGAACTTTGAGATGGAAATCTTTTGTCTACAGAAGGGTATTGAGCATCAATACAGCGCTCCGTATACGCCACAACAGAACGAAGTAGCTGAAAGGAAGAACCGAACGTTGATTGAAGGAGCCAGAACTATGCTGGCAGACTCAAAGCTTCCTGTGATGTTCTGGGCTGAAGCAGTGGCTACAGCCTGCTATGTTCTGAATCGGGTGTTAACAGTTAAGAGACTTGGAAAAACTTGTTACGAGCTTATGCACGGTAGGAAGCCCAACTTGTGCGGTCTTGAACCATTTGGTTCTCCTTGTTCGATTTTGAAGACTAACTCGAAATTTGGTGAAGTAGCCGATGAGGGAATCCTAGTCGGTTATGTTGTTGGGACTCCCAACAGACGGGTCTTCAATACGACAACTTGCAAGGTGGAGGTGGTGTGTAACACCGACATTACTAGTTATCAACCGCCAAAACCAAGCAATGGACCTGCTGAGCTTTTTGACTATGTTAAACTGTTTAAGTCGTTTAACGTACCTAATTTGGAAATTGCTGAAGAAGACGAAAGAGTTGTGACGAAGATGATATTTGATGAGGAAGAGGAGCTAGTGCAACATCAGATGACAGAAAAATCTCAGCCTTCCACATCAAACTCTATCGATACCCCTGCATCCTCAGCTGGAGATGAGTTTATTAATCCTTTTCACTCTCAGCCTGAAACAACCATTGATGAGATCTCTTCAAACTTGGAAGACAATTTGCATGTCAGTGCTGTTCCGACCACTAGAATTCACAAAGATCACCCACTGGAAAATGTTATAGGTGATGTGTCCTCTAGTGTACAAACCAGAAGTAGCTTGAATGAGCACACCTGTGTTTATACAAGCATTAAAGATACAGGTATTATGAATGAATGTTTGTACTCTTGCTTCATAAGCCAAATTGAACCGAAGAATTATCAAATGGCTTTGAAGGACAGCTCGTGGGTCGAAGCTATGCAAGAAGAGTTGGCTCAGTTCGAGAAAATGGAAGTTTGGACTTTGGTCGAAAAACCAAAGAATGTGCATGCTATAGGCACGAAATGGGTGTTCAAGTGCAAGAGAGATGAAAAGGGGATTATTGTGAGAAATAAGGCGAGGCTGGTTGTTAAAGGTTTTAATCAGCAAGAGGGTATTGACTACAATGAGGTTTTCGCTCCTGTTGCCCGGTTAGAAGCGATTCGATTGTTTTTGGCGTTTGCTGCTTTCAAAAAGATGAAGGTGTTTCAGTTGGATGTAAAGAGTGCGTTTCTTAACGGGAAAGTTGATGAGGTTGTGTATGTTGAGCAACCACCGGGTTTTCCTGACCCAGACTTTCCTGATCATGTATACAGGCTGAGCAAGGCGTTATATGGTTTACATCAGGCACCTCGTGCCTGGTATTCAACGTTATCGGACTACTTGCTGGAAAATGGTTTTGAAAGGGGTTTGATCGACAGTACGCTGTTTGTGAAGAGAGAAGGATGTGACTTCTTACTGGTTCAAGTCTACGTGGATGACATCATTTTTGCTGCATCAAGAGTATCCATGTGTCAAGATTTTGAGGCTGTCATGAAGAAACGATTCGAGATGAGTGCTATGGGTGAACTAACTTTCTTTCTAGGATTGCAGGTTGATCAGAAGAAAGATGGGATGTTCATTCATCAAACAAAGTATGTTCATGATGTGCTGAAAAGATTCAAGATGGAGGACAGTTCTCCATATGACACTCCAATCTGCGTCAATCACAAATTGGGAGCTGAATCAGATGGTGACGCAGATGTGGACCCTACTCTGTATCGGGCGATAATAGGTTCTTTAATGTATTTAACTGCTTCTAGGCCTGATATAATGTTTTCTGTTTGTCTTTGTGCTTGCTTTCAGGCAAACCCAAAGGAATCTCACATGAAAGGTGTGAAGAGGATTTTGCGGTATCTCAAGGGCAAGCCGAAACTAGGATTGTGGTACCCAAAGGGAGGAGACGTTGAACTGGTGGCATATACTGATTCTGATTATGGAGGTTGTAATCAGAGTCGGAAGTCAACAACAGGAGGCTGTCAGTTTCTTGGAGGAAGATTAGTTTCCTGGCAGTGCAAGAAACAGACGTCAGTTGCAATTTCAACTTGCGAAGCTGAATACATGGCAGCATCCAACTGCTGCTCTCAGGTTTTATGGATTCAGCAACAATTGCGCGACTATGGTCTGAATTTCTTACTCACTCCTATTTTAATTGATAACACTGCCGCCATCTCAGTAATTAACAATCCCGTGAAGCACAGTAAAACTAAGCATATTGACATTCGTCATCACTTCATACGGGATTGTGCTGAGAAGAAACTGATCAAGATCGAAAAAGTTGATACACTTGAAAATTTTGCTGACTTGTTTACAAAAGCGTTTGATAAATCCAGATTTCAAAACCTACTTGAGCTAAATGGGATGATCAATCCCGAGTAACCATGTCTTTGTTTTTGATTAAAAAAAAAAAAAAAAAAAAAAAAAAAAAAAAAAAAAAATGTGTGTCTTTATTGCTTAAAATTAGTCGGTTACCTTAGTTTGATGGACATCTCCTCGGATATGTTTTGGTCCTTGTTTTCGACTTAGGAAATGAGGATAGCCATTAACCGGAAGACTGAAAGTAACTGGGGCAGTGTTGACATGTTTTTCTTTCAGTTGCTGAAAATTAGTCGGTCATTCTTAGTAAGAAGGACACATACTTGTATGTGGTCGGTCCAGCTGATCCAATGGATCTTCAGGATAGCCGTTTACCTGATGACTTTGACATGATTGGGGCGATTGAATTCAAAATTTTTTTAGGGAAATGAAATTACTTTTCAAGTCTATTACTTCGTAAGAAGTTCTTTGCTGTGTTTAAAAGAAAATTGATCCAACCTTGGAAAATGATATATATACTGACTATGTGTGCCTAACTAGTGAAGTTAATAAGCTTAAAAGGCTTTAGAACAGTCATTGTATGTCATGGTAATTTTAATGGTGCGTAAAAGTAGATGTGATACTAACTTAAATTTACTCGAATTTATGTGGAAACCTCTTAAGAGTTTTGTATGTCTTCATACATATCTTTTCGAAGGATAGGCAGAAAAGCAACTACCCAGTCATACACGAGCCCGTGAGTGTTCTGATTCCCGTGAAGAAAGCATTTAAAGACACTGCAGTGATCCAGATTCGGGACTTGCAGTAGTTGAGTACTCCGATGAAAATTCTTAGGTTTGATTAAAAAAAAAAAAAAAAAAAAAAAAAAAAAAAAAAAAATGTATAATTTTTGTACTTATGAGAAATAGTGACAATAAACACGAGAACCGAAACTTCTCAAGATTTCTCAAGTTTGGAGTAAGAAGAAAACGGGAAGCAGACAACGAGTATCTACAAGTTAATCAGACACTATGGGTCGAAGTCAATTCGGGGTGACTTGGGTATAGCCAAATACGCTTTGAGAATAGATAGAAGGCATCATTACCTCTGAGTTGTTGCCAACTTAAATTTTTGAGCTTAACTGAACCTTAATCCGTATCACAGAAACAATGAAAACCATTTAAGTTATTACATGCTTACAACCTGTTTCTCTATGTCATAATACAGCCAAACACGGATCCAAGTGACAGTCACATAGTTAGTATGATTCCTGTTCGGATCTTTTCTAAAACGTAGTGGTCCCTGACTAGACTGAAATTTGATCCCTTATTTCGTTAAAATTTTATAAGTATTTTCTGTTTTTGTAGTTATATTTTTATTGTTGGTTACTGGGTCTTGATCATTTTTGTTTAACTCTTTTTGGTAACTTATAAGGATATATTCAAGATTTTTTCAAACTGAAAGGGTTGTTTTTGTAAATATCGGGCGAAGTTGTTGAATCGGCGAAGTTGTACTTAACTTCGCTTAGGCGAAGTTAAGAATAACTTCGCCTGAACCAACTCAGCCCTATAAAAGGGGTTTTCAACAGTGAAATTTTTTTTATTAACTTTTTTCCGGCGAACTTATCCTTAATTCCGGTTAACCTTTTTTATATACACTTTCGATTTCGATCTTTTGTTCCTTGTTTCTACTATACTGAGTGGTATGTGTTGTCGATTTCATTCTTTCATTCACTTTATACTTTTACTCGGTTAGAGACCTCGGGTCGTCTAACCCTCGAAACCAAGTTTTTTCGACCTCTCGTTACGTGTTCATGGACGATCTTTTCATCCATACACCTTTGAAATATGTTGTTCTTCATGTTTCTATCGTTTAATCGGTCCGAAAACATCGGATTTCGACCTCAGAATCCGAACAGTCGCCGATTCTGTTTCAGGCGAAGTTATGGTTTTGGCGAAGTTAATCTCAACTTCGCCAGACGCTTAAGTTCGCCTAGGGCGAAGTTATCCACAACTTCGCCTGGGCGAAGTTAACCACAACTTCGCCGTGGCGAAGTTATCATCAACTTCGCCTTGGCAAAGTTATCCACAACTTCGCCCTGGCGAACTTAACTGTAACTTCGCCGTGGCGAAGTTATCCTTATCTTCGCCTATATCCTTTTCTTTTAACTGTTTTTTTTTTTGACGAATTTACTGATGATGCGAAGTTGTCCCCAACTTCGCCTCAACTTTAATTTCGCCTGTGTATCTTACATCACAACTTCGCACTTGCTACACTGCTCACTTGTGAGTTACGTAAAACGTCTCTAACTTGATTTGTTTTGTGCAGATATGGCTGCTGTTGGAGGTGCTGGAGGTGATGATGGTGATGAGCAACGACAATTCTTCCCAGCTCATAACCAATACATCACTTTGGATCCAGACGCAGGGCGATGAGTTGAGAACGAAAAGACGAGAAGATCATGACGATGATCCCAATGCACCTTCGGGTGCAGGTGGTGAGCTGCCAAGAACCTCTCAGGCTCTTGGGGCTTCCACAACTGAGGGGGAGTCTACAGATGTAGCTGGTGATGTTGTTGTTGATATGGGTGATGATGCTGATGTTGAGGACGTTATCGATGCTTTAAAGGAGTTGGATGATGAGGAAGACGATGAGTTTATGGATGATGACGACGTGTTGCCCGTGGATGAGATTGAGAGGATTGGGGAAAAGATTAATGTGGAAAATGTGTTAGAAGAAGGTGAGATAATGGATGATGATGTTGAGCATGACATTCCCGAAGTGGAAAAGTCGGGTGTTGGTGATGAAACGGTGTTGGATGAGACGGTGTGGGAAGAGCAGCCTAGATGGAAGGAAGAATATGCTCATTGGTTTGTCAAGACCAAGAAGCCTGCTGTTCCAACCATGTTCAGAAAGAGCTACAACATTAAAGGGTATGCAGAGGCGAAAAAGGGGATTATTTGTTGGATCTATGATGAACAGCTCAAGTTGTTTGTGGTGAAGCGTTATGATGGCGTTCAATATTTCAAGAGAATGTTGAGATCGTTCAACACATTGCCTGAATGCGAAGTAAAAGATTTGGCCAGGTTGGGCCTGATAAACCGAAACAACGACAATATGGCTAGAATGATTGAGAAGATAATGTGGAAAGAAGGAGTAAAAGAAAAGAAGTTTGAGTTGCTAAAGCCACAAAAGGGAAAATTAGTGAAGGATACAGAGAGAGGTATGAGAGCAGATGGTAAACCGTGGATGGTGATGAAGTACAAACCAGTCCGATGTATCAAGGAGGTACCCATGAAAGCTATGCCTCGAGATGTGCTGAAAGATTTGAAATGGTGGTTTGTGGACTGTGAGACTGCAGAGGCAGTAATGGAGGACGAGGATGAACAAGAACTGCTTCGGGTTTACGACCCGATGCATCTTGTTAACCTGTCGCAAGCTGATCTGGAAGTACTCAACAACAAGAAGATCTTCTACATTCCTGCTTGGAAGGATCAAGCTAGGAGATATCAAAGTGTAGTGACAGTATGTGTGAAAGAAGGGGCGCACGCTTAGAGATGCAGATTACAAGACTCGAGTTTTGAAGAATCAAGATATGAAGCTACTGCCAAGGGGGAGTCTGTTGGTACATGTTTGTCAGTAGTTCATAGTCTTGTAATTGTAATCGAGTCTGTATTGTAATCGAGCCTTGTTTAAGCGATAAACTCGGTCAGGATAATCAGGGTCTTCAAAACCCGGTGGCTGTAAAATAAACACTTCCTCATGAAGTTTACCATTGAGAAAAGCACTTTTCACATCCAGTTGATCGACTTTTATGTTCTTGTAAGCTGCGTAGGCCAGAAAAATTCGTATGGACTCCAATCTTGCAACCAGAGCATATACTTCAGTATAGTCAATACCCTCTTGCTGATGAAAACCTTGCACCTCTAATTGTGCTTTGTTTCTCACGATCACCCCACGATCGTCTTTCTAACATTTATATACCCACTTAGTCGGAATCGCCTTCTTGACTATAGCAGGTTTGTCAATAAGATCCCAAACACCCAAACGTGCAAATTGCTGTAATTCTTCATGCATGGCTTCTATCCAAGAAGGATCTTGAAGTGCCATACGAGGAGTTGTTGGCTCAACTTGGGATAGAAAGCAACTGAATTTAGCAAGATTTACAATTCCAGATGAATGTAAATCTGCATAAGCACAAAATACATTATTTTCACTTTACGAAGCAACTTGATGACGTGTTTGAATCCCCACATCAAGTTCTCCAATAATGTTTTCTTTCGGATGATAATTTTGAATCCTAAGAGTGGGATTCTCAGGAACAGCAACATTTTCAAATAAATTAGTGTAATGTTCTCCCAGCTCGTGAGATGAATCATCACTATCAAGTTCAATAACTTGATCAAAAACTGGAGTATCAACAGAAGAAGTAGATGCATTATCAAAGAGAACTGGATAATCATTATCAGGATCTTCAGTTGGAGCATCGGTTGGAGCTTCAACATCATTAGAACTTGAAAATCTTGGAATTACCAGTTGTTCTTCAAAGTAAGCACGAACCAAGTCTTCATCTGGTTGATCAGTTGTTGGAGTAAATGAATTAAATAAGCCATCATATTCAAACATCCAGTCGGGACCTTTCCCTTGAGGAGGTGTGGTGTACTTTTGACAGTCCACATGGTATCACTCCTCAACACAACCAGACATGAAGTTAAATACCCGTTTCTTAGGAGAAGCATAACCCAAGAAACACCCTTCAATGGCTTTTTCATTAAACATGCCCACATCCTTCCTCAACATCGTACAAGGACACCCAAAAGGTTCCAAGGACTTTAAGTTAGGCTTTCGATCATTCAACAACTCATTACTTGTCTTCTTGAGTCTCTTAACAGTTAGAACCTGATTGAGTGTATAACAAGCAGTATTTACCGCCTCATTCCAAAATTGGGCAGGAAGCTTTGAATCAGCAAGCATAGTTCTAGCAGCTTCAATCAACGTTCTGTTCTTTTGCTCAGCAACACCATTTTGTTGTGGTACGTATGGGAAACTGTATTCTCGATGAATTCCCTTTTGTAAACAAAAGAAATCCAATACAATATTTTTAAATTCAGCAACACCATTAGTTGTGGTACGTATGGGGCACTGGATTATCAATAGAGTTCAATAACTTAGAAGGATGCGACTTTTTCTTCTGTTTGCCCTTTTTTCAAGCAATATAGTGGTCAGATAACTTAAAATTCTTACAAAGACATACCTTCAACTAGGTCATTTGCCATTAGATAGTTCATCTTACGAACATGAATGTGACCCATTCTACGATGCCATAGAATAGAGTATTTCTCGGTTGCTTTCGAGACAAAACATGTTTCGATAGATGTTGATACTTTAGAACTCATATTTAAGAAATAAATATCATTTGATCGAGGTGATCTCATGATAACCATGTCCTCGGGAATCACATAACCCTGTTTTAGAATCAGACACTCTTTATCAGTAAATATTGTAGTGTATTTCTTGTCACAGATTTGCGACACACTCAATAAGTTATGGTCTACCTTCTCACAATAATTGACCTTTTCAAAAGTAATATGCCCATTCGAAACATCACCTTCTTGTTTGATCATACCCGTAGAATTCCCAGCAAACGCCACATAACCCCCTTGAATATTTCTCACATTTGTAAAGAGGTCGTGATTTCAAGTAATATGAAGAGAACATCCGCTATCCATAATCCAGTTTTCACCAGAAATGGTCTTGGATGTACCCTACCCACAAAAGAAAAATGATTAGTTCAAAAAGGCAGCCCATGCCTCAGTCTTGGGCACCTTTTGATTTCCATGAGTAACGTTAAACTTGGTTGAATTCAACTGTTGTTCAGCAACTTGAGAATAAGTTACAGGCTTCTTAGACTTTCATCTTAGATAAGCAGCTTGAACGGCATTTGAGTTCACATTTTTGGATAACGGTTCAGTTGGAACAAACTTTGGTTTAACGTGACCACAAGTTTCATTCACATGAACTACCTTTCGAGGATTCACGTTTGAGAACATGATTTGAGTATCATCATCATATGACACAGGTCGTTTCAGAATCTCTTTTATCAAAGGAACTGGTTTTGATTGATCTTTAACAAATGGATGAAGATTTGGAGAACTGTTGACCGCAAAGGAAGCAGCTTCGCATGTCTACATGGTTGTTTTGAGATTTAACGGTAAAATATGACACGGAAGGATGATGACTCAGGTTCTTGGTAAAACTCTTAGTAAAATCATCAGATGACCCCGATTTCGTTCTCAAATAAAAATCTAGGTTAGAACAGTTTGAAAAACTTTGCAAAGTATCATTTCCAGTCGATTTTACAAACTTAACTTTCTTAGCATGTTTTAAAACTTGCTTAGCTTTAGTCAAGGGGTCAGATGCAACTGATGTTTTAGCTTGAGCATACTGACATTCAGGATCTTGAATCTTGGACGTTTCATTGTGAAAAACACTTTCAATTAGCTCCGGTTTAATGATACTAATTGGAATGTCTTTCTCAGTGAACATCGTGTCTATTCCTTTTATTTTAAACACACGAAAAGTTGATGGCTTTAAAACATTTGGATTGATGAAACGCAACAAATCGTCATCAGAAATTTTGGGCTTTTCTGGTTTCTTAGCTTTCACTGGTTTAACCTTAACATGATTTTCTTGTTTCACCTGAGTTGTGTATGAACCATACACAACCTCCTCAAATTCATGAGGTTCACAAAGTATGTGATTGGAACTTGGAATGTTCGTGTTCTTGTGTATTATTTTAGGTTTGAACACATCCTCAATGATGACTTTATCAACATTTTCAACAAAGACTTTGTTGCTTTGAACATGAGGTTTCTGAGTTGTAGTTTGAGCTTAACAGTTTCAAATTTAACTGATTTTGCTTTTTCTGAAATCACGGGTTCATTAACAATTGCATCCTCTTCTTTTCTAGCAAAAGGATTTGGTTTGTAATCATTCTGAAAAGGTGGTGGAATTTCAACAAAACCTATCCCTTTCTTTGAATCTTTTTGCTTACCGGATGCTTAAATTATTTCATTTAGCAAAAAGGAAGAATTTATGAATTTTCCCAATTTGTTCTTTAACTCAAGAACCTCATTTTCAAGCTCGGTTATCTTTGATCTATGTTTCAAAATTTCTTGAAACTTTTGATCATTGATAGTCATTTTAACAGATAACTCAGCCTTAAGATCATGATTACTTATAGTTAAGGCCTCAAATTTTTCTCTTGAATTCATTTGAGAGGTTAAAGATTTCCTATAAGTGTCCTTTAAAGAAAAAATCTCTTTTAGCAAATTATCATTTTGGAGTTTTAAAGAATCTATCTTAGGCTTGTTGATTTCACAATCGGCAAATGATACATTAACAGATAATTTAGATGTTGATGTACTGACCTCATTTTGCTTAGCCATGTAAGTAGACGTGGTTGAATCACTGATTTTAGCCATACATGCGAAAGTGGTTGGAAGCTTTTCACTTGAATCATCTGAATCTGACTCAGTATCAGCATCAGAAGATAGCTCACTCCCACTTGCATCTTGGAAATGTTCACTTGATCCAAACATCACCAAATTAGCATGATTGTAATGGCACATCAATCGTTGTGACCAGTCATCTCCATCTAAGTTGGACAATATTTCTTGGGATCCAGAAGACGACGGTTTAGTTCCAGAATACTTTCCCGCATCACTTCCACTTTTACCAAACGAATTCTGATCTTGCTTTCTGGGACCAGTGTACTCTTTTTTTGACTTATCACATTCTTTAGCAAAATGCCCAAACTCTTGACAGTTATAGCACTTGACTTTTAATTTATCAAACCCCAACTTCTAGTTCAAAGATGGAAGATCTTTACCCGTTCTCTGCATAATTTTTTTCACTTTCCTGACTATCATAGCCATATTCCACTTCAAGTCCATCAGTTCCAAATCATCAGGATCAATTTGATCATAGTCTTCATCAGTCGAATCGCTCGTTGCAATTTTACTACTAACCAGATTCTCATATGAAGTCATGAAGGCAGACAAGAAAGCAAAATTTTGTTCGGCCTCCCTCATGTTCACATTTGATTGTGATGAGAATTGATTTGATGGTGATGAATTTCCAGACCCTACAGATGAACCATAAATACCATTACCAGATGATCCAGAATTGCCAGCAGTGTAGAAACAAGCACGTGGATCACTATAGATAGTTGTTTCATTATCACTTGTATTTTGTGTAAGAAATGCAATGATAGGAGAAATGGTTGAACTTAATGGCATACTTCCACCATAAAATGTAGGATCTTGACTATCTTTTGAAGACTTTTGACATTTAAGATAGTATTCTCGTGCCTCGATCTTTTGCATAAATTCCGATGCCGTCAAATCTTCATTGTTGAAGTAATTATTCTCTTTCAGAACCATCAAGAAAGTCGAGTAAGAACTCGGTAATGCACTTTTAATGGTGTCAATCTTATCAATCTCAGAAGTTTCCAACTTCATCTTATCCATCTCAGCTATCAAATGATTAAACCTTGTTGTCATCTCTTCAACAGTCTCACCCTTAAGTAGATTAAAATTTCTAAATTGAAACTTGAGCATAACCTTTTTGCTATCAGCAGTGTTAGCCATACTCCTCATACGAATGTGTTGGAATAAGGAGGCACAAATTTTTATACTACCAACTTGATGAAAGATGTTTTCGGGTAAAGCCATAGTGAGAGTAGAATAAGCTTTAGTTTCAATTTCTAATGCTTTCTTCTCTTCAACGGAATATTGTGAGATAGCTTTAGGTGTAAAACCATAGTGAGAGTAGAATAAGCTTTAGTTTCAATTTCTAATGCTTTCTTCTCTTCAACGGAATATTGTGAGATAGCTTTAGGTGTAAAACCAATGGTCTCATCTTCAATCATCGGAATGGTACAAACATCATCCAAGCAATACGAACAATCAGGGTGAAATGACCCTAGATGAGCACGAAAACGAGGTTCCCATTTAGCAAAATCGCTAAATTTCATTAAACGTGGACACTTTGAATGTGAACCGATCACTGTGTCTAGTTGTAACATTTGTTGCATAAGCATATTTTGGGAAGCTAATGCATACATACCAGCCATGCTGCTAAATGACAATATTTTCAAACTCCGAGGATTAAAAGTTAAGATTATATTAACGAACTGTGAATAGTGGTTAACGAATCACAACTTAACGAATTAAAAATTGTCCATGTAACGAATTAGGAACAGTATCACACGAAGTAAGTTATAACGAACTGTTCTGCGAATTTAGTCAAGTAACGAATTAGTTTGACTCAATGGGTTTAACGAATTAGGTGATTTTCTATAATGAATCACTAAGCGTAGACTTAGCGAATTAAGTGACGAATCAGCTACAGTTAATAACGAATCAACTTATAGCGAATCAAGTTGTTACAACGGTTGTAACAATCTCTAACAATGGTTTCCATGTGGAAAATTTTTTAGAATAACGGTTAACGAAGTGTACACATGTAACACGAATTGAATAACACGAATCAGAAACTGTAACGAACTGGTTCACGAATTAGCTAAAATAATTAACGAACAAGGTAGCGAATTGATGAAAAGTGTGTAACACACTACCAAATATTTAACGAATGTTCAAATATTAATGAAGATCTTCAAATCTTCATCTGAAATTTCCAGAAATCTGGAAAACGAAGAACGCCAATACGCAAACTTAAATTTTTTTATACCAATACTTAACTAAATCGTTCATATAACTGATCTTAACACTCGGAAACTCCACGCGAATCCAAATCAACCTATCTCGTAACCCAATTAACCGTATCTCAATTCCAATCTAGCCAAAAACATTCCCCTGTTTTGGCCAAATCCAAATCCAATCCTTAATCCACACAAACACAATCCAATTACCAATTCCTTCTAACCGAACCTTACCAATACCTTAACAACAACAAATCCAATCCAATCAATCCATAACAAGTCCAAATAAAACTCAAATTGATCCAAACTCAAACCGAATATAAACTTATTACCAAAATGATAATTAACAGTCCTTTAATAACAAATTATCACTCGAATCAAGAGCAATCGAACACCGAAAGCTCTGATACCACTTGTGATTACCTTATAACATCAGATCTCAGATCTGATAGATAATAATAACGATTACGGATCTAGTTCATGATGCTCTTATACGGTTATGTATTATTGTTATATGTTAGTTAGTATCGATTGTATATGTAGGTGTATGTATAATATTAGGTTGAAGCTTGAGAGAACAATTCGGGAGGGGTTTGTTTAACTTAACTCAAAACTTAAGTTAACTGTGGAATGAAACCACTATATATAGAAGATGGATCTAGTTCGTTACACTTTCCGTAACGAACTAGCCTCCACTTCGTTACATTACAATAAATGAAACAAACATAACAAATCGCCCCCTGATTCGTTAAACATCCTTATCGAAACATGAGGGAACATAACTTAAACCTTGTTTGTTAAACATCCTTAACAAACTAGTCTATACTTTAACGAACTACATTAATTGTCTTTAATAATTAATAAATTAATTAAACGATAAATACATTAACAATAAATACAAAGACTCGAGACGCAAAACCGTGTACTAACATGTACAAGAAAAGATTTGGAGTAATGGGGGTCACCAAGCCATGAACTCTGTTCCAACCAGGCCCTCTTCTTCAATGAGATATACCTCAACAAGCAGGGGCGAGTCAAGTAGATCTGTAACACAAAGAGAAGCAAGACCATAAACATATGTGTATCTACCTATGACACTCTATTATGACTCAGTCTCTCAAACTTTGAAGGTGATTATGCAAAAAAGACAATTAAGAGAAATCATTTTTAAGGATGACTTTGCAGAATTCAAAAGAGAGCAGCTGGAGGCAATGGCCAATCTTGAGTTGTATGACTATCATGATACTAGAAGTTGGCTGGGAGACAACACAATGATTTTTCAAAGTATTTGAAAAGTGAAGCTGAAAAAGGATTTCCTCTCCTTAATCAAAAGAAGAAACGGGAACTGACCAAGCATGAGAGGAACAAAAGATTAAAACGTATGAGGAGTATAAGGGATGCTGAGTATGATTATGTTTCAAAAGTCAGAAACAACAATCCATTGTCCAACATGAACACCTGTATAAGTATGAGAAGGAGAATGACACGCCCAAACTATGAAGTCCAGAAGAATGGCCAAATTGCTGAAATTGAATACAAAGAAAATGATGGTCACTACATTCTTCGAAACTCAGATGGACTTATCTTGGGAATAATTAGAAATGATGAAGACCTGACCTTTTTGAATAGAAAAGATTTGAGGGTTATAATGGAAATGATGATTCCTGAGAATCACCCTGATTATCGAATTCTATCCATCTTTCAGCAAAGGGCAGGAACTGTAATTGTTGAACGAAGACAAGCAGCCTACAACGCAAGAAGATGATGATTCTTAGAATAGGGTTTGCTTTATAATGTCTACGGACATAATTTGAATATGTAATATTTTGACTTATGATTATGTGATTTGATTTAGATTTGATATGTATTTTTACTAAGTGTATGTAACCTTAGAGGTGTTTTGGGATAGCTGAGTTGTTCCAGTCTAGGGGGATATTGTTGACTCAAGAATTTGACATGAAATGTCTTAAGGATGATTAAGGGAGATTGGAATCTTCTCAACACTCCTTTGAAATGGCTAAGTATGGAAACCGAGCACACTTGGACATCCGAGCAGGGTTTTACTTGTCCAAGCAAGGTATTTTGCCTATCGGGCAAGGTTATCTTCTTTAAGTCTTCTTAAGTGATCATCCGAGCAGGGTTCACTTCATCTAGCAAAGGTGTTCTTAAAGTCGAGCACAGTTTGCTTACCAGCAAACCCTTGACTGAACCAAGCTTTTGAAGACAAGTATTTGGAAGATCTAGCAAGGTTTGATAATAAACAGTATTCCAAGCATGCTTGTTGAAAGTGATCAAGAAATATTCTAAGTACTTTCTCCAGCGAGGTTCAACTCCGAGCAAGCTACAGTGCTACCAGCACAGTTCAAAAAGTGTTACCAGCACACTATGGTTTGCTTAATAAGTTATTACTTAACAAAGAGTTGAGGGGATTCATGAAGCACAATTTGCTCGTAGGACCATATCGAGCAAAGTTTGCTATGGTCAAGAAGATTGAAGTCTGCTAGGTGAGTATTTTTCAAGGAAAATACTCTAAGTAAAGTCTACCCTGAGTACTGTTCACCAGCACACTTCAAGGTTACCAGGTCTACTCGTAAAACACAAAAGGCACAAAGCCTACTCGGAGAAGACAATTGACACAAAGTCTACCCGGAAGACATGTTTTTTACACTTAGTCTATTTTTGAATATGTAATTTGATTATGTACCAATCATTAGGGTTTCTAGAAGAAATAACAGCTGTCAGGTGGTGGCAGGCCTATACATACAATAATTTAGGGCACGCCTCAAGACGAGACGAGAGAGACAACGCGTTACACTTTTCAGACCTAAGAGAATATTTTCTGATATTGAGTGTGACAACTGTCATAGGATTAGTACGGACAATACATTCTTTACAAGAAACCCTAATCGATTAACATTTGCATGAATCATTTCTATAAATGGAAATTTTTTGAGTTATTGTTTGTGTTTGTTACATTTATTGATCCTTAACCAACAACTCTGTTTGTTTCTGATTCCGCCTTTAATAAACAGTTTTCCTTACCTATAATAGCAACCGTCATAACCTTCTTGTCGACACATTTATTGTGTGGGTTATGACATTATTGTGAGTGTGAGTGATCATTTACGGGACCAGACATAAATCTCAAACCCGTCAAGTTCGTTTAAAACAAGTTTAACTTATATATAGATATATATTTATATGTATACATTTTACGTGCGTTAAACTTTAAAATTCAATAACGTATAAAATAATATTATGATATCCACCTCCATAATAAAATTTACATTTAACACTTCAAAATCCCGAAAACCCGAGTTATCTACTATTTATAAGTCATTAGTTAATATTTTATTCTGTACTTTAATTCTATTTCGTGAAGTTCAATTGCTTCGGATTTTTTTTACACGCTTTCAGTTTTATTTCAAGTTTGTATTGAACTTAAATTGAGTTTCTCACATCACTTTTTAACGCTTTTACACATTTTGAGGGTAGCATATATATCCTATCAACATTACCATTTCGTTTAATTATTATCTACAAACTACAATTCTTTACATGGACTTGTGTGTTTATTTGCTTACTTGCTCAAAGTTTACGTGCTCATGGTTTCCTCTTTAAGTATGATCATACGCCCCCCTTTGCGCTCAAGCCATTTGTTGTTATGAGTGAAAAAGGGCTTCATTATCCGAGTACGTTGGTGCACAATCCCAACTGGAAAGGACTTTACTTGCGCTTATCTGAGTACGTTGGTGCATATTCCCAGCTGGAAAGGTATTTACTTGCTCATTTACACTGGTTCATGGAATTGTATGATTTTTATGTACTTATATCAAACTTGTGTGAATTCACCAACTATTCATTTAGTTGAAATTATTTTATATATATGCTACAGGTACATCTATTCAAAGTTGACACAAAAAGAAGACATTAGAACTTAGGGTATTTCAATAAATGGACAAGTTGTTAAATTGTTCTTGTATTTTCAGTGTATTTCTTGTTATAAACTTGTGTACTTGATGTTTAAATCAATTAATGATAATATTGTCACTTAATAGTGTCACATGTGTTTTTAGAAATATGTACATCACACTCAGACATTTCCGCTTTAGCCGAGGTGTTACAACGAGTTGTCTGGTTAAGTGAGTTGATCAGTCAAGTGGTGAATTCCAACGAATTGTCCTGAGTTAAAAGTATGGTGGAAGTATATCCTAACGAGAATAGACTAATAATACATGAGAATTGAGATTTATAACGGATTTGGAATAGTTAAAGTGTTAAGTATATTTAGTATTTAATATCATAAAAGTGTAATAAAAAAAATAATTAATTTAGATATTTTACAAGTTATTTTGGTTTCTTTTTTTTTACCAATAAAATATACATTTACATGGAATTTTTATATTTAAAATCTATATAAAAAGTTTAACGAGGTTTGGTATGTTGAACGAATAAAACTATTTTAGTTTATTTATTTATAAAATTGTACTAGGTTAAATCGAAAAAAAAAGGTATGAGTATATATAACGATTTAATAGTATATACAAAGTTACGTATGTGTGTGTGTATATATATATACACACACATATATATATATATTTAATTCATGGATGTATGCATAATCAGATAACTTTAGACAAAAGAAAATTTATTTTAAATGGCTAGAGATGTTCGGTTCGTTAAATGATTGGATATAATATTGTTTTATATTTTAAATTATAACAAGATAAGATAAAACATAAAAAAACAAACAAAGCCGGATTGGGAGGGACTCAAACCCGGGTCTCTCACTGGTCCATGACTTAACTCAAGAAGCACAAGCCAACTGGGCTGGTGCTTTACTTTGTTAATAGATTTTAATAGAAAGTAGTTAAACAGACAACCATACCGATCTCAAATTGAAACTAAACCCTGATTTTACCAAAAAAACCAAAATCGAAGATCTTATGCTAAAATCGATAGTGGGGTTTTATTGAGCATCTAATTCCGATCAGAACCCATATGCTAATTACCTAGTACAAGTAGGATTTGAAGGAGAACGAGAAGCCAGGTTTCGGCCAAGAACACGACTTCCAATTGATAAAAAAAGACTTTGTTTACTATAATTGATATAGGGCCTAGGGTCAGCATGTATATTATGGACGAGTTAATTGAATTTTGGTAACATATTTAAGGTGTAACAAGGTCGGTTCAGTCGGAGTTTTTGATTAGTGCAAGATTGGTCCGATTCGATGGAATTAGCTGTAAATAAGCAAAGTTACCATATAGATGAATAATGTGTTGGACAAGACGCGGGTAAACATGTCCAGTTCCGTGTTTTATGGCTTGATTTGAGGATCAAAACTTAGGGGAGGAGGCGTTCGGCCGATGCCGGTGGTGATGGATGGGGAGGGAATATTTTGAATAGAGTTTGCATTCTAGTCCATGTTTATGGTTTTTTGATCACAAGTTGTAAAAACTATAAGGTAGGGGTTAAAATTGCGCAACTTGATAGGTTCTTGTATTTATTAACGAACGAAGTAAATTCGAGTTCATGAAAAGGGAATAAATATAATAAGACAAAACCGAACGATATGAAAAAAAAACAATTCATTTTTTTATTATATAACGAGGACCCGAATGAACATTTTTTTGTTAATGGGTTGGGTTTCGGGTTTTAAAATTAATGAATGTTACAACATTCCCAACTTTTGGAAATTTCGTCCTGAAATTAAAAAACAACCATAACAGAAGCAAATAAAGGAAAAAAAGACCTTTTTTATATATAAAAGTTTTAATTTATTTTCTTTTTATTATTATTATTATTTTTATATAAAAATAACACAGATCTTCCAGTGACCTAAATAACACTACAAACAAAAAATATGACAATGACACTTATATATAGGATGTACCAACGACGTATCCACCATGCTCTTATCACATCGATATACACTTGGTTCTGAGTTATGTCACACAACCGTATTCACTATTAGTTCTATACGAGGACTTTGATAATTATGCGTGCACTCACAATTATTTAGATCGTCGCATGATGCACATAGTTCGTCCTGTTGTGCGGGTTTGGAAACAAGGTAAAAGAAGACTTTTTAAATTGACATCTAAATGGAATTAATTGATAAGAGCAATAAAATTAAATTTAAATAAATAAATGAAATTTGATGACCATAAACATAAAAAAATAAATATAATGAAATTTTGAAGTTAACCATCGACAATAATAGCAATCAAAACGAAACTAAATAGATGGATTAAATCTTGAAATTAAATTAGTAAAATACACATTCGATGTTTAGAAATACCAAATTTATGAATAAATATCCACATATATAGGTTTACACAACGAACCACTCACCTGATTAACTAATATTACAATAGGTGAGGTTTGGAATAAAAAATTGGATAAGATGTGAAGGGAGTACCATGAAAATGAGGTGAGTATTAGGGAATTTGGGTAGCCATGTATTAAAATATCAAAAATAAAATTTGTATATATGACTCCTATTAGATAACCATGTACAACACATGTTCATTGTGACAACCGGTAAATTCCCAAACCCTTAAGCTAAGTAATCAACCTAATAATTAGGTGATTGTAAATATTAAGCGCGTGCATTTGTTATGTGCGCCCTGCGCGAGCGCGCCATGTTAGTCAGCGCGTGCATTTGTTATGTGCGCCCTGCGCGAGCGCGCCATGTTAGTCAGCGCGTGCATTTGTTATGTGCGCCCTGCGCGAGCGCGCCATGTTAGTCAGCGCGTGCATTTGTTATGTGCGCCCTGCGCGAGCGCGCCATGTTAGTCAGCGCGTGCATTTGTTATGTGCGCCCTGCGCGAGCGCACCATGTTAAGAACCAGCGTGGGCATATGTTATATGCGCCATGCGCGAATGTTTTGGCTTTATGTTTTCATGTACCTTAACGTTATGATGTCTAATGGGTTGACCGTCACGCATGATGCTAAGGCGGGTGCACCCTAAATCGTTTATGCGCGTGCGGAAGGGAACTAACCTCCCCGCATGGCGGGAACATTGAGAGCTAGTTTGTCTGAAGCTCCAAGATGGAATTGACTTCAACATAACTGATCACTATGTTGAAATACCAAGACCACTTGGAGGATCTACAAATGAAACTCAATGTCCCTGACTGCGAGAAGGTTACGTACCTACCCGCAGCAAAGAAACATTCTACACGCAGAATCCTACACGCATAAGGCTGTACGCGCAAGGTTACACGCACAAAACACAGTATTCTTCAGAATAAAGGGGATTATTCCCGCCCAAAAGAAAACAGTAACGTGTTTCAGAAAATTTCTACTTTTTACTGTGCACTGGCAAAAGCACACTGTGGCATGAACAGTCAACTATCAGCCACCCTACTCTCACCAACCACAGACCTGCATGTCCTGCGAAAATCAGAATCTTTTACCCACTCCTCCACTTTTGAATAAATAATAATACTTTCCATACTTTATCATCATCACACCTAGATATGAAAAGATTACAATCCCCTAAATCAAGGGATTGTGTTCCATTGAGTTTGCCTATAAATATGTAACCTAAAATTATCACTCAACACACTTCAAACTTCTCTCTTAAAACTGCAAATCTGCTCTGAATCATCTCCCAAGCATCTATTTGATTTTTAATTCCGTTCCTGTTACTAGGTAAGCCGAGATTATAACCTTGAGATCTACTTTCCAACCCTTATATCTTGATCTTAATATAGATTTCTTGTTATTTAATCGTATTCTAGACCTTCGATTCCGAGGCCAACACCAAGAAAACCCGAATCTCTATTAATCCCTTAACAAGAACCACAGGTGAGTCTCACAGCCCCCATTTCACTATTTTCACTGTTTTTAACCTGTTTTCGGGGCGAGGGACACGTGTTTAAATTACATTTTATCATGGTATATTTACGAACAATGCAAGCGATTATGTGTTTAACTTATAATTCATTATGGTGAGTTTTCGAGCAATGCAAACAGTTATCTATGGTTTTCGATATGAGTGCGCAAGAACGAGTAAGTGATCACTTTACCATTGGAACTCTAAGGGTAGGGACTGCTGGTTTGATCCGCCCACTCGTAGGGGTCGCACCTCTTACACAGACGAGTGCCTAGCACGGGGCAGTACTATGGGTTTGAGCCCGTTCGTAGAGGTCGCTCCTCTTACGCAGACGAGCGCCTTGTTTTCCGGCACAACGTCCGCGCGTAACCCGCGGGACGGTATTACAGTATTATTCGCTCGTAGTGGCAGCGCCACTCACACAGACGAGCACAGTTTTCCAGAAATGTCCGCGCGTAACCCGCGGGACGGTATTACATTATTTTAGCTCGTAGTGGCAGCGCCACTTACACAGACGAGCACAGTTCCCAGAAATGTTCGCGCGTAACCCGCGGAACGATTTTATCAGACTATGTGATAGATCTATGTTTTACCAAGCATGTGTTTAAAAATGCTATCAGAATTATGTTTCAGAATGATTTGTATCAAGATTATGATGCAATACGATTTATCAAGTTACTAAAACTTGTGAACTCACTCAGTTTATACTGATTCAAATATTTTTACGTGTCTTTCAGGAGATAACTAGGTAGCGCGTGGAGTCACACTTAGAGCACCTCACGCTGAACATCTAAAATAGCTTTTTGGAAGATTTTAGTTCTATCCCTTCGATGCGCGTGGTTGTTCCCGCCGCGCATGGGGATATGGCGTGGAAATCTTCAACAGTTTTTATACTTGGATGTTTTTATAATTTTTAAACAATGTAATGTATTTGTATTAAACTCTTCATGCGCAATGAAAATCTTTGAATGTTTGCAATGGCCCGTGCTTAATTATCAATCCCCACTCGCGCGCGCCCGGCTGTTTCCGCCGCTCAGGGCCGGGTGTGACAGATTGGTATCAGAGCACTGGTTATAGCGAACTAGGAAAAGAAGTTTTAACCTAGACTATAACCGTTGGGGAATCACATGAAATACTTTTCAAAGAATATTTTCAAAAGAAACTATACACACACTTAGGAACACGGGTCACACAGTATCTAGTAAATAATGATAACATTATGTGCTCAGAGTACATGCGCTAAGTTTGATATATTTCCACTCTTTTAAAGCGAGAATGCCTCCAACTAAAGCCAAGGGAATTACCATGACACCCGAGGAACTCGCGGAAATAATCGCGCAGGCGATTGCGACACATGAGGCCAGCAAGGCCGAATCTAGTCAGGGTCGTCAGAATGAGACCCCAGAACCCGAATCAGGAGCCTTGGACAAAGGATGCTCCTATAAGACATTCATGGCCTGTAAGCCTTGGCCATTCAAGGGAACCGAAGGGGCCATTGGGCTCTACAACTGGATTGACAAGATGGAGACAGTTCTCTCAATTAGCAGATGTAGTGAGAACCAGAAGGTCCTTTACGCGACCTGCATGTTCCAAGAAGCAGCTTCGTCTTGGTGGAAGCTTCAAACGAAAACCTTGGGGCGAGAAGTTGCTCTCCACAAGACCTGGGAGGAACTGAAGGAGATGATGATGAGAAAGTTCTGCTCTCGCGCAGAGATTCAGAGTCTGCAACAAGAATTCTGGAACCACACCATGGTAGGAACGGATATCGACGCCTACAACAACCGGTTCAACGAGCTTTGTCAGTTGGTGCCAGATATGGCAAACACAGAGGAAAAGAAGGTCGAGAGGTATATCTTTGGGTTGCCTCCTGTTGTTAGGGTTCCGCTCAACGCCGCAGCGCCTCCAACCTTCGATGAGGCGGTTGCGCGGGCCATCACCCTTACAAGGGATACGGTCCGTGCGGGTATGTTGACTACGCGCGGAAGCGAGCAGTGAACCTCTGACTCCAAAAGGAAATGGAACTCTCACCACCGAGGGTCCGACTCCAAGCAGCCACCGTTCAAGAAGCAGGAAAGCGCAAGGGTTTACGCGATTCAGGCCGCGGAGCCACCACGAAAAGGATACAGTGGCCCTTACCCATGGTGCAACAAATGCAAGTACCACCACGAAGGTGAATGCGCGAACGTCACGTGCGCCAAATGTGGCAGACCAGGACACAAGACGATGAATTGCCGTGCTAAAGAAGCTGGAGCCAATGACAACTGCTACGCATGCGGGAAGCCAGGGCATTTTAGTCGGGATTGCCCGCAAAAGGGAAACCAAGCTCGCGGGAGAGCTTTTGTGATCGGCGCAGGCGAAGCAAAAGAAGAGCCGAATGTGGTAACCGGTACGTTTTTACTTAACGGCCATTTTGCATCTGTCTTATTTGATACTGGCGCTGATCTAAGTTTTATATCTGCTGAGTTTAAAAACTCCTTAGGTCTAGCAACCAGTAGGCTAGACATACCTTATACTATAGAACTGGCCAATGGTAGGCAGTTGTGCGCGAGCGAAAGGGCTGAGCAATGTGTTTTATTCATGGGAGGTCACGAGTTCAATATTAACTTGTTGCCTATAGATTTGGGAAGTTTTGACATTGTGGTAGGTATGGATTGGTTAGTCGAGAATCTCACAGAGGTTATTTGTCATGAGAAACAGGTTCGGATCCCACTGTTGAACGGAGAAACCTTGGTAATTCAAGGGGAAAGAAGGGGAGTTGCGACGAAACTGATTTCGTGCCTAAAGGCGCGTAAGTGCCTAAGGAAAGGGTGCTACGCCTTCCTGGCGCATGTAGTAGAGAAGAAAGGAGATGAGCGAAGAATTGAAGACTTACCAGTAGTGCGCGAATTTCCAGAAGTTTTTCCTGAAGATTTGCCCGGATTACCGCCGCCGCGACAAGTCGAATTTCGCATTGATTTAGTCCCAGGAGCTGCGCCAGTAGCTCGAGCGCCTTATCGATTAGCTCCATCTGAGATGCAAGAACTATCCAATCAGTTACAGGAACTATTGGATAAGGGTTTCATTCGCCCAAGTTTCTCACCTTGGGGAGCTCCAGTACTGTTTGTAAAGAAGAAGGATGGTTCCTTCCGGATGTGTATTGACTACAGGGAGCTGAACAAGCTGACAGTCAAAAATCGGTACCCTTTACCGAGGATTGACGACTTATTTGACCAGTTGCAGGGATCCAGTTATTATTCGAAGATAGACCTACGGTCAGGATACCACCAACTTAGGGTCCATGAGGAAGACGCGCCAAAGACAGCCTTCCGAACTAGATATGGCCATTATGAGTTCTTAGTGATGCCTTTCGGGCTAACTAATGCGCCGGCTATATTCATGGATCTGATGAACCGTGTGTGCAAACCATACTTGGACAAGTTTGCGATTGTGTTTATAGATGATATTCTGATTTACTCTCGGACCAAGGCCGAGCATGAGCAACACCTGAGATTGATTTTGGAATTGTTAAGGAAAGAAAAGTTGTATGCGAAGTTTTCCAAGTGCGAGTTTTGGCTTAGAGAAGTTCACTTTCTCGGTCACGTTGTAAACAAGAAAGGAATTCACGTTGATCCTTCCAAAGTCAAGGCCATCGAAAACTGGGAAGCGCCAAAAACCCCAACTGAGGTGAGGCAATTCCTAGGACTAGCTGGCTACTATCGACGCTTCATTGAGAAATTCTCCAAGATAGCCCTACCTCTGACCGCGCTAACTCAGAAAGACAGGATGTTTGTTTGGGGCGAAAACCAGGAAGCAGCGTTTCAAATGTTGAAGCAGAAGTTATGTAGTGCGCCAATTCTATCTCTGCCCGAGGGGACAGATGACATCGTCGTTTACTGCGACGCTTCACATCAAGGACTCGGATGTGTCCTTATGCAGCGAGACAAAGTCATAGCGTATGCCTCGCGCCAACTTAAGACCAATGAGAAGAACTACACAACGCATGATCTGGAACTTGGAGCGGTTGTCTTCGCGCTAAAGATTTGGCGCCATTACCTCTATGGTACAAAGTGTGTAATCTTTACGGATCACAAGAGCCTTCAACATATATTTGATCAAAAGGATTTAAACATGAGGCAACGAAGATGGGTGGAGTTGTTGAATGATTATGATTGTGAAATTAAGTACCACCCTGGAAAGGCGAATGTGGTGGCAGACGCGCTAAGTAGGAAGGAACGAATAAAAACGCTACGAGTCAAGGCTCTAAGGTTGACCATTCACGCAGATCTCTCTACCCGCATCCGAGACGCTCAGCAAGAAGCCTTGAAACCAGAGTTTGTTAAAAACGAATGCCTTGGGGGTATGGTTAAAAGTTTGGAACTGAAAGAGAACGGCAATCTATATTTCGCTAACCGCATATGGGTCCCTCTCAAGGGAGGATTGCGCGAACAGGTCTTGAACGAAGCTCACAAGACGCGGTATTCCGTACATCCTGGCGCAGACAAGATGTACCAAGATGTTAAAACGCTGTATTGGTGGCCCAATCTTAAAGGCGCCATCGCGACGTATGTCAGTAAGTGCCTAACGTGTTCGAAGGTGAAGGCTGAATACCAGAAGCCGTCGGGATTACTTCAGCAGCCAGAAATTCCCATGTGGAAGTGGGAACAAATCTCTATGGACTTCATCACCAAACTGCCAAGGACACCTGGGGGTTATGACACAATATGGGTTATTGTGGATCGGCTAACTAAGTCAGCGCACTTCCTACCAATCAAGGAAACCGATAAGATGGAAAAGTTAGCCCGACTGTATATTCGAGAAATAGTTTCAAAGCATGGAGTCCCAGTGTCCATCATTTCTGATAGAGATAGTCGGTTCACATCAAGGTTTTGGAGATCGTTACAAGGAGCTCTAGGTACTCGCCTTGATATGAGTACAGCTTATCATCCTCAAACGGATGGGCAAAGCGAGCGAACAATCCAGACATTGGAAGATATGCTGCGCGCGTGCGCAATCGATTTCGGTGGTAGCTGGGATACTCATCTCCCATTGGTTGAATTTTCTTACAACAACAGCTATCACACAAGTATTAAGGCTGCGCCGTTCGAAGCTTTGTATGGGCGCAAGTGTAGATCCCCACTGTGCTGGGCTGAAGTGGGTGACAAGCAAATGACTGGTCCAGAATTGATCCAAGAAACAACAGACAAAATTTTTCAGATAAGGGATCGCCTTAAGACAGCGCGCGACAGACAGAAGAGCTACGCAGATGTGCGAAGGAAACCACTGGAGTTTCAAGTAGGGGATAAAGTACTTTTGAAAGTCTCTCCATGGAAAGGAGTCCCCCGTTTCGGCAAGCGAGGAAAGTTGAATCCGCGCTACATTGGACCATTCGAGATCCTGGAAAGGATCGGTCCGGTTGCTTATAAACTCCGTTTACCCGCCGAACTCAGTGGAGTTCATGATACGTTTCATGTGTCCAACCTCAAAAAGTGTTTATCTGACGAAACGTTAATTTTGCCGATGGAAGAGATTCACATCGACAAACAGCTGCACTTCGTAGAAGAACCTATAGCAGTAACCGATTGGAAAGAACAAAAGTTGCGCAGAAGCAGAATCAAGTTAGTAAAGGTTCAATGGAACTCGAGGCGTGGGCCTGAATTCACTTGGGAAAGAGAAGACCAGATGCGCATGAAATACCCACACCTCTTTCAGAACATGGCTTCTGCCAGCAACGTCTCCTAAATTTCGGGACGAAATTCGTTTAACGAGGGGAGAATGTGACAACCGGTAAATTCCCAAACCCTTAAGCTAAGTAATCAACCTAATAATTAGGTGATAGTAAATATTAAGCGCGTGCATTTGTTATGTGCGCCCTGCGCGAGCGCGCCATGTTAGTCAGCGCGTGCATTTGTTATGTGCGCCCTGCGCGAGCGCGCCATGTTAGTCAGCGCGTGCATTTGTTATGTGCGCCCTGCGCGAGCGCGCCATGTTAGTCAGCGCGTGCATTTGTTATGTGCGCCCTGCGCGAGCGCGCCATGTTAGTCAGCGCGTGCATTTGTTATGTGCGCCCTGCGCGAGCGCGCCATGTTAGTCAGCGCGTGCATTTGTTATGTGCGCCCTGCGCGAGCGCACCATGTTAAGAACCAGCGTGGGCATATGTTATATGCGCCATGCGCGAATGTTTTGGCTTTATGTTTTCATGTACCTTAACGTTATGATGTCTAATGGGTTGACCGTCACGCATGATGCTAAGGCGGGTGCACCCTAAATCGTTTATGCGCGTGCGGAAGGGAACTAACCTCCCCGCATGGCGGGAACATTGAGAGCTAGTTTGTCTGAAGCTCCAAGATGGAATTGACTTCAACATAACTGATCACTATGTTGAAATACCAAGACCACTTGGAGGATCTACAAATGAAACTCAATGTCCCTGACTGCGAGAAGGTTACGTACCTACCCGCAGCAAAGAAACATTCTACACGCAGAATCCTACACGCATAAGGCTGTACGCGCAAGGTTACACGCACAAAACACAGTATTCTTCAGAATAAAGGGGATTATTCCCGCCCAAAAGAAAACAGTAACGTGTTTCAGAAAATTTCTACTTTTTACTGTGCACTGGCAAAAGCACACTGTGGCATGAACAGTCAACTATCAGCCACCCTACTCTCACCAACCACAGACCTGCATGTCCTGCGAAAATCAGAATCTTTTACCCACTCCTCCACTTTTGAATAAATAATAATACTTTCCATACTTTATCATCATCACACCTAGATATGAAAAGATTACAATCCCCTAAATCAAGGGATTGTGTTCCATTGAGTTTGCCTATAAATATGTAACCTAAAATTATCACTCAACACACTTCAAACTTCTCTCTTAAAACTGCAAATCTGCTCTGAATCATCTCCCAAGCATCTATTTGATTTTTAATTCCGTTCCTGTTACTAGGTAAGCCGAGATTATAACCTTGAGATCTACTTTCCAACCCTTATATCTTGATCTTAATATAGATTTCTTGTTATTTAATCGTATTCTAGACCTTCGATTCCGAGGCCAACACCAAGAAAACCCGAATCTCTATTAATCCCTTAACAAGAACCACAGGTGAGTCTCACAGCCCCCATTTCACTATTTTCACTGTTTTTAACCTGTTTTCGGGGCGAGGGACACGTGTTTAAATTACATTTTATCATGGTATATTTACGAACAATGCAAGCGATTATGTGTTTAACTTATAATTCATTATGGTGAGTTTTCGAGCAATGCAAACAGTTATCTATGGTTTTCGATATGAGTGCGCAAGAACGAGTAAGTGATCACTTTACCATTGGAACTCTAAGGGTAGGGACTGCTGGTTTGATCCGCCCACTCGTAGGGGTCGCACCTCTTACACAGACGAGTGCCTAGCACGGGGCAGTACTATGGGTTTGAGCCCGTTCGTAGAGGTCGCTCCTCTTACGCAGACGAGCGCCTTGTTTTCCGGCACAACGTCCGCGCGTAACCCGCGGGACGGTATTACAGTATTATTCGCTCGTAGTGGCAGCGCCACTCACACAGACGAGCACAGTTTTCCAGAAATGTCCGCGCGTAACCCGCGGGACGGTATTACATTATTTTAGCTCGTAGTGGCAGCGCCACTTACACAGACGAGCACAGTTCCCAGAAATGTTCGCGCGTAACCCGCGGAACGATTTTATCAGACTATGTGATAGATCTATGTTTTACCAAGCATGTGTTTAAAAATGCTATCAGAATTATGTTTCAGAATGATTTGTATCAAGATTATGATGCAATACGATTTATCAAGTTACTAAAACTTGTGAACTCACTCAGTTTATACTGATTCAAATATTTTTACGTGTCTTTCAGGAGATAACTAGGTAGCGCGTGGAGTCACACTTAGAGCACCTCACGCTGAACATCTAAAATAGCTTTTTGGAAGATTTTAGTTCTATCCCTTCGATGCGCGTGGTTGTTCCCGCCGCGCATGGGGATATGGCGTGGAAATCTTCAACAGTTTTTATACTTGGATGTTTTTATAATTTTTAAACAATGTAATGTATTTGTATTAAACTCTTCATGCGCAATGAAAATCTTTGAATGTTTGCAATGGCCCGTGCTTAATTATCAATCCCCACTCGCGCGCGCCCGGCTGTTTCCGCCGCTCAGGGCCGGGTGTGACATTCATAGTCAAAATTTCTAAAACAAAACGTTTGTAGGAAATCGGTTATTATTAGTTTATGATACAAAGACTGTACTACTAGATAACCAACCATACACATCACCATGTACACAGTCCTAGTGAATAACCAGTCATAGATCCCTTGAATTGTGATAATAAATTGCGTAACAATGAATAGGGAAATAAACAGCATAATTGAAATATATGAGAAATTGAATTCAACATGAGTAAACTGTGGTTTTCGTCCCTATGGTTTGTCCAAATATGTGGTTTTTGTCCAATAGTTTCAAATCTCAAAACAATGCAATATGATGCAAATTAGTTTGTTAATTTTCTTTATAAAAATGTGGTTAATACCAGAGGTGTCTGTTACATTCCCGTATTACGCTTCCGCATTCACCCAGTCGAGGTGTGACAATACGTTTCTTAATGGTAATAAGACACGGGTAAGTGGACAATGTATGACTAACAACGTGGTTTGATCAAGTCAGTATTGAAATAGTACACTGAAGTATTTATGTGATCAAGTATAATTACTTATATTTATGTTCGGTCATTAAGCATAATAATAGTCACATTTGCGAATACCCAGATGATAAACTGCATAAAGACCCAATGGAGTCCGGAAACTAGAAGCATCCTATCAATACAGGATTGAAGGCCATAAGACCATACATCATTGAAGTGTTAACCATTAGCTAGAAGCTTAAAACATTTAATTTTCAAGTTTTGGTGATCAAGTATGACAGTCTATTATATTTCTGTGATCATTATCAAGACTTTTCTTGAGAACTATCACCCATTTTCAATTTGGCATATATCACATTATTCCTTAATTGTTTGTTTAAGGCCTACCAATGCAATAATATAATTAAGCACACAACCTTTTTCGCTTATTTTTTTACAGGATATGAGACTATATGATCAATGTACTATCAACTTCCATTTTTTTTTTTCAAAAACTCATTTTGAGAAGAATTTTCATTGTTTTTGACATTTTAACATATTTGACTATTTTTGGCTTTTTCAAATTAATTGTTTTTGATTTTTGTCAAATCCCCCCCCCCCTAAAATTAAAAACCCATTTGAAAAAAAAAATAGTTACGCAAATAAAATTTGACTCTAATGAAGGTTTACTCTCCGTCTGAATCCATAACCTTGAGATCACTCTCTTTCCCAAATTCCAACTTCTTAATACCATTACGGTTTAACAAATATAAAAAACTGTTTTTATCAAAAGATTTAAAACAAAAAGATCGTTTTTTTGTTCGTAGTTGTGAATTTTATCTACAGTTATCAACTGCTTCTCGTAACAATCATGGATGTAGTGATAATTTATTTTGATATGCTTAGTTTTAGAGTGATTTACCGGATTTTTAATTATGGAAATAGTTGAAGAGTTATCTACAAAAATAGTAGTGGTCAGAAAGTTCAAACCGTAATCGTGCATCTGTTGTTGAAACCAAAGAACCTAACAACAAAAATTGGAGGCAGCTAGATACTCAACTTCACAGGTAGACAAAGACACAATGATTTGCTTCTTGCATTGCCATGTGACCAACCTACTATCGAAGAATTGACATCTAGTAGTTGTAGTTTTGGCATTCAGCTTACATCTTCCATAATTAGAATTAAAAATGCTCTCACAAACCGATTTCAGGACATCCTTTTAGATACTGAAGCATCATGGTGACTATCATTTGGTGCGATACATTCGGATTGAATTGATATTGGGCACGCAAACAAGTAGGCTACATTATATCCGAGCTTGAAGCAGTTAAATACATGGAAGATCTACTATCGAAGAATTGACATCTAGTAGTTGTAGTTTTGGCATTCAGCTTACATCTTCCATAATTAGAATTAAAAATGCTCTCACAAACCGATTTCAGGACATCCTTTTAGATA
Organism: Bidens hawaiensis; assembly: GCF_021521415.1. NCBI lineage: Eukaryota > Viridiplantae > Streptophyta > Magnoliopsida > Asterales > Asteraceae > Bidens > Bidens hawaiensis. The sequence goes on along the minus strand of NW_027491237.1, from coordinate 830,460 downwards.
CTGAAGCATCATGTTGACTATCATTTGGTGCGATACATTCGGATTGAATTGATATTGGGCACGCAAACAAGTAGGCTACATTATATCCGAGCTTGAAGCAGTTAAATACATGAAAGAGCTAATCATGGATCAGTAAATCATTTGATCAACCTTCTCCGTGGAGGAATCAGGACCAATCCCATGATTCCATTGTAGAGGAGTGTAAACTGTCGTTGAATCAGCCATGTTGAACTTCGCTAGGATGTTGTTGACATACTTCATTTAGTGAATAAAGATACGTCGGGGAACTGATCCACTTAAGTTCCTAGGAAAAATTTCATCCCATTTCACTCATATCGAACTTTGATTTCATAACTTCTACAAACTCTTTACACAGATAATCATTAATAGACCCAAAATATTATATCATCCACATAAACTTGAACAATTAACACTTTTGAACCTCCTGCAATAGTATATCTGAAGAGATGAAAAACAGAGTAGCTGACGTCACTATTTAATGGAAAAGTGGTCTTCCTTACGTCATTGTTTTCAACCTTAATTAAAACTCTCAAATATACCAAAACTTCAAGAACACACCGTAAAGCAACAAAATGGTCTTTACCGAGGTCGCTAGCTCTGATACCACTTGTCAGGACCGTGAATTACGTGACACAAACAACTCAATCGAAAACACACTCATGAAGCACAAATATGTAAAGACCCCTTGATAATAGTCGGCGGAATCAACTTGAATCAGGATGTTAATTAGTCATAAGTGTTCAATGGAATACTTTTAGGGTTAGGGACATACCAAATAATAAGACAACATATTCCTTTTATTGGCTACCTGACATTCCTTCTAGAAACTCTAATCATCACAAAACATATTCGAAATAACCACAAATATCAAATAGGTCTTCGAGTAAACTTTATCCTTTGTCGAGTAAACCTGGTAATCTACGAGTGTGCTCGAAGTATTCATTCTTCTCAAGTTGACTTCAATCTCATGATAAATCCAAATTTTCTCGAATAATCCCACGAGCAGACTAGTTCTTCAAATATCTCTTCAATCTTCACTAAGGTTTATTAGAGCAAGCATAGTATACTTGGGTGCTGTAGCATTGCTCTAGATTGAACTATGCTTGGAGTAATACTTAAAATAATTACACTAACTGTTGGAATCGATCTGCCCAAGACACATATTAGAGTTGATGTGGGTAGTACGTTGTGATCCAAGTCGGGTCATACCCAATAACAAGCTAGACAAACGCCACGATATTTGTTATTCGATATGATCTAAGTAATAAATATCAACACTTACATAATTGGAAAATGGTTTTTATAAATATTTGCATTTATGTGTTAAATAATTTATATGGATAATTTATATATGAGAGAAATATTATTTATTTGGATAAATAATAAAACCCCAATGGGGCCGGCCCCTCACTCCAACCCCCTCTCCCTCTCTCATTTGTTGTTCTCAAGATCAGGCAACCCTCTCTATTGGGAGATCACTTTTGCACAAACATATTTATCTCTCACACAAAAACACTTTCATCTTTCATTTATCTCTCACACAAAATACACCTAATAAATGGTGTATTTTGGACTTTGATAATATTGCTAAAACCCAACAATGGTATCAAAGCTAGGTTATATGATTACATGCTTCAAATTGGGTTTTAAAGTCCTCGGGTTGGATGGTATTTTTTACCACTTTGGCCGAGAACTTTAGGCTCTTTGGTTGCCCATTTGTTTTTCAAGTTTATACCATACATGCATGTGGTAAAAATAAGAAAAATTGGTCATTTTGGTTGCCAAATTTTGTTTGGGCTGAAACTGTGTACTTCAGCTCTGGCCGAGAACACAATGGTTAGAAACCATGGTTCTCAGTTTGGCCGATGACACCCGAAACCCTGTTCTCAGTTGGCTGAGAACTCATGGTTGGGAACCATGAGATTTCAGTTGACCGAAAACACGTTCTTAGTTGGGCTGAGAACTTATGATTATGAATCATAGTTCTCGGTGTTGACCGAAAACTAGTTCTCGGTGTTGACCGAGAGCAATAGGTTCTCGGTTAACCAAAGCTTTCGGGCCAAAAACTTTGAAACTTTGGTCTTTTGGCCGAGAACTATGTGTTCTCTGGTTTAGGCCGAGAACTAAAGGGACAAGGGGAACCATTTTGGTTAAAGGTTGACCTGTTTGGTCAAGGGTTGACCTGTTTGTGTGGATGTTCATAACTTAGCCATGACCTTGTGTATATTGAAGAAGACTTGTTGTGATTTACTCATTGGTTTGTAATATTCTTTATTCGAGTTTGTAATATATTTATTCTTTCATATGGTTTGTAATAATAAGTAGAATAGTTGTATTTCTTTTATTAGACAAAATGTATTAGGATATATTTTGTAAAGGAGATGCAACTACAATACCATTTTGGTTGAATCCCAAGGGGAAGCCCAATTAAAGAAGAAGGATCACAACTAGAAGTGAACGCTTGAAGTATAAGGATGCGGAGTCAAGTGGGAGTTCACCATCTCATACCTTGTGTCATACTCATCCCTTAGGAGAGACATTTTGACACACTTGTTTCGGTCAACAAGTGTTGTTAATTTTAGGTGGCTATGGTTATGAACATGTTATTGTATTTTATGCTTGTATGTTTGATTTATGTTCATTGTTTTATCATGTTTGGATGTTAACAATTAAAATCGACAACTAGCATAAAAGTGATTCATTTGAAATTATTAAGTGATAAAATTGGTTTTATTAACTATTAATGATTTCATAATAAAATGGGTTTTATTAAAAGGAATTAGAAAATTGGTTTTCAAAGGTACCATATATTTGAATGCATGCAAAATGGAAGGTACATTAAATAGTTTTCCTATCTAGAATTTTAAAAACTTAATCCCTTTTGGAAAACAAGTTGATTAGGGTTCAGTGTGTCATACACGGAACCTCTTCAGCTCCTAGGTACCAAAGCTTCATTTTTAGCAAGATTGGCTTTACTATTCAAAAGGGGGTTGCGGCATAGCTTGTTGCCTGTTTACCTGCCACTTTATTGTAGTCGTTTTATAGTAAATTATATATAAAACCATCAAAACTCATGGAGTTGAACACCATCCTTTTATACAACACTCGAGTCACTTGGAGTTTTGATGTGGCATAAAGGTCACCTAACCACATTTAAGAAAACTTGTGATCTTGAGGTGGATTTACAATACTTGTGGGATAAACGTCACCTAACCACTTGTATGTATAAACTCACACGTGTGTGTAAGTAGGACGACTTGATTTGGAAACCATGTGAATAGGGTCACCGAATCTTGGCGCACAAAGGTGTTAATGGGATTAAACATGCCAACTAAACATATGATAACCAATCCCATAAAACTAGAAGTTGCAAAGGGTTGCAACTGTCAAACGTTGACTACCCTGTTAATTCGAATAGTGGGATAAAGGTCACCTACCTACTATTTGGATGAAACGTTGGATTCTAGATTTTAATCATTAATTGTCTTAGATATATTAAAGGGTATTAACGATTAAAATTTATTGATATCGAAAATACTAAATTGAACTTTGTTAAATTCTTTATAGATGGCCGCAAACAATCCTCAGAACGTAATTATCCCACCCGTGCATAACTTATCATTGAGATTCATTCTGGATAAGGATCATCTAATCTATAATAATTTCATGGACTGGTATCGAAATTTGAGAATTGTTCTCAAGCAAGAGAAGAAGTCCTACATTTTGGACGATCCTATTCCTGATGAACCCGATGTCAACAACTTGGATGGCTACGCGGATTGGTTGAAATAGACCGAGGATTTTGTGCAAGTTTCTTGCCTCATGTTGGGAACAATGATTCCCGAGATCCAAAAGGATTTCGAGAATCATGGGGCGTATGACATGATAACCCAGCTTAAGGAAATGTTCCTTACTCAAGCGAGGATGGAGCGCTTCGAAACGATTCGAGCACTTCATGCATGCCATATGGAAGAAACCCAATCTGTCTCTTCTTAGGCTCTTAAGATGAAAAGCCACATTGATCGGCTTGAACGCCTTAACTGTCCCGTCTCAAAATAGCTAGCCACGGATTTGATCCTAAATGGCTTAACTAAAAGGTTTGAGACATTCGTTATGAATGACAACATAAACGGATGGGAAAAAAGCATTAGTGAGCTTCACGCAATGCTTAAGACAGGCGAAGCCGGCATGGGTAAAAAGGTTTTACCCGTTCTTGCGATCAATGAGGGTGGCTTGAAGAAGAGGCATCACCCGGAACCAAAGGCAAAGGTTGCCATTGGTAAGGGGCAAGTCAAGAAGGGGTTCAAGGGAAAGGCAAAGGTGGAAACAAAACCCATGAAGCTAAAGGTTAGCGCTGAGGATCCGTTCTTTGGTTGTGGGGAGATAGGCCACTGGATGAGAAACTGTCCGACCTATCTCAAGGAGTTGAAAGCTAAGAGGGATGTGGGGCAAACCTCAGGAATAACTTTCATGATTCATATTGATCTTAATATTGTTTTTTCTAACACATGGGTATTGGATAGCGGATGTGGAACTCATATATGCAATTCATTGCAGGAGTTCACAAGAAGAAATGATGTGAAGAAAGGAGATATTAGTCTCTTCATGGGAAATGGAGCAAAGGTTGACGTCCAAGCCCGAGGAGATTATGTTTTAAAGCTTCCAAATGGTTTGGAAGTTATTTTGAAAAACATTCTATATTCTCCTAGTTTGACTAGGAATATTATCTCTGTTTCTGTAATAAAACAATTTGGATATGATTTTAAGTTTTTTGACAATGGTATTTATGTTTTCATGAATAATGTCTTTTATTTTTAAGCGATGCCGTCTAATGGCATTTATGAATTAGTTCATGATAATACATCCATTGATAACTCGTTGTACCAAGCTAACACCAAAAGACTCAAATTGGATTTGAGTGAAACTTTTCTTTGGCATTGTCGCCTTGGTCAATAAACAAGGATCTCATTAATACACTTCAAAAGAATGGTCTTTTGGAAGCGAATGATGATTCGTTTGATAGATGCGAATCTTGTTTATTGGGGCAGATGACCAAGGAGACCTTTAGTAGAACTAATGAAAGGGCAAAAGACTTATTAGGTATCATACATTCAGGTGTATGTGGTCTTTTTAAGACAATGAAAAGGAATGGTGAAAGATACTTCATTACCTTTACCGATGATTATAGTCGCTATGGGTATGTGTTATTGTTAAGACACAAAGATGAGCCTTTGAAATGTTCAAAGTCTTCCAAAATGAAGTACAAAATCAACTCAACAAACCAATCAAAGTACTACGTTCCGATAGAGGAGGTGGATACCTCAATGATGCGTTTCCAGAACATCTTAGAAGTCTTGGGATTGTCTCACAACTTACTCCACCTGGAACACCGCAACATAATGGTGTGTCCAAGAGGAGGAATCGAACTCTATTGGATATGGTTCGATCTATGATGGCTAGAAGTACATTACTTCTATCATTTTGGGGTTTCGCTTTAATCTCTGCTGCCCGTATTCTAAATATGGCTCCAACCAAGAAAGTGGATAGGACACCTTTTAAAATATGGCATGGAAGGGTTCCATCGTTATCATATTTAAAGATATGGAGTAGTGAGGCTTATGTCAAGAACAACACCCAAAACAAACTTGAAAACCGATCCACTAAGTGTATCTTTGTAGGATATCCCAAAGATTCGATGGGATATTATTTCTACAATCCTAACGAGAATAAAGTGTTTATAGCTCGAAAGGCTGAGTTCCTGGAAAGAAGGTTCCTTATGGATGGAACTGATAGAACTGTGGAACTTGAGGAGGATCGAGAGCCACAAACCGATACACGTTTGGTTGACACTAGAAATCAACAAGAGGTTGTTGATAACGATCAAATGGATGAACAAAACACACAAAACGTTCGCAAATCTAGTAGAATTAGCACCCCACCTAAATGATATGGATTTTTCATGGATGGATGCTACGTGGTAGATTATGATGAACCCACCACATACCGAGAAGCAATGTCGCAATCTGATTGTGATAAATGGCTGGAAGTCATGAACGTGGAGATGCAATCCATGCATGATAACCAAGCATGGGACTTGGTTATACCACCTCTTAATTCCAAACTGGTTGGAAGTAAGTGGGTTTTCAAGAAGAAAACTGATATGCATGGAAATTTGGATACTTATAAAGCTAGACTTGTAGCAAAGGGTTTCACTCAAACTCAAGGGGTTGATTATGATGAAACTTTCTCACCCGTGGCGATGAAGAAGTCTATAAGGATATTATTTGCCATAGACGCATATTACACCTATGAGATATGGCAAATGGATTTCAAAACCGCTTTTCAAAAGGTTCAGCCTAAAGGTTTTTTCGATCCACAACATCCTAACAAAGTATGCAAGTTAAGGAAATCAATCTATGGATTGAAGCAAGTATCTAGAAGTTGAAATCACCATTTTGATGATCAAGTTAAGAAATTTGGATTTATCAAAACTGCTGATGAAGCTTGTGTGTATAAGAAAGCTAGTGGGAGAATCATTACCTTTTTGGTAGTATATGTTGATGACATATTACTATTTGGAAATGATATTCCGACCTTCGAAGGTGTAAAAGCCTGGCTTGGAAATTGTTTTTCCATCAAGGATCTTGGTGAAGCCACCTATATTCTGGGAATAAGGATCTATAGGGATAGATCAAGGCGGTTGATAGGTTTGAATCAAAGTGCATACATTGACAAAATCTTGAAAATGCTCAAGATGGAAAACTCTAAGAAAGGTTTGGTACCTATTCAAAGAGGAACAATATTGAGTGCTTCTCAAAGTCCAAGCTCAAAGGTTGAGCAAGACAAAATGAATGGAATCCCATATGCGTCTGCTATAGGATCCATCATGTATGCCATGATATACACCAAACCGAATGTGTCATGCGCTTTGAGCATGACAAGTAGATATCAACAAAATCCGGGAACTAGCCATTGGATGGCAGTTAAGATCATATTGAAATACCTTAAGAGGACTAAGGATATGTTTCTAATATATGGCTCTAGTGAAGAGGAACTCATTGTAAAAGGTTACACGGATGCAAGTTTCCAAACTGATTGAGATTCTCGATCACAATCGGGATACATCTTTGTTCTAAATGGCGGTGCTGTCTCTTGGAAGAGTGCAAAAGAAGACGTGGTAGCCTTGTCCACCACTGAATCAGAATACATCGCCGCCTCTTTGGCAGCTCAAAAAGCTGCGTGGATTAGAAAGTTCATTGCCGACCTAGGGGTATTCCGTACCATTCAGGACCCTCTAGAAATCTTTTATGACAACGAGGGTGTGATTGCTCAAATCAAGGAACCCCGTGCACATCAATAGACTATGCACATTGAGCGGAGATTCAACTACATAAGGGATGGATTTGAAAAAGTATTGATATGTATTCGCAAAGTTCGCACTAATCAAAACATTGCGGATCCACTCACGAAGCTCCTTGAAAGGCCGAAGTATGAGGGTCATACTTGCGCCTTAGGACTTCGATATTCTAGTGATTGGATTTGATCAATATTTTGTATTTGGATATCAGAACAATTTTATTTTAACTCAATCATATGGTTTTGGTTATGGTCATGTTCTTGAATTATGTTCCATTTTAGCATGTTTAAATCTGTGAATAACTTGATTATTCTAAACGCCCGTAGTCGATCATACTTGTGGGAAAAAATGCGAAAGTAAGACTATTATGAACTTGGATTGGTAGATATTCATGAGGTATGAATATAGCAAAGTGTTTGCTGCCAAGGTTCATAGATATTTATGAGATAAATATTTGACTGGCCCGCCCTCAATTTTACTACATGGAATCCTTGTGATTTGTGATCATATGTAAATTTGAGTAAATGTGAACATCATAGTATCCTCCAACCTGAGATACATATTGGGTCTTGATATTCACCGACTATTATACTTTTACTTAGTTCTTCGCTGCTCTGAAATATGTCAGTACATAAGGTTAAGCTCAAGTATGGTACGAGGTGATAGTGAGAGACGTATGTAGTCAATAGGGGATTTATCCCACTTATTGGTTGAGAGTTAAATGTCTAAGGCCAGATTAGTTAAATCAACAGAGAATGACACTCTGTGTCTCTGGATGTAACAAGACATTTTCCACAAAAGGATACATGATAGTTTCACCAAAATCATTTCAAGTAAGGGACTTAGAGGGGATGATGTTATTGAATGGCACTTCGTCATGCGTATTAGGGATAGTAAACCGTTGTTACGCGGTATATGCTATTTGCATTAATCTTCTATGTATCTTGTGCAAGTGGGAGATTATTGGAATCGATCTACCCAAGACACATATTAGAGTTGATGTGGCTAGTAGGTTGTGATCCAAGTCTGGTCATACCTAATAACAAGCTAGACAAACGCCACGATATTTTTTATTAGATATGATCTAAGTAATAATATCAACACTTACATATTTGGAAAATGGGTTTTCTAAATATTTGCATTTGTGTGTTAAGAAAATTATATGGATAATTTATATATGAGAGAAATATTATTTATTTGGATAAATATTAAAATGGTTAAAAGAATAATAACAATTTGAGTTTGGGTTTTTTTTTTTTTAGGGGGGGGGGCCCTAATGGGGTGGGCCCCTCAATCCAACCCTATCTCTCTCTCCTTTGTTGTTCTCAAGACCATGCAACCCTCATTATTGGGAGATCACTTTTGCACAAGCATCTTCCTCCCTCACACAAAAACTCTCCCATCTTTCTCTTCTTCCTCTTCTCGGCCGAGATTGACAAAGGAAGAACAAAAGGGAGTTTTGCAAGAGTGTAAGAACCCTAGAAACCTTGGGTGTTTGTTGGAGCTCGTTGGGTATACAAGATTGATGATTTCTCCATTGGAATATCACCATTCATTCTCATTCATCCCTTTCAATCTCTAACCTTGAAGGTATGTATGTTAACACCCTATGGTTGTGTTTTGATAGGATGTATATTGTATATGGATCCTGGATTAGGTTTAATATAAATCGGGTTTTATATGTAATAGTTAACAAGATTTAAAACTTAATTTCCGCTACGTTTCCTAATTAATGGTTTATTTTGGACCTTGATAATCTTGCTAAAACTTAACACTAACTCCCTTAAAGCATACTTGAGATCCTCCTTTATTGAATCCTTGTTTGACCCTCGTTGTTACTTGTTAACTCGGTTTAAGCTTGGATATATCAAGTACTTGCTTGGGTGCAAACCATACTTGATAGAAGAACAACTTTGCCCGACGAAGTGCATCTTGATCGAAGGTATACGCTTAGAAAATTTTATGAAGATAACCTTACAAGCATAATATATCTTGCTTGCGATAGTAAATACCTTGCTCGTAGTACCTGAGTTTGCTCGAGTTTCATACTTAGCTATTTCTGAGTAGGTTGAGAAGATTCCAATCTTTCCTTATCAATTTTATTGACCCAACAAAATATTTTTGACTTTTTTGAAAATATATATTGTTTTTTGTTTTTCATAAAAAATCTCCCCTTAAAATCAAAAACGCATGTAAAACAAAATATTTATAAAATTTGACACTGATGAATGGTCACACGAGGTCCGAATCCATAATCCGAGGATCACTCTCTTTTCCACTGCCCAAAATTTTTATGCCGTTAAGCTTTATCAAATATAAAACCTATTTTTATCATAAACTTTAGTAACAACATCGGCTTTTTGTTCATCGGTGTGAATTTTGTCTAGTTATCAACTTGTTCTCGTAACAATCACGGATGAAGTGAAAACGTATTTTAATATGTTTTGTTTTAGAGTGATTTACCATATTTTTAGTTATGGAAATAGTAGCAGTGTTATCTACAAAAATAGGAGCGGTCAAAAAATTCAAACCGTAATCGTGCAATCGTTGTTGTATCCAAAACCCCTGAGAACAACAACTAGAAGCACATACATACTCAGTTTTACAGGTATACAGTGACACGATGGTTTGCTTCATGAATTGCCATGTGACCAACCTATTGCTGAAGAATTCACATCCAACAGTTGTAGATTAAGCGTTAAGTTTACAACTTTCATAATCTGAGTCAGAGAAAACTCTCAACACAAACTCATCATCCCTAGGATAATAAAGACAGATTCTAGGACATCCTTTTTGATACCGAATTATCCTCTTGACAATCATCAGGTGTAAGACTTTCGGATAGGATTTATGTTGGGCACACAAATAGATAGGATGCATCATGTCCGACCTTAAAGCAGTCAAATACATGAAAGAGCCAATCATGGATCGGTATAACGTTTGATCAACCTTCTCAACAGTGGGATCATGACCAATCCTATGATTCAATGGTAATGGAGTACTGATTGCTGTTGAATCGGTTATATGGAACTTCTCTAGGATGTCGTTGACATACTTCGTAGCTGTTCCACCTGAAGCCATAGGAAAAAAATTATCTCCGCCATTGCACTCATCTCAAATTTAGATTTAATCACAACTTCAATCTCTTTGCACAAATTATCATTTGTAGACCCAAAAATGATATCATCCACATATACTTGAACTATCATTAAATGCCCAACTACTTCCTTGGTAAACAGTGTACATTCAATAGTTCCTCGATTAAAGCTGTTATCCAACAAATGTTGAGATAATGTTTCGTACCAAGCTCTCGGGGCTTGGTATAAACAATATAATACTTTATCAAGTAAGTACACACTGTCTTTGGGGATCAGATCGACAAACCCCGGTGGTTATGCCACATAGAATTCTTCACCAAGTCTCCCGTTGAAAAAAGCAGACTTGACATTTAGCTGGTACACCTTAAATCCTTTCCATGAAGCAAATGCTAGAAAGATCTAGATAGCTTCTAGTCTAGCAACTGGTGCATAGACCGTATTGTAATCAATACCCTCGCATTGACTAAACCAAGAACTACCAAACAAAATTTGTTGCTTACAATAATTCCATTTTCATCTCCCTTGCATTCGAGCACCATTTTTTATTCGTGTGCATTTTATCTTTCGGTAAGTAAACAAGCTTCCAAACACCTAGTTTCTCAAATTGTTGCAATTCTTGTTGCATTGCTTTAACCCATCTCTCCTCGGTTAACGCCTCTTTGTATGTCTTCGGTTCAATTTGAAAGATAAAACATTTTAAGAAAAACTGATTTTGCAATAGAGAAACTTTTGTATAGAAACACCTAAGGCTATGGTCAATCTGACGTCTTGTTTGTATCCCCAGTGTTGAAATCTCTAATAATATTCTCTTTTGAATGGTAAGACACGGTTCATGGAATGACACTAGTAGAAACACTCACATATTGCTGAAGATTTGAAACATTTTTTTCAACATTAATTTCAACCGAACTCGGAGTAGCCACTAATTCAATAATGTCTCCATCTGATTCACCATCATCATCACAAATAGTTGTAACGATTCCGGCAAATTCAGGTATACCCTAGCCGGAATATACTATTTACGTGTTATTCAATACTGAATATATGATTTATAATGTGTTTATACGAGTATATAAGATTCACAGTACGAATTATACTCGAATATACAGCTAGTCGTATTGAAATTACGATTAATCGATGAACGATTATTGAAACCCGAACGAATCGGGGATTACATTATAGACGAAATATATAATGTTTAGTGATGTGTACGAAGTATTAAAGCTTCGGGATAAGTGAATTATAGCACAGAAAAAGGATTTCGATTTATTAGTACGTCGGTACGATAAACGAAACCTTTAACATCAAACCAAGCAAGAGACGATCGATCAAGCCGAAAAAGATGCACAATTACCGACAATATGATGTGTTAAGTCAATAAATGTCATGGTTTAAGTTTGTAAAGTTTTTAAATCGGTTTTATATAAATTTAAATTTTAAGCCGAAAAACGACCGTTTTGGCCTCGTTTTGAGCGGAATTAAACGTTTAACCGAAAAACGAACTGAACCAGATTATCCACAACATTATCCGGATTACACAATCCGAATGTGTGGCCAAGGTTGAAGATGTGGGCCCCACCCCACACCTTACTAGGACCGATCGGTCCATGATCACACACACACACACTTCATTTTCTTTTTTCTAAAATCACAACTCCACATTTCTCTCCATCCTTCACTCATTCAACCAAAAACCTTTGATTTTTAAGAAGATCCACAAGGTATAAACATGTTATTATGGTTTGATCTTGCTTTTTAATTCCAAATCATGAAAAAATGAGGTTTCAAGTGAAAAATGGGTGAAAACCCGAGATGAAACCGATTTTTGCATGATCAAGTGATGTATACAAGTTATACAAGGGATCTTGGTCCAAGAAAGGAGTTAAAAGAGTCAAAAACGAATTTTTACGGTTAAAATCTTTGTTTTGATGTCTTAACCGAAACCTTGAAAGAAATGGCTTGATTGTGGGTATAACTTGCTTGGTGTGGTGTTGTTGTGCTTGTAGGTGTTGTATCTAGTTGCTAGCAAAGGCTAGAAAGCAAGATCTTTGCGATCTAAAGCTAGAAACACAAGGTAGTTCGGTTTTTCGTATGATTTGTAAGATTTGGACAGATTGTGGTAGACTTAGAGTTGAGTCATGAAATTTCACAGAGATGATCTACACATGAAAATATGAGATCTGTGAAATTTTGGTAATTTTTGGATAAAGGATGAATATTTGGTGAATTTAATGCTCGGTTTTGGCTAAAAATGGTGAAAAATAGCTAAACATCATGAACAATTCTGGAAAAATTCAAATAAGCTTTTTATAACATATAAAAGTCACACACAAAATTTCAGGTCCATTGGAGAAGTCTAAGTAGGCTTTTCAGTAAAACGAAATCTAGGGTTTTCTAGCTCGGTTTTGGTAAAAATAGCATGAAAAATGAGTTTTTGGTTCTGTAAAAAATGCTGGGAACTATGTGGATGGCAGGAGTCATCCCATAAAAATTTTGGGATTTTTCTAAGGTCGTTTGATATTTTCGACATATTTGGTGTTTAAATGACGTTTAAAAATAGATAAATAAATGTTAAATATAAAAATTAATTCTGGAAATATTTTTATAAATATCCTTACTGTCAAAAACTGATTTGTGCAAAATTTCAAGATCCGAGACTAAACGGATAATTATTTGTGCTAAACAGAACATAAAAACAAACTTTTAAAGCTTAAAACGCGTAAACCGGCATAGTTCGCCTAAGCGAGCTGACTGGTGTATAAAAACCCTAAAAATGGACTATTTTCATGAAACTGAGTAAATCAAGTAAAAATAAATCAACCGAAAGTAATTCGGATGATTTGGGTAATTTTACCCGATTTAGTCGTTTCCGGTATATTAAAGACGGAAACGGGCCCCGCGGCCAAACGGGGTGTCTAAACCGAGCTCTAATTTCACCACTTTAATTAAAATATCTATAACAACTATTTCCGGGTCGTATGTGGCCAAACTCATTTTTGAAAACATAAAGACGAATAACCGTGCTAGGCACGCAAAACGAGAAAACAAACTAGTGGTAGTTTTGACTAAAAAACTCTAAGTGATATCACAATCTAAGTCCTGAGAAGTGTATCGGGGTTAACATTGTCCCCGGATCGTGTACGGTACTGGGTTAACAGTGTCCCCGGACGTACAGGTTAACACGAATTTAAGTTATATTAATAGAAATTGTGTAGTAACGACTTAGGGATCGTATTACAGATCCGGACCGGTAGCTGTGCACAGTATTACATCTTTGCTCACAAAAAGGTGAGTTTCACGAGCCCCTTTTTACTGAACTGTTTTAAATATTTTCCCGGGGCGGAAAGCATGTTTTTAACAAAGTGTTTAAGTACATGCCGATCGCATGAAAATGAATGTATTTATATAATGTTTATTGTACGGGAATCGTACGGTAATGTATTAAGATGGTAATCGTCTGAGTTGCTAATATTGTAAGGCCCGAAACAGTGTTCTGGGTTAACAGTGTCCCCTGAGGTTATTAAATGTATTTCTGGGTTAACAGTGTCCCTAGAGGCTATTAAATGTATATCTGGGTTAACAGTGTCCCCAGAGGTTATTAAATGTATTTCTGGGTTAACAGTGTCCCCAGAGGTTATTAAATGTGTTTCTGGGTTAACAGTGTCCCCAGAGGTTATTAAATGTGTTTCTGGGTTAACAGAGTTTTCACTTGCAGGTTCAGCATAATTACATCATTAATTTATGATTATTAAAATGATTTGTCATGGTTTATTTAAATTAGTGAAACTCACCAACTATTCGTAGTTGACCCGTTTTCTTTACATGCTTTCTAGGTACACCCAAATTGGAATGAGTGATACGTGCTTGATGATGTGTGCTATTTTGTGGAAGCTTAAGGGTCTATATTTTGTTTTAAACATGTTAACGTACTATTGGTAAAACTTATGTGATAACGCCTAGTCGGTAACTAAACTCGGAACAATGTAATGCGTTTAAATTATTGTAGTGGTGTTTTATTTATAAGCAATGCTGTTGATATCAGATGTGTCTGTTGCATCCCGTGTACGTTTCCGCTGCGGTTACGGGGTGTTACAGAACTTGGTATCAGAGCCATTGGTTATAAAGAATTAGGATGTCTTTAAAAGATACCTAAAATATAACCAGTAGCTCAAGTGTTATAGGATCTGAATATCAACTAATAATTTATTGTGACGAGGTCTGGATGAACTTGGATGGACAAGTGAGTTATTATGGTCCGGAACATAATAACAGACTTGTCCGCACGAGGGAATTCAGGGGAAGTCACGGGGGACTTTAATAGGTAAAATTGGCAACATATGTGCAAATATATGATAATATTGTGTGTGGTCAAGTTGTATAAGTAGGTGTATATTAATTTGATTACGATTTACACTATGGAAAGAACTATATGTTTGTTAACTTGTGTGCAGGTTAGAATGTCAAGAACACCTAGTGTATCGATGGACGAGGACCCGGAGGAAGTCAGCTCCGGGAACTCTGGGAGCCTCCCCGTATCATCCAGCTCTGAGCCTAGCGAGGCTAGTGTTAGGAGCTCTAGCCAGTCCTCCCCTGCCAGGATTGCTAGATCTCCTACCCCAACCGCACCACAGGCCGTCCCTATCCTTCCCGGATTCGGACCCCGCCTTACGGCGCGGATCAGTGTCCCGCAGGTCCCACCTACCTCGCCCCCACCCAGACCTGCTACCCGCAGGGGCGAGTCCTCCCGCTCCCAGCCCGAGCCTGTGACTCCACCTGTGTGGGGTCTCCCTAGGCTGGAGAGGGACGCGGCGGCGTGGCTACGAGTGCTCACCGAACAGGTGAATGAGCACTCCGCCGCCTTGACGGTGGGGGTACAGAGGCGGATGTACCTAGGGGACTGCATACTGGACCACCAGTATGCGAGTTCGCAGCTGTAGAGGGAGTGCTCATACTCCCAGTGGATGATCGGCCGGATGGAGACGCGGATCCGGGTTATGCTGGCTGTGATGGTGGTGTTGGTGGCGGTGTTGGTGGGTTTGGTATACCACCGTGTTTAGTTGTGTTAGGACGGGAGTAGACAGGGGCCGCTTTTTGATACTCTGTGTAAGCAGTTAGTGATGATGCTAACATAGAGTGAATCTTGGGTAGTTATAATATAACCACTGGCCCTTAGGAGGGTCTCTTTTGGGGTATATCGTTATAGATACTTTTGGGTATCATTCAAGCACTGACCCATTGTGGGTTATGTCGAAATGATGCCGACATAGGCCCTATGTAGGAAAACTTAACTTATGTAATGATGACAGGAAAGTATGTGAACTGACATGGATGTAATATGTACTAATGTTTATTAATGAATGGAATGTTTGTTGTGTTTTATGATTGGAATTTGTATTAATTATATATATTTTCTTGATGTTGTGTAGAATGGCACCAAAACGTTCAGCCCAATTGTCGGAAGTGGACGTGAGCCGTTTGATTGCTCAACAGTTAGAGGCGGCGATACCGGATATAGTATCGCGCATCGCCGCCAGTATTAACAATTCGACCAATCCAGCCCCTCCGAGCAATCAAACGACCACCAATAATGACGGGGAACAAAATGTTAATCCTCCACAGAATGATAACACGATTCCGAGTAATGACGCACCGCCTAGGGTGGTCGTTACAGACAGTAATGGCCCTATACCTACGGTAGAGACGAACCGTACTGAACCGATTCGTGCATCCAGGGGATGTTGAATCAAAGACATTATGTTGTGCAAACCTCTAGAGTTTAGCGGGTCTGAAGGACCAAATGGGTTGGTTAAGTGGATGGAGAAAATAAAATCCGTTGTGAATATCAGCAACTGCCCCGAGATTGTGTTGTTAAGTATGCTACCTGCACATTCACGGACCATGCCTTGACATGGTGGAACACGATAGTGCAGACCCGGGGTCAGACGGCGACAAGCCGCATGACCTGGATAGAGCTCAAGGCTCTTGTACTGGAACATTTCTGCCCGAAAAACGAATTGCAAAATTTAGAAAATGAATTGTGGAACCTGGAGATGCAGGGGGCAGACCATTTGGGTTATACGAACCGGTTTAATGAGTTGTCGCGATTGGTACCATGGTTGGTCACCCCAGAGTCGAAAAGGGTTGAGCGTTATATTTGGGGGCTAACTCCAGTTGTAAGGAGTATAGTCAATTCTGGGGGACACCAGACGTATGAGGGTGCGGTGACGCAAGCTGGTATCGTCACGTATGATTTCGTAAGGAGCGGGTCACTGAAGGTGGCGGGAGAATACGCTGGGGGAAAGCGGGGTACACATGACCATAGGATCCAGGAAAAATAGCAAAATAAACGTGCTAGGCCCACTGCCCAAAACTACGCCATGACTAGTTCAGGCGGAAGACAAGAACCGCAGAAGGGAACGTTTCCTAGGTGTGGGAAATGCGGTTACCACCATGGTGGCGTGTGCAAAGAGGTGGTGTGCCACCGGTGTGGCAGGATTGGGCACTACGCACCAAGTTGTAGGACAAACCTGAACAACCTGAACCGACAACCGCAACCTATCCGTGCGCAGCCATTTAAGACCCAACCAGCCCGACAACAAAACCCGCAAGGAAACCAAATGGTGACCACCAGCCGTGCTTGCTATGAATGCGGCAGCACGGATCACTTCAAAAGACACTGTCCGAAACTGAACCAGGGAGGAAACGGGAGGCAACCCACGGGTCAGGCATCGTCGTCCAATCCGGCGCGAGGCCGAGCATTTGTGATGGGGGCGAACGAAGCACGCCAGGACCCCAGCGTAGTGACAGGTACATTCCTCGTCTCTGATCATTACGCTTCTGTATTATTTGATACAGGCGCCGATAGAAGTTTTGTTTCTGTTAAATTCCTATCGATTGCAAACCTTCCAATTAGTGAAACCATAGAACCTTACACCGTAGAAGTCGCTAACGGTAAAACCATGATAGTTAATCAGATAATTCGGAATTGCCCTTTTATTCTGAGCGAACAATCCTTTCTGATTGACTTGTTACCGGTAGAATTGGGTAGTTTCGACGTCATAGTGGGAATGGATTGGTTAGCACGTAACAAGGTAGAAATAAACTGTGAAAAGAAAATCGACAAGATCCGGGTGTCGGATGACGAAGAGGTATTAGTGCAGGGTGAGAAGTCGGGCAATATGATACCGTTTATATCCCACCTCAAGGTGTTAAAATATATACGCCAGGGATGCGTGGCATACCTAGCGAGCCTGACGGCCACGGATCCTGAGGAAAAACGGGTGGACGATATCCCAGTGGTACGCGAATTTCCACAAGTTTTCCCAGAGGAACTTCCTGGATTACCGCCAACCCGACAGGTCGAATTCAGAATCGATCTATTACCTCAAGCTGGCCCTGTTGCTAAGGCACCCTACCGACTTGCACCATCAGAGATGCAAGAATTATCCAACCAGTTGCAAGAATTGTTGAATAAAAGATTTATACGTCCTAGTTATTCCCCGTGGGGTGCACCGGTACTATTCGTGAAAAAGAAGGACGGAAGCCTTAGAATGTGCATTGATTACAGGGAGCTGAACAAGTTGACAATCAAAAATAGGTATCCTCTCCCCCGAATTGATGACCTGTTCGACCAACTGCAAGGTGCGAGCTATTTCTCAAAAATTGATCTTAGATCGGGATACCATCAGGTTAGAATTCAGGAGGAGGATATCCCAAAAACCGCATTCCGGACTCGCTACGGCCATTACGAGTTCTTAGTTATGCCTTTCGGGCTAACAAATGCGCCAGCAGTGTTCATGGATCTCATGAATCGAGTGTGTAAACCCTACCTCGATAAATTCGTCATCGTGTTTATTGACGATATTTTGATATACTCGAAGAGTAAAGAAGGGCACGAACAACACTTAAGATTAATCTTTGAGCTTCTAAATCAGAAGAAGTTGTATGCAAAATTCTCCAAGTGTAACTTCTGGTTACAAGAAGTGCAATTCCTTGGTCACGTTATAAACCATCAAGTAATACACGTTGATCCAAGTAAGGTTGAAGCAGTTAAGAATTGGCAAGCGCCTAAATCGCCACAGGAAATCCGCCAATTCTTAGGCTTAGCTGGATATTATCGTCGATTTATAGATAACTTTTCCAGCATCGCCCAACCTTTTAACCCTTCTGACCCAAAAAGATCGAAAGTATGAATGGGGTGAAGAGCAGGAAACGGCGTTTCAAACGCTAAAACAAAGATTGTGCCAAGCGCCGATCTTAAGTCTCCCCGACGGAGACGATGGTTTTGTCGTGTATTGTGACGCATCCCGGAGAGGGTTAGGATGCGTGTTGATGCAAAATAATAAGGTCATAGCCTATGCTTCTCGACAGTTAAAAATACACGAGAAAAATTACACTACTCATGACTTAGAACTGGGAGCAGTTATCTTCGCACTTAAAATCTGGAGACATTATCTCTATGGTACAAAGTGCACCATCTTCACCGATCATAAAATTTTGCAACACATATTCGATCAGAAAGAACTGAATATGAGACAACGAAGATGGGTCGAGTTGTTAAGCGACTATGACTGTGACATCCGTTATCACCCCGGCAAGGCTAACGTCGTAGCCGATGCCCTGAGTAGGAAGGATCGGGTTAAGCCATTGCGAGTGCGAGCACTGGAAATGATAGTCCAGTCGAACCTTTCGGACCAGGTTCGAGTCGCTCAACGCGAGGCGTTGAAAGAGGAACAATTGGTAAAAGAGGGACTTTATGGTAACGAGAAGAATTTCTAACAGCGCGTGGACGAAATTCTCTATTTCAAAAATCGGATTTGGATCCCGACCCTCCATGACCTTCGTGAATTAATCATGGACGAAGCGCATAAATCAAAATATTCCATACATCCGGGGTCGGATAAGATGTACAAGGATGTGAAGGAGTTCTACTGGTGGCCGGGTATGAAAAAAAGGATATAGCCACATACGTCGGCAAGTGTACGACGTGTGCGAGGGTTAAGGCGGAGCACCAGAAACCTTCGTGAATGTTACAACAACCGGAAATTCCTGAATGGAAGTGGGAGCAGATCACGATGGATTTTGTGACACCTCCCCAAGACGTCCCGAGGACATGATGCAATTTGGGTAGTCGTGGATCGATTAACCAAATCGGCACATTTTATTCCGATTAGAAATAATTATAACACCGAGAGACTTGCGCAGATTTATATAAATGAAATTGTGTCTCGTCATGGGATACCCATCTCAATCATCTCCGACCGAGATAGCCATTTCACCTCCAATCTTTGGCAAGCTGTACAAGAAGCGCTGGGAACGCGTATTAGTCTAAGCACAGCTTACCACCCTCAGACCGATGGTCAGTCTGAGAGAACCATTCAAACCCTGGAGGATTTGCTTCGTGCATGCGTACTGGATTTTAAGGGAAATTGGGATCAACATCTCCCACTCGTTGAATTTTCCTATAATAACAGTTACCATAGCAGTATAAAGGCAGCACCTTACGAAGCATTGTATGGACGGAGGTGCCGATCACCACTCTGCTGGACTGAAGTGGGCGACACACAGGTTATTAGATCAGATCTGGTCCAGGAAACGACCAGCAAAATCCTTGAAATTAAAAACAATCTAAAGGCCGCACGAGATCGGCAGAAGAGTTATGCCGATACCCGTAGAAAACCGTTATCATTTGAGAAAGGTGATAAAGTGTATTTGAAAGTATCACCTTGGAAAGGAGTAGTCAGATTTGGAAAGGCGGGGAAGTTAGCCCCTAGATACATTGGACCATTCGACATTACTGCAAAAATCGGTCCTGTAGCATACCGATTAGAACTGCCTGATGAACGGAGTGCAGTTCACAACGTGTTTCACGTGTCGAACTTGAAAAGGTGTCTGTCGGATGAGACATCGGTGTTACCTTTAGAGGGTGTCCAAATAAATGATAAGCTCAACATTGTAGAGGAGCCCATAGAAATAGTAGACGGGAAAATCAAACAACTTAGACACAATAAGATCTCGTTGGTCAAAGTTAGATGGAACACGCTACGAGGCCCAGAATATACATGGGAACGAAAGGAAGAATTTCGGAAGAAATATCCCCACCTATTTCCGCAAAAGGAAGTAGTTGATGCGTAAAATTTTGAGGACGAAATTTTTGTAACGGGGGGAGAATGTAACGATTCCGGCAAATTCAGGTATACCCTAGCCGGAATATACTATTTACGTGTTATTCAATACTGCATATATGATTTATAATGTGTTTATACGAGTATATAAGATTCACAGTACGAATTATACTCGAATATACAGCTAGTCGTATTGAAATTACGATTAATCGATGAACGATTATTGAAACCCGAACGAATCGGGGATTGCATTATAGACGAAATATATAATGTTTAGTGATGTGTACGAAGTATTAAAGCTTCGGGATAAGTGAATTATAGCACAGAAAAAGGATTTCGATTTATTAGTACGTCGGTACGATAAACGAAACCTTTAACATCAAACCAAGCAAGAGACGATCGATCAAGCCGAAAAAGATGCACAATTACCGACAATATGATGTGTTAAGTCAATAAATGTCATGGTTTAAGTTTTTAAAGTTTTTAAAATCGGTTTTATATAAATTTATATTTTAAGCCGAAAAACGACCGTTTTGGCCTCGTTTTGAGCGGAATTAAACGTTTAACCGAAAAACGAACTGAACCAGATTATCCACAACATTATCCGGATTACACAATCCGAATGTGTGGCCAAGGTTGAAGATGTGGGCCCCACCCCACACCTTACTAGGACCGATCGGTCCATGATCACACACACACACACACTTCATTTTCTTTTTTCTAAAATCACAACTCCACATTTCTCTCCATCCTTCACTCATTCAACCAAAAACCTTTGATTTTTAAGAAGATCCACAAGGTATAAACATGTTATTATGGTTTGATCTTGCTTTTTAATTCCAAATCATGAAAAAATGAGGTTTCAAGTGAAAAATGGGTGAAAACCCGAGATGAAACCGATTCTTGCATGATCAAGTGATGTATACGAGTTATACAAGGGATCTTGGTCCAAGAAAGGAGTTAAAAGAGTCAAAAACGAATTTTTACGGTTAAAATCTTTGTTTTGATGTCTTAACCGAAACCATGAAAGAAATGGCTTGATTGTGGGTATAACTTGCTTGGTGTGGTGTTGTTGTGCTTGTAGGTGTTGTATCTAGTTGCTAGCAAAGGCTAGAAAGCAAGATCTTTGCGATCTAAAGCTAGAAACACAAGGTAGTTCGGTTTTTCGTATGATTTGTAAGATTTGGACAGATTGTGGTAGACTTAGAGTTGAGTCATGAAATTTCACAGAGATGATCTACACATGAAAATATTAGATCTGTGAAATTTTTGTAATTTTTGGATAAAGGATGAATATTTGGTGAATTTAATGCTCGGTTTTGGCTAAAAATGGTGAAAAATAGCTAAACATCATGAAAAATTCTGGAAAAATTCAGATAAGCTTTTTATAACATATAAAAGTCACAAACAAAATTTCAGGTCCATTGGAGAAGTCTAAGTAGGCTTTTCGGTAAAACGAGATCTAGGGTTTTCTAGCTCGGTTTTGGTAAAAATAGCATGAAAAATGAGTTTTTGGTTCTGTAAAAATTACTGGGAACTATGTGGATGGCAGGAGTCATCCCAGAAAAATTTTGGGATTTTTCTAAGGTCGTTTGGTATTTTCGACATATTTGGTGTTTAAATGACGTTTAAAAATAGATAAATAAATGTTAAATATAAAAATTAATTCTGGAAATATTTTTATAAATATCCTTACTGTCAAAAACTGATTTGTGCAAAATTTCAAGATCCGAGACTAAACGGATAATTATTTGTGCTAAACAGAACATAAAAACAAACTTTTAAAGCTTAAAACGCGTAAACCGGCAAAGTTCGCCTAAGCGAGCTGACTGGTATATAAAAACCCTAAAAATGGACTATTTTCATGAAACTGAGTAAATCAAGTAAAAATAAATCATCCGAAAGTAATTCGGATGATTTGGGTAATTTTACCCGATTTAGTCGTTTCCGGTATATTAAAGACGGAAACGGGCCCCGCGGCCAAACGGGGTGTCTAAACCGAGCTCTAATTTCACCACTTTAATTAAAATATCAATAACAATTATTTCCGGGTCGTATGTGGCCAAACTCATTTTTGAAAACATAAAGACGAATAACCGTGCTAGGCACGCAAAACGAGAAAACAAACTAATGGTAGTTTTGCCTAAAGAACTCTAAGTGATATCACAATCTAAGTCCTGAGAAGTGTATCGGGGTTAACATTGTCCCCGGATCGTGTACGGTACTGGGTTAACAGTGTCCCCGGACGTACAGGTTAACACGAATTTAAGTTATATTAATAGAAATTGTGCAGTAACGACTTAGAGATCGTATTACAGATCCGGACCGGTAGCTGTGCACAGTATTACATCTTTGCTCACAAAAAGGTGAGTTTCACGAGCCCCTTTTTACTGAACTGTTTTAAATATTTTCCCGGGGCGGAAAGCATGTTTTTATCAAAGTGTTTAAGTACATGCCGATCGCATGGAAATGAATGTATTTATATAATGTTTATTGTACGGGAATCGTACGGTAATGTATTAAGATGGTAATCGTCTGAGTTGCTAATATTGTAAGGCCCGAAACAGTGTTCTGGGTTAACAGTGTCCCCAGAGGTTATTAAATGTATTTCTGGGTTAACAGTGTCGAATGTATATCTGGGTTAACAGTGTCCCCAGAGGTTATTAAATGTATTTCTGGGTTAACAGTGTCCCCAGAGGTTATTAAATGTGTTTCTGGGTTAACAGTGTCCCCAGAGGTTATTAAATGTGTTTCTGGGTTAACAGAGTTTTCACTTGCAGGCTCAGCATAATTAATTTATGATTATTAAAATGATTTGTCATGGTTTATTTAAATTAGTGAAACTCACCAACTATTCGTAGTTGACCCGTTTTCTTTACATGCTTTCTGGGTACACCCAAATTGGAATGAGTGATACGTGCTTGATGATGTGTGCTATTTTGTGGAAGCTTAAGGGTCTATATTTTGTTTTAAACATGTTAACGTACTATTGGTAAAACTTATGTGATAACGCCTAGTCGGTAACGAAACTCGGAACAATGTAATGCATTTAAATTATTGTAGTGGTGTTTTCTTTATAAGCAATGCTGTTGATATCAGATGTGTCTGTTGCATCCCGTGTACGTTTCCGCTGCGGTTACGGGGTGTTACAATAGGAGTAGTCTTAATAACTTGTAGAGAATGTTCTTATTTATGCTCTTCTTGAGATTCAACTTGCAGATCATCATGAGGTGTCAGGACAACAGTTGATACAGGTTCTTCTATTTGACAATCATCGAGTTGTTGATGAAATAACATTGAAACTACTTCATCAGTGAGATCTTCCTCTGGTGGGTTATAACATTTCCAAAGGTTTTCATAATCAAACATCCATTCATTGTGTTTTAGTGAAGTCAGGTTGACAATTTACGTGTTGTACTAGCAGAATCCGGCCCGAGCTAGGTAAAAACACATGTCTTAACGGACTAGCGTATCCGACAACGAATCCATCTAAACCTTTAGATCGAAACTTGCCATCAGGATCAAGAACAGTACATGGAGACCCAAAAGGTTCATGCCACCTAAGATTTGGTTTTCTTCTATTAAGTAGCTCAAAGCAAGTCTTCCCATGTCTCTTCACAGTTAGAACGCGGTTCAAAGTATAACATGTAGACGCCATAGCTTCGGTCCAAAAACCAACATGTAGTTTTAAATAAGCTAACATGGTTCGTGTAGTTTTAAATGAGGTTCGATTCTTTCATTCAACTATATAATTTTTTTTGGAGTGTAAGGTGCACTAAACTCATGAAGAATCCCACAACCATTACAACATTCCAACATTTGATTGTTTATGAACATTGTCCCTTTGTCACTTCGGTTTCTTTTGATCGGAAAATTTTACAAATTATCCAATTTATTGAATAGAATCATCAGGCTGTCAAATGTCTCATCTTTCGAATCTAAGAACATTACCCATGGGAATCTAGAGTAGTCATCAGTAACCACTAGATAATAGAGTTCACCAGCGACACTTTTCACATTGCAAACACTCAAAAGGTAAGTTGATAGAGTTAATGATCTTCGTTGGATGTGACTTCTTATTTTGCTTGCTTTTATGAAGCTCAGACAATCTTCATTCAAGTGCAAAATTTTAACATTCACCCTATCCACTAGTTGATTGTGAACTAGATAGTTCATCATCCTCACGTGAATATGTCGTATTCGGCGAGGCCACAAAACAAACTCCTTTTCTAATGCCTTTGAAATGAAACATTGAGCAGTACGAGAAGGTGTGGAAGTAGTACCCATGCTGAGAACATAAAAGATCATTCTTTCGAGGAGTACACATTAAAATCCACTCTTCAGGTATCATAAATACAGCTTTCAATACATGCACTCTTTGTTGGTAAAATAGGTTGAGAAGCCTTTGTAATAGATTTGTGAAATACTTAACAAATTATTCTCCAACTTAGTGATGTAATTCACTTTAAGAAAGATACCAATGCCATTAGACAATATGCCTTCACCAATTATTTACCCACCTTGGTTTCCAGCAAAGCCCACATACACTCATCTTATGGATATAACATCTTTAAGCAAATGTAGGGTACACATCATGTGTCGTGAGGCTCCACTATCCATTACCCAACGTGAATCATTGGATCTCGGAAGCCCATTCACATACAGTAAAGGATTTTGTGAAACAAGGAAACCCAAGCCTTCTTTGTCATGAGTTGTTTGATTATAACCACAAAGAACAATTCATCACAAACATCAAATTCTAAGTCACTTGTTAAGACACTTACTATTGAACGCTCACTTGACTCCTTATAAATTGATTTATCCTTTTTAAAACAAACAGATGGACTAACCTTTAACTTAACAGATTTAGGTTTTACCAACACTTTTCACAGGTTGTTTCTTGCTATAAAAACTTTTGCTTTTATGTTCTAAACTTTCACCCTTTTCAAAAACACTTTTCACATTTTCAATGTTTTGAGACACGACAAATGGCCTTTTCAAGATTTGTGTAGGAACAAATCTTGGTGGAGTTACCTTCTTCACGTCAACTGATTTAAGTTTCAGTTTTGCAGCATTTTTCACATAGACACTCTTTTGAGTATAAACATGATCATGTTTGAATCGGTTATGACATGCATAAATAAAATGACCTACCTCATAGCAGTTAAATTATCTTCTTCGGTCAATAAACTTATTTACCGAAGGTATTTGAACTTAATCACGTTCAGTTGTTTCTTTGAAAATTATTGATTGGATTGCTTTCTAAAAATTCCTTTCTTTTCAGATTTGGAAGTTACTCCTTTAACTAACATATTCTTTTTAAAAGTATCTTTGTTCCTGTTAATAGTTTGTTTAAAAGGACCATGAATTTGTTTCTCATGATAGAAACTTGTCATTGCAAACCCTTTTGAATCATGTTCACACTCATCAATTTTACTCACTTTGCCTTCAACTGATTTCACATAAATCTCAGATAATGAATCACATAAGACATTCTCGACAACTTTAACACAAACCTCACTTTCACACTCAGAACTATTTCCAATGTTAGTAAAACATATATCAACAGACTCAGGAAAACACAGTTTAGAGTCATTCAGTGAAGTTGTGAGCTCCACGTTCAACGCCTTTCTGAAACCATCATGTTTCTTTGGAACATAGGAATTACAAATAGGAGGTGGAACCGCATGATACTCCAAACCATGTTCACTATGATCAATTACATTGTTCCCACCAACCTTTGTTTTGGGATGAATTTGATCAATCACATATCATGATGCCTTGTAACTTTTCAGTTTCAAGTCCACTCTCTCAGTTTCATTCTTTATTGATTGTAATTCCTGTTTAAGAGAGGCATTTTCATCTATATGTATGTAGATAGCAATTTTCTTATCTTCAATAGTGTGTTTAAGCATTAAGATGGTTTTTTCATCTTGTAAAATCTTATTCCACAAGCTCTTTTCACACTTTTGTAGTTTATCATATGCTTCTTTTACTCTCTTAAAATCTTTGAATATTGCATCATAACTTGTTTTAAGATTTTTAAGTTCAAAGTTTTTAAACTCACACTCATCACTTGGTAACTCACATTTCTCACAAATAAATACATTATATTGAGAAATTACATGAGTTGCCATCAATTCTTGTTGAACGTGTTCAGTCATTTCAATAGCTTTTCCAAGTTCTTGAACTTCAACTTGAGAATCTTCGACCATAACTTCCTCATCATGCTCACCAAAATCTATCTTTCCATGTGGCATCTCCTCACCTTTAAACCATTCCGCAAAATTTTCAATAATATCAAGAGGAAATATAGGTTTGAACAAGATTAGGAGTAATAGGATGATTCTTGTCATAAGTGTGTGGCAAAGATTCTTCTTCAGCATCATTTGACTCCTTATTGACACAATCTCAATATCATCTCACTTCTTGTCAGCTTTGATCTCAACAGCAATTTCCTTAGTCTTCTTATCATCCCCACAAACAATTGTTTCTTGATCCATAGCAGTTTTAGCTTCCTTAGTTCCCATAATACTATTCTCAACATTAGTATTTACAACCTTAGCAACATTAGCTTAAAAATACTTGTTCCGGTTAAAACATTCATTAACTTGTAAAGCATGACATGCCTTTTGAGAAGTAGAGGCTTCATTTGGTTTCTTGGGGGTAAATGGATCAACATGAGTTGATGAATTTCTGTGGTAGATGGCTTGTTTGTTGTAGTCTCTTCCAAATAGATTTGACCCATTATCAGCAAGTTCCTTATTTATGCATTCTCTTTTGAAATGCCCATTTTCCTTTCATTTGAAACATCTCACCTTTGATTTATCAAATCCAAGCTTAGATGTATTACCATCAAGGCGATTTCTTCAATTAATTTCCTTAAACCATTGAGCCCTTATAATTACACTTGCAATACACCATCTAATGTCAAGCATCTCCATTTCTTCGGGATCAATTTGATCATAATATTTTTTTTCATACTGAAGTTGCATATTCTACCAAGAATAAGGCATTCATATGGCTCCAACACAGATCCCAAAAATGCCATGTGTTCCTTGACATTAACAGCTATAAGACAGCATTTTTTATGTTTACAACAATGTTACAATGAAGTGCATCAGTGTTTTGGTTTTTGGATGTTTGAGATAGTTTCTCGGATGACATTGTGCTTGATTAACTGCTTGATAATTGAGGAGTTTGTGGAATACTTTGTTGATTTCACTAAAGAGCAGCTCTTATATTATCAGTACAGTAAGAATTTTGAATTTTGGGTTTTGATGTACCACAGCTTGAGAACTTTATGAAGTAGAGACCAATATCTTGTGAAGTAGATGAACTCTTCATTTTATGTTTGTTCCTTAGTTCCAATTCTCATGCTTCCAATTTCTCAATGAACCTAGCCGAGTTTAATCATTTACATGAACCAAGATTTGCTTGTTGAATCATATGCAAACTTATTAATGTACTTATAGTCAGGCTTTTCTATTCCCAAATGATTCATTTCGTTCACCTGATGTCAATACCTTTCTATAAATAGAGTAAATGATTCTCTTTTCACCATTGTGAAGATATCAAACTCTCTCTTTAGAAGTGCCATTTTACTTTTCCACTTGTCAGGATTCTCTCAATCCCTGTTCAACAAAGCTTTTCAAATGGAATAACATGATCCATTGTATTGAAGCAGTTGAAAAGTTTCAGCCTTGATTGATTGTTGGAAAAGATTAAATATCTTTTTTTCCCTTAGAAAGGTTGCTTGATCTCTAACATCAATTTGAGATAAATGATAATGGATATGTTCTCATTTTTAGGAACAATATATTTCTTTTCAACAACAGTCTAAGTATCGTAGTTCAACGCTTGAACATAGGTCTCGAACTTGTCGCCCATGAAGGATAGTCCTCCATCTTTAGAATATTTGGAGACTTGTTTGAAGTACCCATTTCATTCTCCAAACTCAGATAAAGAAGCAAGCTTGATGGTTGAGATACTAAAGAATTCATGTAGTCCATTTTCACAAAATGACTAACCACAAATATGTCTTCTATCCGTATAAGCCATAGAAGAACATATCTTCTAGCGTATAAGTCCTAGTAGCGGATCATACTCAAACAATGTATAAGTCACAACCAACCTATATGTTATAAGCAACATGTGAGTCACTTATTAGTAGAACACTTATGCGCTGGAATACTTATGCACCAGATAAGATATCCGTTTTCGTAACACGTATGCTAGAAATCATTTTTGCAATTTTGAGGATGCAAAACACCTTAGTTGAGTTAGAATCTTTGTAGAACTGAAACTAATAACAAAAACTCTTGTGCCAAATTGGTAAAAATGTGACGGTAAAATCATCTGTTTTATAGAAAGCCTATGAAAAGAGATGAAACTTGTGTTATTCTAAGTAGATAATGAACCCAATACTCTGATACCAATTGAAAAAGACCACATTCCATTAATGTGTAGGATCAATATGACAATATAATACTATCTACTCTTCAACACTATGCACGGAATTCATAATGAGATGAAATAAACACGAGTAATCCTTTTGAATCTCTTCTCTTTATATTAATTAAAACAGTTTCAGTGATAGCATATATTACAATCTTTCAGCTCAAGTACTTTGAAAATGAACTACAACTAATCATAATGCATAAGTCTAGTATTTATATACCTGGATAGCACATATACGGTGTATATGACATATACGACACATATGTTATGTGCCGTATAAGTACATATGCAGACTTATGGATTATAATATACAAAACTACATTCCAAACTTTTTGGAATACATACAAGACCCTAGTATTAGATATTTATGCGCTAACAATAACGATATACATGTTTCTAATCATATTCTTTGTTAGCCATGTGATTATAAGAGTAATGCATCATCAAAAAAACCTGTTATTTCTGATACAAATTTAATGAAGTTTATTAATCTGATTAAATGTGATAAAGTAAAAAGTGATTGGGTTTACAAAATGAAAGGGGTTAATAAAGTATATAATGAACATTATATCCCTTTAAGTTAGATTAAGCCTGAGTTAATTGATAGTGTGCTTAAGAATGAGACATCGAGCTTGAATGATTTTGAAAAAGTTTTTGAAAAATCAAAAGTGATTAATATGTTTCAAGTGAAAGAAAGGTCAAGTTTGCTAAAATGATCAAGTTTGTGAAATCATCATGTTTAGATTCATTAAAGAATTATTTTGAATGTTCTAACCATGATTTTTACAAAAATAAATATGCAAACAAGACATAAAATCCTAAAGTAAAGGTTATGACTTTTCAACCTTGTGAGTCACACTTACTTGTTGATTCACAACAAATATTAGTGGGTATGAGAACGTTTTTCTTATATGGAGAACGTGGCCATGTTGCTAAAAAGTGTGAATCTAGGGTGAAGATTAATGGAAATTCAAAGGAACAAGTTCCTATGATTAAAACCATCTTGAAAAGACAACCTACTCAGGTCAAGGTT
This sequence comes from Bidens hawaiensis, assembly GCF_021521415.1. NCBI lineage: Eukaryota > Viridiplantae > Streptophyta > Magnoliopsida > Asterales > Asteraceae > Bidens > Bidens hawaiensis. The sequence goes on along the minus strand of NW_027491237.1, from coordinate 800,367 downwards.
GATAACACTCATATAATATTTAATGAAGTTAACCCTAGGAAGGTTGTGAGGGTTATTTTTCAAGAGTCTAAAGTATCTAACAAAAAGATTGAGCTTGTTAAACCTCTTTGTAAGAATGTAAACACTAGTGTAAGTCCCGTGAAAGGATCTTTCAATGTAATATCAGCTTAACTCGTTGTTAGGCGGAATCTAACACGAGTGGATTCAATATAACACAAGAAAAACACAATAAGATGCTTCAAAACACACATATATTCACGTCGGGTGCTTAAGCACAATAGGTTACAGAACAACCAATACTTCTCTCTCGCCTGTCTCTCTTGCGTCCACAAAAAAGTTAACCTAGTTACAAGGTTTATATAGAGACTACACACAAGCCTAACACTACCCAAAAGCCCACCGAGATCCATGTGATCTCGATTCACAATTTAAGCCCAAAACCAAAGTATAAACCAGATAAGTAGTAGCCCAAAAATCTCCCCCTTGGTTTGTATCTTCAATATCAATCGTGCTCTAGTATATTTGCATCCGCTTTGTTGTATGTACCAGCCCACAAACTGGCACGAATGATAGACCCAACCATGCGTGTATACTCCTTAGCTACTAGCTCGAACAGTGGTTCAGCCATGATTTGAAAATTGCTAAGAATTTTGACGATAATTCGGAACTGTCCCATTCTTAGACGAATGACGACCGTAGCTATCTCACCATCGTTCATCCAGAGTTTCATTTCATCCAGAGCTCCATCGGGGATTCTTGTAGTGAGCGGAATGTATGTTACCTTTTAGTTGATGGCCACATCACATTAACAATGGTTTTCCTAGTCTTTGGATCTCGAACTCCTTTGGCTTTCTTCAAAAATGATTCGGCTGTGGTCTTATTTGGGAATTCTCGATCTACTTGATTCCTTAGAAAGTTCCAGAAGTCGTTATCCTTCTTGTTGTTGTTGGGGTTGTGAAAAGGAGCGTTAATCAAGTCACTTAGGTCAACTTTTGTCCATGACCAAAAGTCTTTCATCTTCTTGTAGTATTCAGTGTTGCAAGACCTCCTTTTCACCCACCACATAGCTTTATCAATATCGAATCTTTTTTTGAATTCAACAATGAAATTATTAGGTTGATCGGAAGATTCCACATTCTGATTTGAATTCTTCATTATCAGAATATTGTTTTGGATCCTTTCAGCTTGTTCGGCTGTCTTTGGAGGAGTAGCAAGATATTGTTCCAGTGGCTCAGAAGCATCAATAATAGAAGTTGGACGCCCATTAGAACCACTGCCTTGATTGTCACCAGTTTTCTTCGCAGCACAATCATCACCACTCTTAAATTCATCTCAAAAGTTCTGAATCAGTTTTTGCTGGAGGTCTAAATATAGTGCAGTAAGACCACCCATATTAGCCTGAAGCTTTTGTATCTTTCTCAGTATTACTAGCTTCAAGCTCTTGGATTCGCACATCCTTCACCACCGAGTCTTTTTCAAGTTCAAAAACTCGTCTTTTCAAGGATTTTACATCAACTGGTTTAGCCTCATAAGCAATTCCCTTGCAATTATCTTGCAAAAATTTGTCTTGTACTGCCAGAATGGGTGCGATCTTGTCAACGGCATTTGAACTTTCTTGACCAATTGGGTCAGACGATCCTAATGGTTCATCTGTGGAATGATTGTGCGCTTCGAACTCGAACTCATGTGTAATGTCATCAAATATCTGTTCATGAGTTCGTTGATCAGCAGTGGACGAACATTGATCAACTTGAGCTTCAATTGTTTCGGGCTCAAAATCTTTTGGTTGGCTTGTTGGAGTATTTTCAGTAACTAGCACACCCAGTCTCGTATCTTTCTTTCGTATTTTTCTTGGAATGAGATCGGTGGCTGGTTCTTCTTCAATTTCGTCAGCATGTGTCGCAGTGACTTATTGAGGAGGCTTCAATGTAGTCGACTAGAGCTTTTCTTTAAAAGCCTCAAACTCTTTCATTTGATCAACAGTAGGTACTGATTGTTCTTCCTGGTGCTCAGTATTCATGTGTTGTGATGGAGAATTATAAGGCTCATCATCATCAGAAATCGTCTCATAAGCAGCTGTGAATCTCTGAGCCGGAGTCACATCTTCATCAGCAAGAGCGGAACCAGGACCAGCAGTAACAACCTCTATTTCAGCAAACTTTCCAAATTTAACCAACTAATGAAGTCCTTTGTAGACCACTTTGGCCCCCTTTCTTGATTACTTCATCAACCCAAACCTATTAGGACCCAAAGCTTTTAGATCAAACGTTTGTACAAATTTGATGAGATCATGATAGTGAGAGTCGAATATCATCTGTAGAAACCTCGGGTACATCAAGAACATCTCCTTTTTCTTCCCCTTGAGGTTGCTTATCATTTCATCGAACACAAACTTGGAATAATTGTAGTTTCAATCTGTGATCAAAGCAACCACAACCGACATCTGAATGTAGCTTATCTCATTAGAACCCCTCCCTTTCATCCTGAGACACACATGAAGAATGTGTGAATCAAGAACCTCCGATATGGATGGAATAGCTTCTTGATGGCTGGAGGGTAGGATTCTTCATATCCCATTCTCATAGCTATTTCAGCAACAACATCAGTAGAGTATTTTATTGGATAATCGAGTTGATCAATGAACAACAAAACCTCACCAATAATAGCATCTGAAATAATAGGCTTCTTTTGGATCTTAGATTCAATCACCACAGTTCCCCAACACATCTTTGATGGAAGCATGATTCCAAAATTCGATCACCATCTTCTTGCAAATGATAGGAGTTTCTCGTAAAGCGTGAGAATTTATGCACGTATTAAGCCCCATGATTATTGACTTGAAATCCTTGTGGATAAAAGGTTGATCATATAAACATCCAACAATGTTGTGAGTATCAATAAATTTCAAAGATGAATGATAGCTATTACTACAACAAACAACTCAAGTTAAAAAATGTATTCATTTAAATGGATAATCACTTATCATATAGTATATATATAATTAACATCTTTTTTAAAGAAAATGGACTAGAAACACAAATATAGATAACGCCATTCCTTATTTGTAAAACAGTTTCAATTATATGTGATTTAGGCAGTTTTAGTTTAAAGGCTGAGTTTTCTGTCTAATAGATGGGTTTTCGGTGGGTTTTCAGTCCAATAGTGAGGTATTCGGTACCAAACTATTCATGAAGGACCCAGTACAGCCGAGAACCTGAGTTCTCGGTTAACCAAAAAGGGTTCTCGGTCAAACCTTGACCGAGAACTCTTGTGATCTAGGCTAGTCACAGGGTTCTCTGGTTGACCAAGGGTTTTCGATCAACCAACCCCGAGAACCCAAGATCCTGAGATCTCCGTAGATCTCGGCATGAAATCCCTTGGGTTCTGCCTTGAGTTTCGTGTCGTCTTCCGAAAACCATCAAAACACCATTTACGGAGAACCTGCAACTTCATGAAAAGTCATAACAAATCAAACACACACAATATTCATTCATTACAAACATGCATCTTAATTAAGTATCACAATCTAAACAATTAGTTAATTAACCCAAAACACTCATTCCGTCTAAAGAAGGTTCAACAGTGACCCGAGAACATTTTTTCAAGATTTCATATACCTTTAATACCCAACGACTCTGATGATCAAGTATAACTTTGATAGAGGCAAAGATGTATGAATCAACGACTTAGAGTTTTGGGGTTTGAGAGGATTAGATCATTTCACATTCAAAATAATGACACCAATAATGCATACTAATGCCTTTTAAACTTCAAAACTACATGTCTTGGCAGAAAACCCTGATGGGCCAAGAACATGAGTATACTTGGGCAAGACCATAAGTACCAAACCATTTTAATTATAAAACCCTTTATGGGCCAATCTGATTGTGCCGAGAATAAATTTTCACAGACTCAAACATGGACTTGATCCATGTTTAAAACCGATCTCTTATAGCATTCGTTTCGACAAGAGTAAGCATGAGGTAAAAAATAAAACTAATAAGAAATAATAATAAAAAATAAAAATAAAACAAATATGAAAGAAAAAAATACAAAAATTTAATCACCCGATCTTCTTGTAATTTAGCAAATTTTGGGATAAGATTTCAGTTTCTATAACAAAGTGGCCTTTTAAGAAAAGATCCAAACATGGAATCATATTGATTAAGATGCTTTCACAATGATTCATTTTTAGCGTTATTATGACATAGAACCTTTAATTTATACCATTGTGCATCAATTACACCAGCAAAACTTGAAACAAAATTCAAGTGAGATAAAGGTTCCAGTTAATGTTCTTATAACGAGGAAACCTAAGATTGAATTATGCCGATAGGAAACAAAGGATGAGCCCAAACTGAGGCCTGGACTGTCTTTTTGAACTAATCACTTACTTGATTATGTAGAGTTCATTCAAGACTATTTTAGGATTCAAATGTATCATGGATAGTGGTTGTTCTCAAAATATTATTGGCAATCATAATCTCCTATCAAACGTAAAAGATATCAAAGGGTATATGGTGAATGCGGGTAATCAAGGGTGTTTTATTAAGAAGGAGGGAGAAGTCTCAAATGGCCGTATTACATTTGAGAAGGTTAATTATTGTATCAAAGTCGATCATAATCTATTGAGTATGTCATTGATTCGTGATAAAATGTTTACAACTTTTTTCACTAATAATGAGTGTGTAATTCTCAAATCAGGATTTGTTATTCCTGAAGGCATGATTGTCATGCGATCACCTCGATCGAATGATATTTATTTCCTTGACATGGGGTCAAAAGTGACTTCCTCATTGAAAACAACAGGGGTTGTCTCTGAAGCAACAGAGAAAGATACGATCATGTAAGTCCTTAGAACGGATATTTCAATGTGATATCGCACAATCTCGTGATTATGAAGAAACTAATACGAAATGATTCAATATTATGTAAACACACACTCGAAAAACAAAAAAAAGTATGCTTCAAAACACACCTATATTAAACGTCAAGTGCTTAAGCACAACCGGTTACACAAACACACCGATATCTATCACGTCTATATTTTGAACGACCAACCTATAATAAACCTAAATACATTGTTTATATAGGTACTACACACAAGCCTATAACAACTCAAAAGCCACCGAGATCCAAGAGATCTCGGTTTACAATATAAGCCCAATAATAAGTACAAATCATATAATACTAGCCCAAAAATCTCGCCTTTAGTTTGTATCTTCAACGTTAATCGTTCTCAAGAATATTTGCGTCCGCTTCCTTGTAAGCACCAGCCCATAGACCTGTTCTGATAATCGATCCCACCATTCTTGTATACTCTTTTGAAGCAGGCTCGTACAGTGGCTCAACCATAATTTGAAAGTTGCTAATAGTTTTAATATCTTTTTCGCTAAACTTCAGTAAATCACATGGGTCGACAAATCAAAATTGTCCTTTTTCGTAGATGGATAAGATTCGTAGCCGTCTCAACATCATACGTCCAGAAAGTTATCTCATCTAAAGCCCCATTTGGAATTCTGGTAGACAGGGAATATGACTTGCCTTCTTAGTTGCCGGCCACATAAAATTGACCATTGTCTTCACCGTCTTTGGATCTCGGATCCTTTTGGCTTTCTTTAAAATGACTCTGCTATAGTCATATTCGGGAATCCTCGATCAACTTGATTTCTCAAGAAGTTCCAGAAAGCTATAGACTTTTTGTCATTGTTGGGGTTGTGAAAAGGAGCATTAATAAGGTCACTGAGATTAGCCCTCGTCCATGATCCAAAATCCTTCATCTTCCTGTAATACTCGGTATTCCCAGACTCCTTTCCTCCCCCAAATGGCTTTATCAATATCAAACTCCCAAGACACGACACCTGACCGATCACCATACTTGTCACAAAATCCCTTTATAAATTCAATGATGACTTTGTCAGGGTGATCGGAAGACTCCACATTATGCTTCGAATTCTTCATAATCATAATCTTCTTTCAAATTCTTTCACTATTTTCGGCTGTCTTTTGAGGGGCAGCAAGGAATTGTTTAATTGTTTCAGAAGTGTCAATGTTTTAAGCAGGACGCGAACTGGAACTACCACCTTGACTGTCAGCAAGACCCTTTGCATCAACGTCTTCACCACTTTTGAACTCATCTCCAAATTACTGAATGAGCTTTTGTTGGAGATCCAAGTATATAGCAGTGAGGCCGCCCATGTTTGCCTGAAGTTCATTGATCTCTAAATCTTTATCAGAGTTACTTGCTTCAAGCTCTTGAATTCATACATCCTTCACAACCGAGTCTTATTCAAGTTCAAAGATTCTTTGATGTAAGGATTGTACATCAACAGGTTCAGCATCAAGGGTGATACCCTTGCCTTTATCTTGCATCGCCAGAATGTGTGCAATCTTATCGGTGGCGCTTTAAACTCGATTAACCAATCGGATTAGACGACCCCGATGGCTCGTCTATGGATAGAATATTATCTTCAAACTCGAACTCATGAGAAATCTCATAAAATATCTGATCTTGAGTTCGAGGTTCAGAAGTGGATGGACATGTATCAACTTGAGCTTTCGTGGTTTCAGGCTCATGTTCCTTTTGTTAGCTTGTCGGTGTAGTGTCTATAACCAGCACACCCGGTCTCGGATCTTTCTTTCGCATTTTTATCGTAATAAGATCGGTGGCTGGTTCCTCTTGAATATCTTCATCTTGTGTCGCAGTGACTGATTGAGGAGATTTCAATGCAGTAGACTGGAGCTTATCTTTAAACATCTCAAAGTCTTTCAACTGATCAGCAATAGGTACAACATCTTCTTCTTGGTGCTCAATCTCCGTATGTTGTGATGGAGAACTATCTGGCTTATCGTAATCAGAAATAGTCTCATAAGATGTAGTGAACCTCTGAGTAGGTGTCACATGCTCATCAGCAATCGAGGCACTGGCACTAGCAGGAGCAACCTCAGTTTCTGCAAACCTTCCAAAGTTGACAAGTTTGTGAAGTCCTTTGTATACAACTTTCGCCCCCTTTCATGACTGCTTCATCAACCCAAATGTGTTGGGACCCATGGCTTTCAAATCTAGCGTTTCTACAGATTTGACGAGGTCAGGATACTATGAGTCGAATATCATCTGTAAAAACCTCGGGTACATCAGACATATCTCTTTCTTCTTTCCCTTGAGGTTGCTCATCATATCATCAAACACGAACTTGGAGTAGTTATAGTTCTAGTCCATGATCAGAGAAACTATATCCGACATCTGAATTTGGCTGATCTCGTCTGAACCCCTTTTCGTCCTAATCTCGTCTGAACCCCTTTTCGTCCTAAGTGACAAGTGAAGAAGTGTGAATCAAGAACCTCCAGTAAGGATGTAATAGTTTCTTGATGGCTAGAGGGTAGGATCCTATATATTCCATTCTTCGAGCGACTCAGCAACAACATCAGTATGGTATTCGGTTGGGTGGTCGAGGATCACCATACAATATAACTTCACGAATAATAGTCTCTGAGATGACAACATGCTTTTTCTAAATCTTTTAGTCAATTGTCACAGCTCCACCCCTTTGGTTAATGGAAGCATTGTTGCAAAACTCTGTCACCATCTTCTTGCAAATGAAAGGGGTTTCTCGTATAGCATGAGAAATCCTGCATGTGTTGAGCCCCACTATCATGGACTTGAACTCCTTGTGTATAAGTGGTGGATCATATAAACATCCGACAATATTGTGAGTATCCACAAACTTCAATGGTGCTTGATCATCCATGACTGCAACAAACGAGTCAAGTAAATAGTGTATTCACTTGACTGGATAATCACTCAGTATTATAATTAAAGTTGACAACTTGGTTAAAGAACAAGGACCAAAAATGTGAATTTAGATAGTATTAGTCCTTATTTGTAAGTTAACGTCAATTTTAATGTATAATAAGTGGTTTTCGGTCCATAAGAGTTTTCTGTCCATAAACTTAGTTTTCGGTCCATGAAAAGAGTTCTCTGTCCAACATAGTTCAAGAAAAGTCATATACTACCGAGAAAATGAGTTCTCGGTCACTCAATGTTTGTTCTCGGTCACTGTTTGACCGAGAACCCTTGATATTATTGAGTATCTCAGGAGTTTTTTGTGTGACCCATTGTTTTCGTCAACCATCCCGAGAACTCAAGATCCCGAGATCTCTAAAGATCTCGGCCTCGGAAACCCTTGGATTTCATCTCGAAATACATGTCATCTTCTCCAAATCACCAAAACCACCATTAATATCGGAACAAGCAACTTTAAACACTCATAACATATTAACACACACCTCACAAACATCATAATTCTTTATCCTAGGTGATTTTCACAACTTGATTATCAAAAGGATCCAACTATTAGTTCCATTAAGAGAACATCCACAGTGACCCGAAAACCCCTTTCTCAAGTTTTTCATTTACCTATTTATCAACGTAGATCACGTAAGTTCTTGAAGAAAGCAAGAATGAGTAACTTAGACGCTAAAAAACTTAAGGATTTTCCGCTCAGAGAGAAAATTACTGATTTGAGATTTAAAATAAAAAGACCAATAATGCAGATGTGAGTCTTTTAAACATCAAAAATTTTAGATTTGGGCCGAAAACCCTAATGGGCCGAAAACATGTGATGAACATGGGCCAAACCATTAGATCAAATCCAGACTTGGGCCGAGTACTAATTTCCAAGCCCAACCATGCCTTGATCCATATTAAAAAAAAGATCTCTTATAGACTTCGTTTCGACAAGAGTAATCATGAGATAAAAATAGAATTAATAACAAGAATACTGGTACAAGAATAATTTAATCACCCAGTCTTCTTGCAATTTTAGCAAATTTTGGGATCAGATTTCAGTTTTAATATACACGCAACCTCTTGAGAAAAAATCCGAACATGGAATCATATTGATTAAGATGCTTTCATGATGATTCATGTTCAACATTATTATGACATAGAAAGACAGATTGACAGCAGGTATACTGAACTTAGCAAGACTTTCATTGCATCAGTGATACGAGTTATGTTCAATTAGGCATAAATATTAGATGGATATCACTCATGGACCTGCGATGCCTCCTATCTCTTCTCAAAGCATATAAAAAATTTATATATAAAAGAAACTTTTAAGCTTTAAGGTTGAACGTTGGACTTACAAGCCATCCATACTTACATATATTCGATTCAGAGAGTTTAGGACTTATTTGAATGCCCCACCATTGTAGTTATATTTTGACCCTTTAAGCTTTTGAAAAACAAATTTTAATAACACAATATTTCTATATCCCTTCCTAGGGTTAACAGTTATTTAGCCAACTAGACTCATCCCGCGTTTGACACGGTTTGTAAAATAAAACACCTTTAAAATATCTACGCAATCAATATATAAATAAAGAATATGATTTTCCCCCAAAAATATTTATAAAAATAATCAAAACAATTCCATTAAAAACTAGGGGGTTTCAGAGAAACTCACGGTTCGAAACCTTTTTGTCCAAAATGCGCGGGTCCTATATTAATACACGTTTTGTTAATAAAAACCTTGTTTGAGTCTTAGTTTATAAAATACTTTTATTTATTATTCCTACTCTAATGTCCACGCTAGCACTCAAGCAAAAAGACTCTCAACAAACACGTATAGTTCGGTTTTTCATTGAATATTGTCTTATTAATTAAATTAATTGATAAATAAAAATAACATATAAATATATTAAATATTAAAATTTCGTTGATGGAGAATTTAAAAAAAATATTAATTTTGTTATTTTTAATAAATCTTGTCGGTTTCGTCGGTTTTGCCGGTTTTGTCGGTTTCGGGTTTTAAAAACGAACCGATTGGTATTTCTTATAAAATATAACTTTTATAACTTGGAAAACATTTGTTTTATATATATATTAGTTATGTTTTGGGAATTTTTTTATAAAAAGATTTCATTTCTTATTTTTTTTAATATTTTCTTTAATTAGTAACTTTTGACGTTTTCATGTCGGTTTTTCTGACACGAACCGTCTAGGACCAAGTCTAGTCATTTTGTACTATTATCATATATCAACCTATGTTATATATTAGTTTTATACAACTTTAGGGGCTGTTCTAAAACAGTCTCTAACCGTTGTGTCGGTTGACTTTTTAAAGTCGGTTTTTCGACCGTTTAAGTTACCGACAAGTAACTTAGCAATTTCTAACCAAACATCCTATGCACTAAATATACACATTATAACCTATAATTTGTCCTATATTTCCATATTTCAACAAATCATTCAAATCATTAAGTTCATGTATTCCATAATTTCCTAAGTGTTTATTTGACCAAGTTTCTTACTAAAGTAACTTAAAATTCTTGTTAACCTTTTTCAATACAACCTTCCCAAGTATTATCAAGTAGCCATCTTGTTTATATCATTCAACTATTTTGATCTAAATCTCTTGATGCCCAAGGATGTTTTAAAGAGTCTCAAGTGGTGGTACGTTGATGGTCAGACAGCTGAAGCTGTTATGGAAGATGACGACGAACAGGAGATTCTGAGAGTGTATGATCCCATGCACTTGGTAAATTTGTCTCAAGCTGATTTGCAGGTACTAAACGATAAGAAGATATTCTACATTCCTGCGTGGAAAGATGAAGCCAAGAAGTACCAGAGGGTGGTCTCTGTCTGTGTAAGACAGGGCGTTCATGCTTGAAGACGGGTAGCACGAGATTTTTGGGATTACCAGACACGAGAAAGAAGATAGAGATATGAAGCTACTGCCAAGGGGGAGTCTGTTGGTGCATAATGTCAGTAGTTCAGTATCTTGTGTTTTGTCTGTGTCTGTAATCGTTTAGTTTGTTTGTAACGTTTTGAATATTGTTTATTGTATGTTCGCTAGTGTTAGGCGAACTTGGAGGATAAGCGAAGTTATGACAACTTCGCCTAGTATGTTAGGCGAAGTTGTCGAGGTCTATTTAAACCTCCACTTCGGCTTTTAGGGTTAAGTTTTTCCTAAACAAGTTGGATTGTTATCTTTAGCTTCACGTGTTGGCTTTGGTATTATATCACTTTTATCATTCTATTCCGTGTCTTTATCTATCGTTTCAACGTATTGCTTATCTTACACTCGTATCGTATTACATGGGGATTCCGCACCCTCGTGTTACGAGATACTCCTGTGTAGATCCGGCTGGGAACCTACATTTGGTATCAGAGCATTTGCTCGTCATTGCGTGGTTCGGGATTATCACACGGGTGTTAAGATCGTTCCGTTTGACTATTCGCGGAACGAGTTTACGTTGAAAGACCTCGTTTTTGTGTCTTGCCCATCTTCCCAAATCAAATATACTTCTAAATCACCCTCGCCCCTCGCAATCAATCTAACCAAACCTGCAAAATTCAATTGTTCGTCAAGCGAAGTTGCCGTCACAAAAAGTAGGGTTTAGGCGAACATATAAGTGTTTGGCGAAGTTGATTAGCTGCGAAGTTAAGATACTAGCGAAGTTAGTGATCAAGCGAAGTTAAGGAAACTGCGAAGTTAGTGGGCTGCGAAGTTATAGATCCAGCGAAGTTGCAGACTAGGTGAAATTGTATTAACTTCGCTGTTCGCTGTTGACAGAATCTTGTTTCTCTTTTTTTTTTGTATCGTTTCTTTCAACTATGACTTCGATAAACATCACAGAACTTGTAAAGATGGAAGTTGAAGCCAGTTCAGCAACTAAAGCTCCGAAACTACTGAAGGGTACTGATTTCGTTGCATGGAAAGATCGTTTTGAACAGTATGTGAAGTATCAAGACGCTAAGATGTGGGTTTGCATTCAAGACGGTTACATTCCACAAATGTCCTTGTTTGAAGGTCGTGAACAGATTAAAAAGTACAGTAAGATGGAAGAGGATGAAAAGAAAATGTATGAGGCAGAGAGTAAAGCGCATGCAGCTATAACAATGGCACTTCCACAAGAGATTCTCCATACTTTCAAAAAATACAAAACTGCTAGAGAACTATAGGAAGCGCTAGAAAATAGATATGAAGGTAATGTTGGGATACATACATCCAAGACAAAGCTGCTAAAGACTCAATTCTCCGTATTAAAGTATCTGAAAAACGAATCACTTGATGATATTATCACACGATATTATCATTTGATGACCGAACTAAATAATTACTCCATTGAATACAAGGAAGAAGAGGTAGTAGAGAAACTTCTTGATGCTCTCCCATCGAAATGGGAAATGTACACTTTTCTGATGAGAGAAGATAAAGACTTTGCCAAGATTGATTTGGAAACAGTGGTCAATAAGTTACGAAATTTTGAACTTAACATGGTTCGGAAGGAGACACCAACTGATCAGGTTCTGGATCCGGGAATGTATGGTGCGAACGTCACTCCAAGCTCAAGTTCAAAATCAGAATTCACAACCTACTACTCAAAGGGAGAATCAAACTCAACTCATGATGGTCATGTGATTCTCAATATGGATGGTGATGTATATTTCGTAGCTGGAGGTAGTAATCCTTCAAAACCTCAAGTCACAACTGGAAATTTCTCATCAAATGTTCCAAGCTATAACTACTCATAGATGCCCATGAGTGTTAAATCAGCTGAACAACAGTTTGCTCTCTATGCATCCTTCATTGCATCTTATGAGAACTACATCAAAGGTAAAATAGTCGACCCTGCAACTTTGAATGAAGACTATGATCAGATCGATGCTGATGATTTGGAAGAGATGGACCTGCAGTGGCAGATGGCTATGATAGTAAGAAGGGTAAAGAGATTCATGAAGAAAATGGGTAGAAAGTTCGTTAGAGAAAGACCAGGGTTTGATAAATAAAAGGTTTGATGTTACAACTGTCAACAAAATGGTCACTTTGCTAAGGAATGTACAAATGAGAGAGTCGAACGAAGTCAGACCAGGTCTGCACAACAGAATGGGGGTGGTAGTGAAAATAAGGCTATGGTATCTCAACAAAACGGTCGATACAACTGGAATATAAAAGTTGAGGAGATGTTCGAACAGGCAAATCCGGTAAATGTTAGGACATGAAATGTCATGTGTATGTCCCCAGTTCTATCAGGATGGTTCGATATGAAAATAACGATCGTGAAACCAAGTTAACGGACTGAAAATGTCAAAAGAAACTGATTCGATCGAATCAGTGACTGATTCGATCGAACCAGGACTCATTCGATCGAATGAGATACTCATTCGATCGAATCAGTATACGATATATAAACGAAACTTAGGAAATTTCACAAGAGAGAGCACACATTACACACAGTCACGAACCTGCTACTGCCGAAAATCCTCTCTGCCAATCTTCGTCGTGTCGGTCTTTTCCTCCGTCCCTAGGTGTCAAACCGTCTTAGGAATCGTAACCGTGCGTTGTTGATCACCACCGAATCGCCGTGTTAGAGGATTCCGCACTCTAACACGTTGCCCCGTGAATCGTTGGGAAACCGTGTCCCGCATCGGTCCGACAAAGTGGTATCAGAGCCTTTGGTTCTTGATTCACGTTAGATTCGTGGTGAAATTCGTGTTTTTCTCGCGAAAATCGTAATTTTTGCCGGAAAATTCCGAATTTTTGGTGTTTTTGATCTTGGTGTTCGTCGTGTTCTTGTCAAAAACTGTTAAAATTGTCATATTTTGGTGTTTTGATCTTAGAATTGTGTGTTAAAAGTTCGAGTTTCGTCAAGAACGTTCTTCGCGTTCTTCGTGTTCTTCGTATTTTTGGTGGTTTTGATCCGTTTTTTGGTTGGTCTTAAGTTGTTTTTGTGTTAAAAGTCATATTTCGATCTTAATTTGCCTCTTGATCTTTCAAAATTCGTGTTTTTGATTCAAAATTCGAAAATCCGTCAAAATCTTCTAATTTTAGAATTTCCAGAAATTTCGATCGAACCAGTCTATTTTTGGAACTCATTCGATCGAATAGCCTTCCTATTCGATCGAACAAGTTTAAACTTTGACCGAATCAGTTTTTTTCCCGCCGAGAATTACTCCTAGTTCATTCGATCGAACCAGATTTGTTCATTCGATCGAATTAGTCACCATTCGATCGAATAAGTCTTTTATTCGATCCCCCGATTCGATCTTTGTCTTATTCGACTGTCAGAACCCGTTCGATTGAACCAGAAACTCTTTCGATCGAACCTCTCAATCCATTCGATCGAACCAGATTCACATTCGATCGAATAACTTTCAGAAGATCAGATCTGTATTTCAGAGAGACATTCGATCGAACCAGAACACATTCGATCGAATAGGTCACTCATCCGATCGAATCAAACCCATTCGATCAACAGTTCAACGTTAAAGCAAAGAAACAAAGATGGCTGCAAGTTCGAGTACCAACAAGAGGATTCAATCGATTCTCGAAAGTGATTCTGAATCGGGAAGCTATAACAAGCCACCAAAGCTAATGACTTTAAACGATTTTACAACCTGGAAGACAAGATTTCAAATTCATATAACAGGTGTAAATCCTGGACTTTGGGAAGCTGTTCAGACAACTTGGGTGCATCCGACAAATGATGATGGTGAGACTCTGAGTTACTTTAGGCTGTCTGAAGATCAAAGGATAGCCTTTGATGCTGAGAAGAAAGCCTTCTCGTTACTGTCACAAGCACTTTCAAGCGATCTCTTCCATCAGTTTAACCAGTTTACAACAGCGTCAACTCTTTGGAACGCACTGGTTGAACGATGTGAAGGATCTGACTCACTTAGAGAAATTCACGCACGGGAGCTCAAGCGTGAATTTGATTTGTTTGGTCCAGAATCGGGAGAAGACATTGAATCGTTACTGTCGAGATTCTATCATCTAATGTCAGAACTCAAGTCCTATAATGTCAAAACAACAGGGACTGAAAAGGTTAGATGTCTTGCTCAAGGACTTCCAACCAGCTGGAACACCTTCCTGACAGTAATGAGAAGAAGTCATCAGCTGGAGACGATTCTCCTGTCTGATTTTATTAAAGAAATCAGACAAGAAGAGGCTGAACTAAGAGCCTCCTCCAGAAAACCGAGATCAGCTTCTGACAAATCACTCTACATGTCAAA
Source organism: Bidens hawaiensis (assembly GCF_021521415.1). Classification (NCBI taxonomy): domain Eukaryota; kingdom Viridiplantae; phylum Streptophyta; class Magnoliopsida; order Asterales; family Asteraceae; genus Bidens; species Bidens hawaiensis. The sequence goes on along the minus strand of NW_027491237.1, from coordinate 785,348 downwards.
ACCTCCTATGTCAGATTCAACTGATCATGCTCCGATGAAGACCGCTTTTGTCTCCTCAACGTCAAATCAATCAAAGGGGACTGAAACGAGATCTTCCGTCCCATCATCAACTTCTGGAAATTCAAGTACTAACTCCGGACCCAAGTCAACGGAGAAAGCAACGTTGAATACTGAAGGCTTGGGAACAGTAACAGTGGAGGTTGCCAAAGAACACATGGCAACTCTAGGCACGATAATTGAGTCCTACAGTTTAATGGTGGCGGGTAAGCTAGGAAATAGTCATCTGGACAGTGATGACTATGAACAGCTTGACGAAGATGATATGGAACGCATAGACATTATGTGGGCTCTTGGCAGTGCGTTCCGAAGGGCCAGAAAGTGGACGAAGAAAACAGGTCAGGCCCTCTCAATAAACAACAAATCCAAGTTCGGCTTTGATAAAAACAAAGTAAAATGCTACAACTGTGGCGAACTTGGTCACTTTGCCAAGGAGTGTTCGAAGCCAAGAAGGGAAGGTCACCAATATCCCTTCCGAACCACTTCATCATCATCCACTCCTGCTGAAGCTGCTGCAACTGTCAACCTTGAGAGACAACTGGTCCCTCAAAATCAAACCGCAGCAAACAACGTCAACATCAACAATGAAACTGCTCTTGCAGTTCAAGGGGATGAAGGCGAGACATGGAACTTCAGCATCAACATGGCTGATGTCACAATAGTAGACGGAAACTCTGAAACCGAGTCTGTTGTTTCCTCGACCAATGAAGAATATATTGTCGATGAACCAGCTGCTGAAGTCCATGAAGAAGAACCTGAGGTTGAAGTGGTATCTTTGGAGATTAAGGAGGATCACGATAAAGAGTCAAATGTTCCTCAAATATCTCCATGTTCGACAATTCCCGCAGAGGCTGCTAAAGTTGAAGAAGTCAACGAAGTAGAGTCTAAAGCAACTTCTGCATCGTTTCTGGAAAAAGCTGGGAATCTTTGCTTTGCATTCATGGCAGAGACATCAAATGCCAAGGTAAGTTCTAACCCATCAACTCCCAAACCAGAAAATGTTAAATGTTTAAAATGTGAATTGTACGAACAAGAAATTCAATCTCTAAAAGAGAGAATTGAAGATCTCGAGGCTTACAAACAAGCAGCCTCAAGATCTTTAATGGAACTGACTGACGCGCTTGCACAGAATAAGGCTTGGAAGCAGAAAGAGTCTGCTTTTAAAGAAAAGATTGATAGCCTTAAGCGTCAGAACAAGGACCTTGAAATATGTGTTCTGAATCAACAAGATTCTATCAATTTTCACATAAATAAGAATAATGTTTTGAAAAAAGAATTGGAAAACTTGAAAGCTGATTTTGAATCATTGAATTTCAAATTAAAAAGTTACTCAAATTCATCTTATTTATTAGAACACATCATTCCCGAGTTCCGAGGCAAAAAGGAAAAAGGCGTGGGATATAACTATGTCCCACCCCCGATCCTGAATCAATTTGCAAGCACACCAGGAGCTGTGCCGGATGATGAATCAAATGATTATATACCCGAGGACACAAACCAAATTTCTAAGTCTAAGGGAAAAGAAGTCATTGACCCGGCTCCTGAGTCCAAACAAAATGTTGTTGCCACAGACTTAGGTTCCACAACTAAGTCGGGCCCACCACCATCTAAGTCAAAGGCAACAACAACAAGAAATTCTCAGAAGAAAAAGTTTAATCCTAAATCTGAGAAAGTCTATGTGGAACATAGTACCCAGTTTGTAAAGGAGGGTAACGTTAATGAAAAACATAATTTCCCAAAACACCCTCCTAGACAAACTACACCCCAAAATGTCAAATCCAGGGGGTACTATGATAACAGACAAAACCAGAGTTATTTCTCTCCACCAAGTCAAAGGGGGAGAAACTACTGTTTTTCGTGTGGAGAGGTAGGGCATATAGCAAGATTTTGCTATAAGTACACGGATCCTAAGCAGTACATATCGACTCCGGATCCGAGGTATGCCAAGTCACCTCCTAGGAGGCGACCGACCATTGACGTTCAAGGTCAAGAACGGTTTCACACACCGAGGTCGGTTTCTCCTCGGAAACCTCAGCCAACCTCACCACACCAATCCCCAAACCCCTCAGATCCAAAGGTTTCCACTTCGACAAGTGAAACTCAGTCTTCAACCATCTATCTCAAACATGTTGAGAAGAAGACTGACTTTTGGAAACCAAAGAAAACTAACACTGTTGACAACAATGTCAAACCAGAAAACAGTGTTAATGAGGGTAAATGGATTGAATTGTACATTCGTGATGAAAATGGAAAACCCAAGACTGTAAAGGCTTGGGTTTCCAATGATATTTAAACCCTTTTGTTTTTGTGTGCAGGTTGCTCTATATGATCCAAGATTCAACATGTGGATCATAGACTCAGGAGCTTCCAGGCACATGACTGGAAACATGAATCTCCTTTCAAGTGTCAGACAAATAAAAGGAGGTGCAGTTTCCTTTGCAGGAAATCAAGGAGGTTATATCACGGCCCAAGGAATTGTCTCTAATGGGCGAATTTCGTTTGAGAAAGTTAATTTCATCAAAGAGTTGGAGAACAACCTGTTGTCGATAAGTCAAATCTGCGACAAAGGTTTCAAAGTTATGTTTGACGACCGAGATTGCCACATCTTGGCTAAGGATTTCAACTTTCCTGAAGACAAGGTTTTAATGTCAGCTGCACGCCAGAGTGATCTCTACATTCTGGATATGGCTAAGGCAGGGTCATCGTCTCCAACGGCGACATGTTTTGTGTCCAAGGCATCCGAACGTGATACTGTCTTATGGCATAGACGGATGGGACACATAAATGTCAGGAACATGAACAAGCTTGTGCACAACAGACTAGTTGAGGGAGTTAATCTGAGAAGCTTTCGTCTCCCTGATTCGTGTGTGCAGTGCAAAGCAGGAAAGCAAATAAAAAGGTCCCACAAGTCTAAGAGTTTCCACTCGATTGATATTCCGTTGGAACTCCTTCATATGGATCTTTTTGGCCCAATAAGCGTCAAAAGTATCTCTGGGCACTCATACTGTCTAGTGGTTACTGATGAATATTCTAGATTCTCTTGGGTGTTTTTCTTGAAAGTAAAATCAGAAACGTTTGGATGTATACAACTGCTGGTTACAACTATTGAGTCTCAATACAATCTGAAGGTTCGAAGAATGCGGTCAGATAACGGTACAGAATTTAAAAATGCGAATGTTGAAAATTTCTGCAAAGAAAAAGGGATCGTTCAGGAGTTCAGTGCTCCATATGTTCCACAAATGAACGGGGTTGCTGAAAGGAAAAATCGTACGTTAATCGAGACAGCAAGAACAATGTTAGCCGACTCAGTGTTACCTGTTACGTTTTGGAGTGAGGCAATTGCCAACGCCTGTTTCACATTAAATCGGGTAGGCATTGTCAAGCGCCACGGCAAGACAAGTTTCGAGCTTCTTCAACGACGAAGGCCTAACTTAGAGCACCTGGAACCATTCGGAGCTCTTTGCACGTTACTTAAAAGGCACGTTGATAATAAGTTCGAGGAGAAGATTATCAAGGGTTATTTTCTGGGTTACAGCGTACCTCTCAAAAGGGTCTTCAATAGAACAACAAAATTAGTTGAAGAATGGTACCATGTCGATGTTCAACGCTACACAGAACCAGCCAAGGGGACAGGAGAAGACTGGTTGTTTGATTATGACAAATTGTTCAAGTCTTTCAATCTGTATGAGATTGCTATTCAAATGATGTATGAGGCGCAAAATGCACCTCCTGATGAATCTTTGCAATCTTCAACTCATCCTGGTCCGTCATCATCTTCCTCCACAGAGTCTAGCGATCAAGTTCAAGAATATTCCGAATCTGAATCTGAAGATGAATCTCCAGCAGATGATGTACAATCGGCACCAACTCAGGTTACTTCACAACCTTCATCGTCAAATCAAGAAGTGCCGAATGCAGATCAGCCTCTAACGTCTACTTCAGAGGCACCACAATCCGCTCCAGTTCCTGAGCCGAACTTAACTAACTTGGAACAAAATGTTGTCGTTCCTGACAATCCGGTTGTTAGGACTGAACGTGATCATCCACAAGACAACATTATAGGGGACATTCAACAGGGTGTCAAAACTCGTCGACAGCTGAATTTTGGTCTCTACACAGAAATGATGGAGTCAGGATCAGTTGCTCTTAATGCCCATGAATGCTTCTTAGCACAAGAAGAACCACACAGCACCACCGATGCTCTGAAAGATCCCAACTGGGTCTCAGCCATGCAAGAGGAATTATTGCAGTTTAAAAGACTTGGTGTGTGGAAGCTGGTGGATCTCCCCAAAGGACAGAAGAAAATTGGCACTAAGTGGGTACTAAAATGTAAACGTGACGATCGTGGAGTGATTGTTCGCAACAAAGCCCGCCTGGTGGTCCAAGGGTTTAGGCAAATCGAAGGCCTAGACTACAATGAGGTATATGCTCCGGTTGCTCGTTTGGAGGCAATCCGGATGTTCTTGGGGTATGCATCTTTCAAGAAATTCAAAGTATATCAAATGGACGTCAAGAGCGCCTTTTTGTACGGTCACATCGAAGAGACTGTATATGTGGCACAACCTCCAGGTTTTGAAGACCCATATCACAAGGACAAAGCCTATCTGCTCAACAAGGCTTTGTACGGTCTTCACCAAGCCCCGAGAGCTTGGTATAAAGAACTATCCAAACACCTTCTGAACAACGGGTTTAGAAGGGGAACCATTGACTGCACGCTATTCTCAAAAGAAAAAGAAGGAGATCTAATTATGGTACAAGTGTACGTGGACGACATCATCTTCGGGTCCACGAATAAAACACTTTGTAAGGAGTTCGAACAAGTGATGAAAGAAAAATTTGAAATGAGCTCCATGGGTGAGATGAAGTTCTTCTTAGGACTTCAAGTTGATCAAAAAGATTCCGGTATCTTCATTCACCAGACAAAATACGTCAATGACATCTTGAAACGGTTTGAGATGTTGAGTTCTTCTTCACAGGGAACTCCTTTAGAGGTTAATCACGGGATTAATCCTGACGAGAAGGGTGAATTGATCAATCCAACTCACTATAGAGGGATCATCGGATCTCTAATGTACCTGACTGCTTCTCGGCCAGACATAATGTTTGCTACGTGTCTCTGTGCACGTTACCAGTCAAAGCCGAAGGTCTCCCATCTGATTGCAGTCAAAAGAATTTTGCGTTATCTGAAGGGTACTCCAGATTGGGGTCTTTGGTATCCTTATGATGACAACTTCGATCTTCATGCGTATAGTGATTCGGATTATGATGGTTGTAAACTCGATTACAAATCAACAACAGCAGGATGTCAGTTCTTTGGAAGTCGTTTAGTAACGTGGCAATGCAAAAAGCAGACGTCAGTCTCCACTTCAACAGCTGAGGCGGAATATATTGCGGCTGCCAGTTGCTGTTCTCAAGTTATTTGGATTCAGCAACAAATGCGTGACTACGGTATTGAATGTACTACTACTCCCATATATATTGATAATTCTGCTGCAATTTCAATTACCAAAAATCCGGTCCATTTTAGCAAAACGAAGCACATCGAAATTCGATATCACTTCCTTCGTGACTGCTACGAAAAGAAGTTAATCGATGTGATAAAAATCCCCACTCAGGAACAACGCGCTGATCTCTTCACTAAAGCATTTGATAAACCACGGTTTTTATATTTACTAGAGATCAACGGCGTTAAACGTATATCAGATGATGTTCCTGAAGATATCATTTAAATTGTTTTCATTTTTTCTTTTCTTAAAAATTTGAAAAATCCAAAAAGATTTTGTTTTTTATAAATTCTTGGGGGAGAAAGGTTTCAAGAAAAACCAAAAACAATATAAAATACAAAAACCCAAAAACATTAAAAAATTTCAAAATTTTGAGAAGTTGATCTTGTTACAAGAAAGGTGATAGTACACAGACGCTATCATACTGAGACATCAAAAAGATTTGTTATTTCTGTACATCACTATCGCTTAAAATTATGTCGGTTACCTCAGTTTGATGGACACATTTTCGGATGTGTTTTGGTCCTTACTTCTACTAGTAGATTATGAGGATAGCCATTAACCAGATGACTGAAAGTGATCGGGGCGGGTTTTGATGGGTTTTTATTCTTTCGCTGAAAAATAGTCGGTTATACTTAGTTAGAAGGACACATACTCGTATGTGGTCGGTCCAGTTGATCCATTGGATCTTCAGGATAGCCGTTTACCTTAAGACTTTGACTTGATCGGGGCGAAATAATTTAAACGTTATTTTTTTAAAAGGCATTCATATATATTCAGAAAATGAGAAATTGATCCAACCTTGGAAAATGATAGATACACTGATTCTGTGTGCTTAACTAGTGAAGTTATTAGGCTTAAAAGGCTTTAGAACGGTCATTGTGTGTCATGGTAGCTTTTTATGGTGTGTAAAAGTAGATGTGATACAAACTAAATCTACTCGATTTTACGTGGAAACTCCTTAAGAGTTTTGTATGTCTTCATATATATCTTTCCGAATGATAGGCAGAAAAGCGATTACCCAGTCATACATGAGCCCATAAGTGTTCTGATTCCCGTAAAGATAGTGTGTGAAGAAACTGCAGTGATCCAGATTCGGGACTTGCAATTGTTTACTACTCTGAAGTCTATGTAACATTCAAAAAAAAAAAAAAAAAAAAAAAAAAAAAAAAAAAAAAATTTACCTTATGAGTGATTGAAACATTCTAGAGTTAACAATGTCAAGACTTCTCAATCATGGAGTAAAAAAGAAAACGGGAAGCAGATGAAGACACTTACAACCTTAATCAGACACTATGGGTCAAGGTCAATTCGGGGTGACTTGGGGAAAGCCAAATACGCTTTGAGAATAGATAGGAGGCATCATAATCTCTGAGTTGTTACCCACTTAAATTTTGAGACATAATTGAACCTAACTCGTATCACAGAAACAATGAAAACCATTTTAAGTTATTTACATGCTCACAACCTGTTTCTTTATGTCATAATACAGCTAAACACGGATCTGTGTGACAGTCACGTAATTAGTATGATTCCTGTTCGGATCTTTCTCACAAAAAGAATATTCATTATGTCTTGTTTAACTTCGTATATTCTGTTAAAAAAAAAAATAAAAAAATAAAAAAAAAAAAAAAAAAAAAAAAAAATGAAAAATCTCGAAAAGTCTCAGTAGATAGTCATATACGTCTGTATGATTTCTTATTATAGATCCTTCTCAACCAAAAATAATGTTTTTTAAATTTTTGTACAGTTGTTTATTTCAGTTTGAATATTAAAAAAAAAAAAAAAAAAAAAAAAAAAAAAAAAAAAAGATTTTTATTCTGAATTAATTTTTTTTATTTTATTCTGCTTTAATGTTGATGAGAAATCATCGTGACAGGTAGTCTGATCCCTGTCCCTCCCTGTAAATTTTTTGATAAAAACCAAAAAGATCTTATTTCTATTTATTTTTCATTTTATCTATTTCTGTTTGTTTGAGAATCGATGAGAAAACATCGTGACAGGTAGTCTGATCCCTGTCTGTTCCTACTAAATGTTTATCCAGTGTGTAGGAATGAAAGAAAACTTCATGCAGGTTGCTAAATGTTCATCTGTGCAACAGGCTGTGCATGAAAGATAGAATGAAGTGACAAGAAAACCCAAAGATGTTTGAGCCTGATATTTTCCATTTGTTACTAATGTATTATGATCTATATGTTCTGTAGGAACGAAGCTCTCAGGATTGGAAAATGTCTAAGAAAACTAACCAAGTGTCAAAAGTTTATGTTTTCGTGCAGGTTCAAAGGCATCACGATCGATGGACGGGAAATAAGAAATTTAAAAAAAAAAAAAAAAAAAAAAAAAAAAAAATTTTTTTTTTTTTTTTTTTTTTTTTTTTTTCAAATGTTTTCCCTCATTCGATCGAATAGGTTGCTATTCGATTGAATAACTCGATCGAATGGACAGTTTCGATCGAATCAGTGTGTGAGAGAATGCGAACAGTTGTGAAGAGACTCATTCGATCGAATAGAATCTCATTCGATCGAATGATCCAAACGAACAAGTCCATTCGATCGAATAAGTCCAAAAACAGTATAAATATTCAAACTTATTCGATCGGACAGAATTATTCGAAAAATATTACGGATTTTCTCTCTCAAATTTGTTTTTCTCAAACCCTCTTTTTGATCCGATCACTTTATTCAGTTTTTCACGTAGATTACAAAAATGTAAGTTTTACTTGTTTTTAACCGTGTTTTGATCGGGTTTTTGGTCGTTTTGGTTTTCCGGGTTCGGGTGTTCTTCATTTCCGGGCTTCTGCTTGAATGAGTCGAATCAGTCTATTCGATCGAACGAGTTTCTTATTCGATCGAATGTGACTTATTCGATTAGTAGTTCGATCGAATCAGAAGTAAATGATAAGATCTATCTCATTCGATTGTCTGTTATCGAACCAGATCTCATTCGATCGAATGAATAGCTCAACCGATCGAATGTGTTGCTCGTTCGATCGAACTAGTCCAGAAAATTTGAAAATTTTAAACGCATTCAGTCGTTTCGATATCTGTTCGTTCTAACACGTTTAAGTTTACAGATTCAATGGCTGAAGTTGCAGAAGTGGTTGCTCCATTCAAAACGTCTATCAAGCACAATATCGTGGCTTTCCGGGACGAAAAGTCTAGCCACGGGAAGGATTTTGCAACAGTTATCAAATTTCTGAAGAGGTCAAGGATTTCTGGACCTATCTCGAGGATCGTTGAGCCTATAATGTCAATTCAACAAGAGTTCTGGAGGAATGCCACGCACGACAAAACAGTCGTGCCGTCGGTTATTCGCTCCACGGTCAGAGGGCATGCCATCGTAATATCTGCCCAGGTAATCCGAGAAGTCTGCGGCTTTGTAGACTTAGAATCAGACCCTACATCATTACATCCTGCGGCAACTAGAGGATGTTTCGCAAGAATGAAGTATGACGGCGATCTCAATGCCGGTCTGCTTCACAAAGCCAACCTGTGCCCCGAATTCAAGTATCTGGCACACGTGGTGATGCATTGCTTGGGGCCTCAACGAACTAGCTTTGACAAGCTGAGGGAAAGCATGCAGTTCACCGTAGCTGCTCTAGTGATGAACCTCCCCTACAACTTCTCTCAAATGACGTTTGGTCATATGGTGGAAAACATCACGTTGAAACAAGGGAAGAGCGAGAAGTTTCTTCAGTACCCGATGTTCGTTCAGATGATAGTTGATACTCAAGCACCGGGTCTACTGAAAGAAAATGAAGGTGATGTGGTGAAACTGGACCACATGAAGAATGAGACTCTCAACCGTCTCAAATCCTACAAAGAACGTCCCACCAGGCCACCACTCAAACGATGCTTCGGGCATATAGTCAATCCGTCCTACAGGGCCCCTCCGAAGAGGAAGTGGAGAAATGCTGCCAGTGATTCAGACGTCGAGAATTTACCGTATCAGGAATCCAGCGACGATTCTGACACTGAGGAGGTGGCGGCCCCGGAAGACACAAGGACAGAAGAGGAAAAACAGGCTGATTGGTATTTAAATGTTGAGGATCTGGAGGCTGGTGAAGAAGTTAGAGCCGAGAAACAAACGGCTGAGATAGATGCGACTGAAGAAAGGCCTGCAAAGAGGCAGAAGAAGAAGGTTACAAGAAAGTATCGGAGTTTATTTTCCGATCAACCACGTCCTTCAATGGTACCATCAGTTGGGACTTCTGCTGCCCCTCCTGCTCAACCAGCACAGCCACCAACACCGCAGTCAGCACCACAACCTACTCCTCAACCTCAACCGGAAATGTCTATACCTCAAAAGGTTGCATCTGAAATTGCTGATCTTCACAAGGCTATGATGAAGATGTTATTGTTCAAGACAGAGCAAGAAGAACAGAATCGACTCAGAGATGAGCAGATTGCTAAACTTCAAGCTGAGAACGAAATGCTCAGGCTTGAAAACAGTCAGCTAAATGCTACTGTCGCTGAACAAGGATCTTCGATCAACAAGCTGAAAGAGTCAAATCTAAGCCTTGAAGCAAAAGTGACCGAGCTGAAAGGAGATGTTCTTCGTCTGGAAGGTCCAACCAATGTCGATGTGGACACAGATGAACTGGACTCTTCTGATGATGGAGGTGAAGGTATTTAAGAGGAATTTGAGTGAATGTAGTGACGACTTAAATGTTAAATCTTTTTAATTAATGATTTGTGTGTAAACTTAGTTTCATATGTAATGGTATTGTATTTCATGTTTATGATATTACATATGTTTATTTAAAATTTGTGTTACATTGTGGTTTTTAATCAACCAGGTGATGCTGATCCGTTTAATGTCCAACCGCTGCAATCAAAAACAGCAGCGGAATATTTCACGTTTTTACTGGACAATCCATATGAGCAGCAAAACTTCGCAAGTGGAGACTTGGAAGAAGGTGAAATTTCACACAATTTCACAGAAGAAGAACTGGAACAAATGTTTGAGCTATACAATGAAGAAACAGGCAAGTATCTGGCTTTGCCTTCAACAGAACAAACATCTTCTTCGGCTGCTACACCTGACTCAACATCATCTACGGCCGCTGATCCCTCTCAATTTGATGAAGTTGAAATGGAAGACTTGACACAGGAAGAATATCCAGAATACTACACGTCTCAAACTGACAATCTTCCTAACTCTGCAAGTTTCTTCCAAAATGTAACAGAGGAGGAAATACAGAAGAAGGCTGACAAAAGGTCAAACACAATGAAACAGCCTTCTGAAGCAGATCAAGCCGAATTCGTTGAGAAAACAGAAGAATGCAAGAAAGCTTTCAACGCTATTCTTGAGAAGATAAGGTCCAGACGACAAGCAAAGCCGACCATTCCTCACACAACGTCTTATAAGATGAAGGGTCGTAGAACTTCAGGAGAGATTATTGCTTGGGCGTGTCTGAAGGATCTTAATTGCATTGCTATCAAGAGAGAAAAAGGGGTTGAGTACTTTCAACGTATCACTGACTTGAAGACTCTTCCTACTTATGATCTAAACCGTCTGAACTATCTTGATATGCTTTACGCCAGTTCATCTCCATTTGCCACGTACTATCAGAGTGTATTGCGAAAGGAATACAACTCAAAATGGAAGATGATCACTCCACAGAGGCCAAAGAGATATACAAGTAAAAAGGAGATCGATCCGATCACCAACAGGCCAATGATTATCTTGAAGTACATGCCACCACTCACGATGAAGAAGATTCCTCTAAGAAAGATGAAGCAGGACTTCTACAAAGCATTCAGGCATTGGTACTATGATGGAAGACTGCATGAAGCAGTTATCGTGCTCAACGACAATGGAAATTGGAGCACAATTCGCATATTTGATCCTATGTGGCTCACAAACTTGTCACGGGAGGATGTCTATACACTATACAAGACAGAGATTCTTTATGCCCCCGAAGACAGAGAGCAAGCATTAACGTATAGAAATGTCATTAGGATTTGCTTTGCCTATGACATACATGCAGGATCAAACTGGAAAGAGCAACAGAAGAAGTATGCACAAGAAACTGAAGCTTAATTGTCATGTTTATTTTGTTTCTTGTTGTAATTCAAGGTTTAATCTTCTGATTGTAATTGTTCTTGAGTTGAATGTAATTTGTTTTGGAACATTGTGATAGATTGTGCTTAAATGTTTATCTAAAATTCCAATTGACAGCTTCTCAGGATTTGCGGAACCTATGGTAAGTCTGACTGACTGAACCATTTGATCTTGAGAGAACTTCATGAAGAAAGGAGTTCGTGGATGCAACGTGTGCACCACTAGCTTTGAGAAAAGAGAGAGTGAGATAACTCCAAGGGTGAGTTACGATCGAGCAAGAGAACTCGATTGATTATAAGTAAATAGAACTGGCTCCAAGGGGGAGTTTGTTAGGACATGAAATGTCATGTGTATGTCCCCAGTTCTATCAGGATGGTTCGATATGAAAATAACGATCGTGAAACCAAGTTAACGGACTGAAAATGTCAAAAGAAACTGATTCGATCGAATCAGTGACTGATTCGATCGAACCAGGACTCATTCGATCGAATGAGATACTCATTCGATCGAATCAGTATACGATATATAAACGAAACTTAGGAAATTTCACAAGAGAGAGCACACATTACACACAGTCACGAACCTGCTACTGCCGAAAATCCTCTCTGCCAATCTTCGTCGTGTCGGTCTTTTCCTCCGTCCCTAGGTGTCAAACCGTCTTAGGAATCGTAACCGTGCGTTGTTGATCACCACCGAATCGCCGTGTTAGAGGATTCCGCACTCTAACACGTTGCCCCGTGAATCGTTGGGAAACCGTGTCCCGCATCGGTCCGACAGTAAACATTGAAACTGGAGGAAGTGAGAGGGAGACGGGAGAAGATCAAGTATACATGGCAGAAGTAAACGATCAGCTCTCTGAGGTAAGTTCTGAACTTCATTGTGAACAATGTGAAAACCTATCTTAACAATTGAAAACATTAACTGACTAGTTTGTTAGTTTGGACACACAATTTAAAACCTTAAAAGAAGATCATCACTATACTAAAACTAGAGAAAACAGTTACTCGGTAAAAATAAAAGCTAGTGAAAAGGATATCAGAAGTCTTAAAGCCACTCTAGCTGAAAAAATACAAGTAATTGATCTCAGTTATGAAGTTTTAGAAGAAAAGACCAAACTAATTGCTGAAAGAGATAAACAGATAGCTGATTACCAGGTAAAAGTGATGGAACTTAATAGAAAAATTGAACAATTTAGAAATTCTTCTAATATGTTAGATCACATAATCAGTGTTCAACGTTCCCCGGTTAACAAAGGGGGAATTGGATTCTCTGAAGTTCCACCACCATACAACAATAACCATACTTATAATCCTAGTAATCAGCAATCTACAAATGTTGAAGTTGGTCAGACAGTTCCAATCAAAGTTTCTACTAAAGAGACTGAAGTTAATAAGAGCAAAACGAGTAAGTCAAGTTCTAATGTTGTGATTTCTGCCCCTACCTCTGTCTCATTAAATTCGGACAAGTCATCAGAATTGGGTGAGATAAAAGAAGAGGTTGTGTTACTAAAATGTGGGGAGGAATATAAGCCCTATGAAAGGAAATCCTCCCTAAATCCGTTCGTCCCACCATATGTTAGACAAACGGGTAGTAACGCAACCTCGACATCTGCAACAACTGTGGAGACGAAAGTTCAAAATAGAAGTTGTTTCAGATGCAATAAAGTAGGACACCTTGGTGCTGATTGTCCTCTAAAACAGAGAAAATTTAGAGGTATAAGGCATCCGAAAACTGAGAATAAAATGAATACTAATTATGATGCTGGTAAGAATGTGAACACACCAAATTTCAGTCATTGGAATAATCCAAGATTTCAAAGAAATCAGTCTCGTTTTTTCCCAGTAAACTACCAAATCAACAATTATAATTCCGTTAATTCACAAAGGTTTGGATGGCCTCATAGCCAGTCCTCTAGAAGGTTTCCGTTCAGAACTTACAGAAACCATCCTCAAACTGACTTTGGGCAACCAAAGTACTGGATGCCGGACAACAGATATAATCGACCCAAGACCAGTAGTTCTTGGGTCCCCAGATTTTAATCTATTTCTTTAGATGTGCAGGAACAGTCAAACAGGGCTGTAAACAATATGTGGGTTGTAGACAGTGGCTGTTCGCGGCACATGACTGGTACCAAGAAATTGTTACGTGACTGGAAATCTGTTCAAGGAGGAAGGGTTAGTTTCGCCGGAGAGATTGGAGGAAGAATCAGTGGTATTGTAACTGTGACGAATGGAAGAATAAAGTTAGAGAAGGTGAATTTTGTGGAAGAGTTGAAGCATAACTTGTTGAGTGTATCTCAGATTTGTGACAAAGAATAAACGGTGCATTTTACTAAAAATGAGGCAATCGTTCTTTATCTTGGTTTCAAGATACCAGAGGCCTGGGTTGTGATGAAAGCTCCAAGAGAAAAGAACACGTATGTAATGGATATGAGGTCAACTGAGATGACAACAGAAGAGTCATGTCTTCTGTCAAAGGCAACTGAGTCTGAGTCAGAGTTGTGGCATCGAAGGATGGGACATATACATCTTCGCAAAATGAATTACATTGTCAAGAATGGGCTGGTACTTGGGGTTCCCTTGAAGAATTTTAACTTTGAAGATCAATGCTTGTCGTGCAAGAAAGGAAAGCAACACAAAAAGCCTCATCACTCCAAGAAGGTTAACTCAATTGTCAGCACCCTAGACCTACTTCACATGGATCTCTTTGGTCATGTGAATGTAAAGAGTCTAGGTGGAACGTCATACTGCTAGGTTGTAACCGATGATTACTCTCGATACTCTTGGGTATATTTTCTGAAGACAAAGGATGAGACAGTTCAGTTGGTAATTAACTTGATTACCAAGGTGGAAAATATTATTGGGAGGAAGGTTAAGTACATCAGGAGTGATAATGGGACAGAATTTAAGAACTATCAGATGGAGATGTTTTGTCTACAGAAAGGAATAGAGCATCAGTACAGTGCCCCATATACTCCACAACAAAATGGAGTAGCTGAAAGGAAGAATACAACTCTAATCGAAGGCGCCAGGACCATGCTGGCAGATACTAAACTTCTCGTGGTGTTCTGGGCTGAGGTTGTGGCTACAGCGTGTTACATCCTTAATGGTGTTTTAATTGTTAAAAGATTAAATAAAACCTTTTATGAACTTATGCATGGTAGAAAGCCAAACTTGAAAGGTCTTGAACCTTTTGGGTCCCCATGTTCGATATTAAAGACTAACTCTAAATTTGGTGAGAAAGCTGACGAAGGTATTTTAGTTGGCTATGTTGTTGGGACACCCAACAGAAGAGTCTTTAATCTATCGAACTGCAAGGTTGAGGTGATATGTAACACTGACATTACTAGTTACAAATCACCAAGGCCTAGCATGGGACCGGCAGAGGCTTTCGACTATAATAAACTATTCAAATATTTTAATGTGCCTTACTTGGATTTTGTAGACACCGATGAGAAAATGGCCTCACAAATACTGTATGACGAGGAGGAGACCATTATGCAACGTCCACAATATGATGAAAATCAACCAACTTCGTAAAATGCAGTCGAAACTCCTGCTGACTCGAAGGAAGATGAATTCTATAATCCATTTTACACTCAACCTCAGTCTCACATTGATGAACTTGCCACAAATCTTGAGAATAATCAGGAAGTCAGTCCGGTCCAGTCCACCAAAATTCACAAGAATCATCCTTTGGAAAATTTGATCGGTAATCGCTCTGATGGTGTACGTACTAGAAGAAGTTTGGATGAACACACATGTGTTTATGCAAGCTTTAAAGATACGGGTATTATAAATGAATGCTTGTACACCTGCTTCATTAGCCAGATTGAACCAAAGAATTATCAAATGGCACTGAAGGATAGCTCGTGGGTTGAAGCCATGCAGGAAGAACTGGCATAGTTTGAGAAGATGGAAGTATGGCAGTTAGTTAAAAAACCGCAAGAAGTGAACGCTATCGGTACAAAATGGGTATTTAAATGTAAAAGAGATGAGAAGGGGATAATCATACGGAACAAGGCAAGATTGTTAGTAAAAGGGTTTAATCAGCAAGAAGGAGTCGATTACAACGAAGTGTTTGCTCATGTGACAAGATTGGAGGCAATTCATTTATTTCTAGCATTTGCTGCACACAAAGAGATGAAAGTGTTCCAGTTAGATGTGAAAAGTGCCTTTCTTAATGGTAAAGTCGATGAGGTGGTGTATGTTGAACAACCTCCGGGTTTCCCTGACCCAGATTTTCCTGATAATGTGTACAAACTGAGTAAAGCTTTATATGGGTTACATCAGGCTCCTCGTGCCTGGTACGCAACATTGTCAGACTACTTGCTAGAAAATGGGTTTGAAAGAGGAAAAATTGATAGTACGCTGTTTGTTTGGAGAAAAGGGGGAGAGTTTCATCTCGTTCAGGTTTATGTGGACGACATCATTTTTGCTGCATCAAAAGTCACTATGTGTCAGGAATTTGAAGCGGTCATGAAGAAGAGGTTTGAGATGAGCGCCATGGGCGAATTAACTTTCTTTTTCGGATTGCAGGTAGATCAAAAGAAGGATGGCATGTTTATTCATCAAACGAAATATTTCCATGATGTGCTCAAACGCTTCAAGATGGATGATTGTACCCCATTTGACACTCCAATCTGCGTCAACCACAAACTGGGTGCTGATTCCGACAGTGATGAAGATGTGGATCCCACTCAATATCGAGCAATCATAGGTTCCTTAATGTATCTAACCGCATCTAGACCTGACATTATGTTTGCAGTTTGTCTTTGTGCTCATTTTCAGGCAAGCCCGAAGGAATCTCACATGAAGGGAGTGAAGAGAATCTTGCGGTATCTCAAAGGCAAGCCTATGTTGGGATTGTGGTACACAAAAGGGGGAGAACTGGATTTGGTAGCTTACACAGATTCCGACTATGGAGGTTGCAAGGAAGTCAACAACCGGTGGATGTCAGTTTCTCGGAGGAAGATTGGTGTCGTGGCAGTGCAAGAAGCAGACCTCAGTAGCCATTTCCACCTGCGAAGCAGAGTACATGGCAGCATCAAACTGCTGCTCTCAGGTTTTATGGATACAACAGCAATTGCGCGATTATGGTCTGAATTTCACTCAAACTCCTATTTGCATTGATAACACTGTTGCAATCTCAGTAACTAACAATCCCGTTAAACACAGCAAAACTAAACATATTGACATTCGTCATCATTTTATACGGGATTTTGCTGAGAAGAAATTAATTGTGCTTGAAAAGGTTGATTCTTTGGATAATTTTGCGGATCTCTTTACTAAAGCGTTTAACCGGTCCCGTTTTCAAAATCTTGTTGAGTATAATGGGATGATCAATCCCGAGTAACCTTGTTTTCTATAAAAAAAACCATCACTACGCTTAAAATTAGGTCAGTTGCTTAAGTTTGAAGGACATATCCTCGGATATGTTTGGTCCTTACTTCTACTTGTAGATTATGAGGATAGCCATTAACTAGATGACTGAAAGTGACCGGGGCGGTTTATGATGGGTTTTTATTCTTTCACTGGAAAATAGTCGTTCATACTTAGTTAGACGGACACATACTCGTATGTGGTCGGTCCAGCTGATCCATTGGATCTTCAGGATAGCCGTTTACCTGAAGACATTGACTTGATCGGGGCGATAGGATTTAAATTTTTTTTTGGGAGATGATATAATTTTTCAAGTCTATAACTTCGTAAGAAGTTTCAATACGATGTTTAAAAGAAAATTGATCCAACCTTGGAAAGTGATAGAACAACTGATTCTGTGTGCTTAACTGTTGAAGTTATTAAGCCTAAAAGACTCTAGAACAGTCATTGTATGTTATGGTGGCTTTCTATGGTGCGTAAAAGTAGAAGTGATACAAACTAAATCTCCTCGATTTAACGTGGAGAATCATTCTGAGTTGTGCATGTCTCCATATACATCTTTCCGAATGATTGGCAGAAAAGTGATTACCCAGTCATACACGAGCCCATGAGTGTTCTGATTCCCGAGAAGATAGTGTTAAGTACCTGCAGTGATCCAGATTCGGGATATGCAACTGGTCTTCAAGTTGAAATTGTATTAATGTCATTATTTGTATCAGTATAAAAAAATTAAAAAAAAAATAAGAAAAAATTATGTATAGTTTAGGCCTTCTGAAGCTTAAAGTGTTTCAAATATCTAGAAAGAGACAAGAAAGAATATTTCAAGCAGAAGAAAAAACGGGAAGAAAACTCTAAAGATAGATGTGTGCTCATTGATTAATCAGACACTACGGGTCGAGGTCAACTCGGGGTGACTTGGGGAAAGCCAAATACGCTTTGAGAATAGATAGGAGGCATCACAATCTCTCATGTGATATCCATCTAAATTTTTAGCTTAATTGAACCTAATCCGTATCACAGAAGCGATGAAAACCATACTAAGTTTTATACCTGCCTACAACCTGCTTCTTTATGTCATAATACCGCTGAACATGAATCTGAGTGACAGCCGCTTAATCAGTATGATTCCTGTTCGGATCTTTTCTAAAACATGCAGGTTCTCGTCATGACTGAATTTTGATCCCGTTTATTTAATTAACTTTACTTTGTTTTATATTTTATAACTTGGTACGTTTTAATAAACACTTGGCTACTTGTTTTGATCCCTTTTTCTTTAATTCTAGTCAACTTCACTTAAGGCGAAGTTGTTTTTAAGCGTAGTTGGATCTGGCGAAGTTATCAATATAGCGAAGTTGACCAGTTGTTTGACCTTAGGCGAAGCTGTCAAAGGGGCGAAGTTAACCATAACTTCGCCCCTGTATTTTCAAAACAATATAAAGGTGAAAACAGTGGTCAACTTGGTCAAATTATTTCCAAACTTATAACCCTCGGCGAACTTATACCCACGAATTAACCCTCATTATAATCTGATTTTTGTCCGAGTTAAAGGTTTGTAGGATCATCGTGACCAGCAATTCGTAACATATGGTGAAAATCAGTGTCTTGATGATCCAATTTGTGGACTTGGTTGAACGGTTCTTTAAACCCTCGTTTAAAAGTTCGTTTTAACAGTGTTTTAGTAAAAACATGGTCATCTGAGTCTTTATCGAACAACCTTTATCATGTTTTCATCCTCAGATTGGCCAAACCTAGCTACAATTGGATCATCATGGTACGCCGATTAAGCAACGAAGTTAGGGTTTAGGCGAAGTTGTTCTCAACTTTGCCATATGACTAACTTCGCCTGCTCAGGAACATATTACCTAAGTGATCTGGTTTGTTCTCAGGCGAAGTTGGGTTTTTACGCGATGTTAACAATCAAATATTTCATAATTTCGCTTATGGTAAAAGGCGAAGTTATGATCTGTCAAGCCGGCGTTCTAACTTAAACCGTTTGTTGTGCAGATATGGCAGCTGTGGCAGGTGCTGGTGGTGATGAAGGTGGAGATAACAACCGACAGTTCTTTCCGGGTCACAACATGTGTATCACTTTAGATCCGGATGCTAGTGGTATAGACGACTATCGTGAGATCATTTCATTTCTCGTTCGCTCACGTATTTTTCACGCCATCACGACTACTCTTCCCATTTCGCTACCAAATATCGAAGACTTTTGGCGAACAGTTGAATATGACTGTAGAGTTGATCCTCCGGTTATGCGCGCTACAGTGAACAATCAGGTAGTACAGTTCTCGGCAGATCAATTAAGGGTTGCTTTACAGTTCGGGGTTGAAACTACAAATTATCCCACAGACTTTCCGGCTACATTCAGAGATGGTGCATTTCTGCGCATGGGTTATTCGGGTCCGTTGGGTGACACTCAAAGGAGAAAGGGATTTTTATTAGATCAGTGGCGGTTTCTGATGCACGTAATGATAGTGTGCATGTCTGGTCGTAAAGCTGGTACAGACGGTATGGGGGCAACGATGCAATCTGCAATGACTGCCTTGACTTACAGCAAGCCCTACAGCTTTAGTCAGATGGTTTTTTATGAGATTGATCATCAGAGACGCGCGGTCGATAGGGAAAGATTTTTAATGTATCCGAGATTCCTACAGATGATTCTGAATCACGTAGCTCCTACTCTGCCTCAACGACGTCCTATCCGTTATGTTGAAAAAGTAAATAAGAGATTTTTTGCGCAATGTAGGTCATCAAGTGCTTGTAGCAAACCAGAACTTCTTCCGCGGCACACTACATTGTTTTGTTATTTGGTGAATCCTGCCTATGTTGCTCCTCCAGGAGAAGAATTTCTTGATCCGGCACCGCAACAGGCTAATGTTCCTCAACCACCTCCTGTGGTTCAACCTCCACCCATGGGACAGAAAGCACCGCCTGCTGATCTGGAAGTTGCCTTTGGAGGGCAAGGGCTGTTTGACATGTATCCGGCTACTGAAGATCATGTCTCAATAGCAGAGGCATCTGGTGTTCATGTTTCTATGGTCGCTACATCTGTGGCGGATTCTGAGAGAACCGACTCTGACTCCTCCACTGACGATATCGTTGAAGCACAACAGATTTTGCCAGACAAGAAAGAATACATGGCAAGAGAAAGAAAGACTCGGATGACAGCGTATCTGATTATGAGGAGGATTTGTATCGGTTGCTACCAAGATCAAAGAAGGCACGTGTTGGTGAAAGTTCAAGTGTTGGTGAAGGTTCTGGGGTTGTTCGTTTTTCTCCACCCTCGTTATCCGGTATGACCATGGTTCCTGCTTCTACGACTGTCACAATGCCGATTACCACAGGTGTTCCATTGGTGACAATGTCATCATCATTTAGTATTCCTCCAACCACGTTTCAGTTTACTGCTCCGGAGATAGTTTCCTTGCCACCTCCTAATGTTACTCCATCGGAGGTTGTTGCAAGATTTGTTGAGTCAACATTGGTTGCTACTGCGGGGTTACCTGTCACAATACCACCCGCGGTTACTGTTCAGCCTGCTTCTGATACTCCAGCTAGTTTGGGAATTCCTCTACCTTATGCTCAAGACATTTGTCACATGCGTTTTTATTTTGATGCTACTTTGTCTGATTCCGAAAGGATAGCGGCTCTTGAACGGGTAGTTGCTGAACAGTCAAGAATCAATCTAATCCAGACTCAAGCTATCCAGTGACTTGTAGCAGAAAATCAGATCCAATCGTCCCTCCTTGTTGAACACGGTAAACTATTTGATGCTCTAAAACAGTTCTTAGCATCTTAGGAGGAGACGAGCTGCAAGGGTGATGAGTTAAGAATCAAGAAGAGGCAAGATAGAGACGATAATTCCAATGCATCGGAAGGTGCAGGTGGTGAGTTGCCAAGAACTGAACAACCTCTTGGGACTTCCATATCTCAGGGGGGGTCTGCTGGTACATCAGGTGGATCAGGTGGTGAGAATGTGGTGGTTGTGGATGATGAGGAAGTGTTGGGTAATGATGATGTGTCAGCTGATGATGTGTTAACGGCTGATGAGTTTGGAAAGATTGGGGAACAGATAGAGATTGACAGTGACTTAGAAGAAGGGGAGATTGTTGATGATGGTGTAGAACATGATATTCCAGATGTTGACAAGGTGAACGTGAGCCAAGATGCAAATGTATCAGATGAGTCCGAGTGGGAAGAACAGCCGAGATGGAAAGAAGGCTGTGCTCAGTGGTTCTTCAAGAAAAAGAAGCCTGCAGTTCCAACAATGTTTAAGAAGAGTTACAACATCAAGGGGTACGCTGAGTCCAAGAAAGGTATCATCTGCTGGTTGTATGACGAACAATTGAAGTTGTTTGTGATTAAGCGTTATGATGGAATTCAATATTTTAAGAAGGCATTGAGATCGCTAAACACCTTGCCTGAGTGTGAGGTGAAAGATTTGGCTCGTTTGAGATTGATTAATAGGAGTGATGATGATATTGCAAGAATAATTGGAAAGATAGTATGTGTCACACCCGGCCCTGAACGGCGTAAACAGCCGGGCGCGCGCGAGTGAGGATTGATACTTAAGCACGGGCCATTGCAAACATTCAAGATAAGATTTTCATTGCGCATGAAATGTTTAATACAAACACATTACATTGTTTAAAAAATTACATAAGATCATCCAAGTATAAAAACTGTTGAAGATTTCCACGCCATATCCCTTTGCGCGGCGAGAACAACCACGCGCACCGAAGGGATAGAACTAAAATCTTCCAAAAAGCTAGTTTTAGATGTTCAGCGTGAGGTGCTCTAAGTGTGACTCCATGCGTTACCTAGTTATCTCCTGAAAGACACGTAAAACATTTGAATCAGTATAAACTGAGTGAGTTCACAAGTTTTAGTAACTTGATAAATCGTATTGCATCAATATCGTGATAAAAATCATTCTGAAACATAATTCTGATAGCATCATTATAACACATGCTTGGTAAAACATAGTTCTATCAACATATTCTGATAAAATCGTTCCGCGGGTTACGCGCGAACATTTCTGGGAACTGTGCTCGTCTGTGTAAGTGGCGCTGCCACTACGAGCGAAATAAGTAATACCGTCCCGCGGGTTGCGCGTGGACATTTCTGAAAAGCCGTGCTCGTCTGTGTAAGTGGCGCTGCCACTACGAACGAATAATACTGTAATACCGTCCCGCGGGTTACGCGCGGACGTTGTGCCGGAAAACAAGGCGCTCGTCTGCGTAAGAGGAGCGACCTCTATGAGAGGGCTCAAACCCATAGTACTGCCCCATGACCATACTAGGCACTCGTCTGTGTAAGAGGTGCGACCCCTACGAGTGGGCGGATCAAACCAGCAGTCCCTACCCTTAGAGTTCCAATGGTAAAGTGATCACTTACTCGAGTTCTGGCGCACATACATCGTAAATCATAGATAACCGTTTGCATTGCTCATCATGAAACATAATTTAAACACATAATCGCTTGCATAGCTTGTAAGTATACCATGATAAAACATTATTTAAGTACGTGTCCCTCGCCCCGAAAATAGTTTAAAAAAAATAGTGAAAACAGTTAAAATAGGGGCTGTGAGACTCACCTGTGGTTCTTGTTAAGGGATTAATCGAGATTCGGGTTTTCTTGGTGTTGGCCTTTGAATTGAAGGTCTAGTAACCGGATCGGAAATGAAAACAACGGATGCTTGGGAGATGATTAGTGCAAGTTTGCAGTTCTTAAGAGAGAAGTTTGAAGTGTGTTTGGGTGATAATTTAGGTTACATATTTATAGGCAAACTCAAGGGAACACAATCCCTTGCTTTAGGGGATTGTAATCTTTTCATATCTAGGTGTAATGATGATAAAGTATGGAAATTATTATTATTTATTTAAAAGTGGAGTAGTGGATAAAAGATTTTGATTTGATTTGTTCAGGACATGCAGGCCTGTGGTTGGTGGGAGTAGGGTGGCTGACAGTTGACTTTTCATGTTACAGTGTGCTTTTTCAGGTACTTTTGTCAGTGTACAGTAAAAAGTGGAAAAATCTCTGAAACACGCTACTGTTTCCTTTTGGGCGGGAGTAATCTCCTTACATCTGGAGAATAGACTAAGTGTTCTGTGCGTATCACTTTGTGCGCATAGCTTTCTGCGTGAAGGACATTTCTTTGCTGCGGGTAGGTGCGTAACCTTCTCGCAGTTAGGGACATTGAGTTTCATTTGTAAATTCTCCAGGTGGTCTTGGTATTTCAACATAGTGATCAGTCATGTTGAAGTCAATTCCATCTTGGAGCTTCAGACAAACTAGCTCTCAATGTTCCCGCCATGCGGGGAGGTTAGTTCCCTTCCGCACGCGCATAAACGATTTAGGATGCACCCGCCTTAGCATCATGCGGGATGGTCAACCCATTAGACAATATAACATATGCCCACGCTGGTTCTTAACATGGTGCGCTCGCGCAGGGCGCACATAACATGCCCGCGCTGACTAACATAGCGCGCTCGCGCAGGGCGCACATAACAAATGCACGCGCTGATTCTAATATGGCGCGCTCGCGCAAGGCGCATATAACATAATTACCTAATATTTAGGTTGATTACATGGTTTAAGGGATTGGGAATTTACCGGGTGTCACATTCTCCCCCTGTTAAGCGAATTTCGTCCCGAAATTTAGGAGACGTTGCTGGTAGAAGCCATGCTCTGAAAGAGGTGTGGGTATTTCATGCGCATCTGGTCTTCTCTTTCCCAAGTGAATTCAGGCCCACGCCTCGAGTTCCATTGAACCTTTACTAACTTGATTCTGCTTCTGCGTAACTTTTGTTCTTTCCAATCGGTTACTGCTATAGGTTCTTCTACGAAGTGCAGTTGTTTGTCGATGTGAATCTCTTCCAACGGCAACATCAACGTTTCGTCAGATAAGCACTTTTTGAGGTTGGATATATGGAACGTATCATGAACTCCACCGAGTTCGGCGGGTAAACGGAGTTTATAAGCAACCGGACCGATCCTTTCCAGGATCTCAAATGGTCCAATGTAGCGCGGATTCAACTTTCCTCGCTTGCCGAAACGGGGGACTCCATTCCATGGAGAGACTTTCAAAAGTACTCTATCCCCTACTTGAAACTCCAACGGTTTCCTTCGCACATCTGCGTAGCTCTTCTGTCTGTCGCGCGCTGTCTTAAGGCGATCCCGTATCTGAAAAATCTTGTCTGTTGTTTCTTGGATCAATTCTGGACCAGTCATTTGCTTGTCACCCACTTCAGCCCAGCACAGTGGGGATCTACACTTGCGCCCATACAAAGCTTCAAACGGCGCAGCCTTGAGGCTTGTGTGATAACTGTTGTTGTAAGAAAATTCAACCAATGGGAGATGAGTATCCCAGCTACCTCCGAAATCGATTGTGCACGCGCGCAGCATATCTTCCAATGTCTGGATTGTTCGCTCGCTTTGTCCATCTGTTTGGGGATGATATGCCGTACTCATGTCAAGACGAGTACCTAAAGCCCCTTGTAACGTTCTCCAAAATCTTGAGGTGAACCGACTATCTCTATCAGAAATGATGGACACCGGGACTCCATGTTTTGAAACTACTTCTCGAATATACAATCGGGCTAACTTTTCCATCTTATCGGTTTCCTTGATCGGCAGGAAGTGCGCTGACTTAGTTAGCCGATCCACAATAACCCAGATCGTGTCGTAACCCCCAGGTGTCCTTGGCAGTTTGGTGATGAAGTCCATAGAGATTTGTTCCCACTTCCACATGGGAATTTCTGGCTGTTGAAGCAACCCTGATGGTTTCTGGTATTCAGCCTTTACCTTCGAACACGTCAGGCACTTACTGACATATGTCGCGATGGCGCCTTTAAGATTGGGCCACCAATACAGCGCTTTAACATCTTGGTACATTTTGTCTGCGCCAGGATGTACGGAATACCGCGTCTTGTGAGCTTCGTTTAATACTTGCTCGCGCAATCCTCCCTTGAGAGGGACCCATATGCGGTTGGCGAAATATAGATTGCCGTTCTCTTTAAGTTCCAAACTCTTAATCATACCCCCAAGGCATTCGTTTTTAACAAACTCTGGTTTCAAGGCTTCTTGCTGAGCGTCTCGGATGCGGGTAGAGAGATCTGCGTGAATGGTCAACCTTAGAGCCTTGACTCGTAGCGTTTTTATTCGCTCCTTCCTACTTAGCGCGTCTGCTACCACATTCGCCTTTCCAGGGTGGTACTTAATTTCACAATCATAATCATTCAACAACTCCACCCATCTTCGTTGCCTCATGTTTAAATCCTTTTGATCAAATATATGTTGAAGGCTCTTGTGATCCGTAAAGATTATACACTTTGTACCATAGAGGTAATGGCGCCAAATCTTTAGCGCGAAGACAACCGCTCCAAGTTCCAGATCATGCGTTGTGTAGTTCTTTTCATTGGCCTTGAGTTGGCGCGAGGCATATGCTATGACTTTGTCTCGCTGCATAAGGACACATCCGAGTCCCTGATGTGAAGCGTCGCAGTAAACGACGATGTCATCCGTCCCCTCGGGCAGAGACAGAATTGGCGCACTACATAACTTCTGTTTTAACATTTGAAATGCTGTTTCCTGATTTTCGCCCCAAACAAACTTCTTGTCTTTCTGAGTTAGCGCGGTCAGCGGTAGAGCTATCTTGGAGAAGTTCTCAATGAAGCGTCGATAGTAGCCAGCTAGTCCTAGGAATTGCCTCACCTCAGTTGGGGTTTTTGGCGCTTCCCAGTTTTCGATGGCCTTGACTTTGGAAGGATCAACGTGTATTCCTTTCTCGTTTACAACGTGACCGAGAAAGTGAACTTCTCTAAGCCAAAACTCACATTTGGAAAACTTCGCATGCAACTTTTCTTTCCTCAACAATTCCAAAATCAATCTCAGGTGTTGCTCATGCTCGGCCTTGGTCCGAGAGTAAATCAGAATATCATCTATAAACACAATCGCAAACTTGTCCAAGTATGGTTTGCACACGCGGTTCATCAGATCCATAAACACAGCCGGCGCATTAGTTAGCCCGAAAGGCATCACTAAGAACTCATAATGGCCGTATCTAGTTCGGAAGGCTGTTTTCGGCACATCTTCCTCATGGACCCTAAGTTGGTGGTATCCTGACCGTAGATCTATCTTCGAATAATAACTGGATCCCTGCAACTGGTCAAATAAGTCATCAATCCTCGGTAAGGGGTACCGATTCTTGACTGTCAGCTTGTTCAGCTCCCTGTAGTCAATACACATCCGGAAGGAACCATCCTTCTTCTTAACAAACAGTACTGGAGCTCCCCAAGGTGAAAAGCTTGGGCGTATGAAACCCTTATCCAATAGTTCCTGTAACTGATTGGATAGCTCTTGCATCTCAGATGGAGCTAATCGATAAGGCGCTCGAGCTACTGGCGCAGCTCCTGGGACTAAATCAATACGAAATTCTACTTGTCGCGGCTGTGGTAATCCGGGCAAATCTTCAGGAAAAACTTCTGGAAATTCGCGCACTACTGGTAAGTCTTCAATTCTTCGCTCATCTCCTTTCTTCTCTACTACATGCGCCAGGAAGGCGTAGCACCCTTTCCTTAGGCACTTGCGCGCCTTTAGGCACGAAATCAGTTTTGTCGCAACTCCCCTTCTTTCCCCTTGAATTACCAAGGTTTCTTCGTTCAACAGTGGGATCCGAACCTGCTTCTCATGGCAAATAACTTCCGCGCGGTTCTCGACTAACCAATCCATACCTACCACAATGTCAAAACTTCCCAAGTCTATTGGAAACAAGTTAATATTGAACCCGTGACCTCCCATGACTATAACACATTGTTCAGTTCTTTCGTTCGCGCATAACTGCCTACCATTGGCTAGTTCTATAGTATAAGGCGTGTCAAGCCTACTGCTTGCTAGGCCTAGGGAGTTTTTAAACTCAGCAGATATAAAACTTAGGTCAGCGCCAGTATCAAATAAGACAGATGCAAAATGGCCGTTAAGCAAAAACGTACCGGTTACCACATTCGGCTCTTCTTTAGCTTCGCCCGCGCCGATCACAAAAGCTCTCCCGCGAGCTTGGTTTCCCTTTTGCGGGTAATCCCGACTAAAATGCCCTGGCTTTCCGCATGCGTAGCAGTTGTCACTGGCTCCAGCTTCTTTAGCACGGCAATTCACCGTCTTGTGCCCTGGCCTGTTACATTTGGCGCACGAGACGCTCGCGCATTCACCCTCGTGGTGAAACTTGCATTTGTTGCACCATGGGTAAGGCCCATTGTATCCTTTCCTTGATGGCTCCGCGGCTTGGATCGCGTAAACCCTTGCGCTTTCCTGCTTTTTGAACGGTGGCTGCTTGGAGTCGGACCCTCGGTGGTGAGAGTTCCATTTCCTCTTGGAGTCAGAGGTTCGCTGCTCGTTTCCGCGCATAGTCAACATACCCGCACGGACCGTATCCCTTGTAAGGGTGATGGCCCGCGCTACCGCCTCATCAAAGGTTGGAGGCGCTGCGGCGTTGAGCGGAACCCTAACAACAGGAGGTAACCCAAAAATATACCTCTCGATCTTCTTTTCCTCCGTGTTTGCCATGTCTGGCACCAACTGGCAAAGCTCGTTGAACCGGTTGTTGTAGGCGTCGATATCCGTTCCTACCATGGTGTGGTTCCAGAATTCCTGCTGCAGACTCTGGATTTCTGCGCGAGAGCAGAACTTTCTCATCATCATTTCCTTCAGTTCTTCCCAGGTCTTGTGAAGGGCAACTTCTCGCCCCAAAGTCTTCACTTGAAGCTTCCACCAAGACGAAGCTGCTTCTTGGAACATGCAGGTCGCGTAAAGGACCTTCTGGTTCTCACTACATCTGCTAATGGAGAGAACTTTCTCCATCTTGTCAATCCAGTTGTAGAGCCCAATGGCCCCTTCGGTACCCTTGAATGGCCAAGGCCTACAGGCCATAAATGTCTTATAGGAGCACCCTTTGTCCAAGGCTCCTGATTCGGGTTCTGGGGTCTCATTCTGACGACCCTGACTTGATTCGGCCTTGCTGGCCTCATGTGTCGCGATCGCCTGCGCGATTATTTCCGCGAGTTCCTCGGGTGTCATGGTGATTCCCTTGGCTCTAGTTGGAGGCATTCTCGCTTTAAAAGAGAATGAAAATATATTAAACTTAGCGCATGTACTCTGAGCACATAATGTTCTTTATCTTTATTCACTAGACACTGTGTGACCCGTGTTCCTAAGTGTGTATAGTTTCGAAAATATTCTTTGAAAAATATTTCATGCAATTTCCCCAACGGTTATAGTCTAGGTTAAAACTTCTTTTCCTAGTTCGCTATAACCAGTGCTCTGATACCAATCTGTCACACCCGGCCCTGAACGGCGGAAACAGCCGGGCGCGCGCGAGTGGGGATTGATACTTAAGCACGGGCCATTGCAAACATTCAAGATAAGATTTTCATTGCGCATGAAATGTTTAATACAAACACATTACATTGTTTAAAAAATTACATAAGATCATCCAAGTATAAAAACTGTTGAAGATTTCCACGCCATATCCCTTTGCGCGGCGAGAACAACCACGCGCACCGAAGGGATAGAACTAAAATCTTCCAAAAAGCTAGTTTTAGATGTTCAGCGTGAGGTGCTCTAAGTGTGACTCCATGCGTTACCTAGTTATCTCCTGAAAGACACGTAAAACATTTGAATCAGTATAAACTGAGTGAGTTCACAAGTTTTAGTAACTTGATAAATCGTATTGCATCAATATCGTGATAAAAATCATTCTGAAACATAATTCTGATAGCATCATTATAACACATGCTTGGTAAAACATAGTTCTATCAACATATTCTGATAAAATCGTTCCGCGGGTTACGCGCGAACATTTCTGGGAACTGTGCTCGTCTGTGTAAGTGGCGCTGCCACTACGAGCGAAATAAGTAATACCGTCCCGCGGGTTGCGCGTGGACATTTCTGAAAAGCCGTGCTCGTCTGTGTAAGTGGCGCTGCCACTACGAACGAATAATACTGTAATACCGTCCCGCGGGTTACGCGCGTACGTTGTGCCGGAAAACAAGGCGCTCGTCTGCGTAAGAGAAGCGACCTCTACGAGCGGGCTCAAACCCATAGTACTGCCCCATGACCATACTAGGCACTCGTCTGTGTAAGAGGTGCGACCCCTACGAGTGGGCGGATCAAACCAGCAGTCCCTACCCTTAGAGTTCCAATGGTAAAGTGATCACTTACTCGAGTTCTGGCGCACATACATCGTAAATCATAGATAGCCGTTTGCATTGCTCATCATGAAACATAATTTAAACACATAATCGCTTGCATAGCTTGTAAGTATACCATGATAAAACATTATTTAAGTACGTGTCCCTCGCCCCGAAAATAGTTTAAAAAAAATAGTGAAAACAGTGAAAATAGGGGCTGTGAGACTCACCTGTGGTTCTTGTTAAGGGATTAATCGAGATTCGGGTTTTCTGGTGTTGGCCTTTGAATTGAAGGTCTAGTAACCGGATCGGAAATGAAAACAACGGATGCTTGGGAGATGATTAGTGCAAGTTTGCAGTTCTTAAGAGAGAAGTTTGAAGTGTGTTTGGGTGATAATTTAGGTTACAAATTTATAGGCAAACTCAAGGGAACACAATCCCTTGCTTTAGGGGATTGTAATCTTTTCATATCTAGGTGTAATGATGATAAAGTATGGAAATTATTATTATTTATTTAAAAGTGGAGTAGTGGATAAAAGATTTTGATTTGATTTGTTCAGGACATGCAGGCCTGTGGTTGGTGGGAGTAGGGTGGCTGACAGTTGACTTTTCATGTTACAGTGTGCTTTTTCAGGTACTTTTGTCAGTGTACAGTAAAAAGTGGAAAAATCTCTGAAACACGCTACTGTTTCCTTTTGGGCGGGAGTAATCTCCTTACATCTGGAGAATAGACTAAGTGTTCTGTGCGTATCACTTTGTGCGCATAGCTTTCTGCGTGAAGGACATTTCTTTGCTGCGGGTAGGTGCGTAACCTTCTCGCAGTTAGGGACATTGAGTTTCATTTGTAAATTCTCCAGGTGGTCTTGGTATTTCAACATAGTGATCAGTCATGTTGAAGTCAATTCCATCTTGGAGCTTCAGACAAACTAGCTCTCAATGTTCCCGTCATGCGGGGAGGTTAGTTCCCTTCCGCACGCGCATAAACGATTTAGGATGCACCCGCCTTAGCATCATGCGGGATGGTCAACCCATTAGACAACATAACGTTAAGGTACATGAAAACATAAAGCCAAAACATTCGCGCATGGCGCATATAACATATGCCCACGCTGGTTCTTAACATGGTGCGCTCGCGCAGGGCGCACATAACATGCCCGCGCTGACTAACATAGCGCGCTCGCGCAGGGCGCACATAACAAATGCACGCGCTGATTAACATAGCGCGCTCGCGCAGGGCGCACATAACAAATGCACGCGCTGATTCTAATATGGCGCGCTCGCGCAAGGCGCATATAACATAATTACCTAATATTTAGGTTGATTACTTGGTTTAAGGGATTGGGAATTTACCGGGTGTCACAGTATGGAAGGAAGCTATTAAGGAGAAAAAGTTTGAGCTTCTAAAGCCTCAGAAAGGAAGGTTGGTTGAAGATAAGGATCAGGGAATGAGGGCTGATGGCAAGCCTTGGATGGTGATGAAGTATAAGCCGATCCGGTGTTTAAAAGAAGTGCCGATGAAGATGATGCCCAAGGATGTTTTAAAGAGTCTCAAGTGGTGGTACGTTGATAGTCAGACAGCTGAAGCTGTTATGGAAGATAAGGACGAACAGGAGATTCTGAGAGTGTATGATCCCATGCACTTGGTAAATTTGTCTCAAGCTGATTTGCAGGTACTAAACGATAAGAAGATATTCTACATTCCTGCGTGGAATGATGAAGCCAAGAAGTACCAGAGGGTGGTCTCTGTCTGTGTAAGACAGGGCGTTCATGCTTGAAGATGGGTAGCACGAGATTTTTGGGATTACCAGACACGAGAAAGAAGATAGAGATATGAAGCTACTGCCAAGGGGGAGTCTGTTGGTGCATAATGTCAGTAGTTCAGTATCTTGTGTTTTGTCTGTGTCTGTAATCGTTTAGTTTGTTTGTAATGTTTTGAATATTGTTTATTGTATGTTCGCTAGTGTTAGGCGAACTTGGAGGATAAGCGAAGTTATGACAACTTCGCCTAGTATGTTAGGCGAAGTTGTCGAGGTCTATTTAAACCTCCACTTCGGCTTTTAGGGTTAAGTTTTTCCTGAACGAGTTGGATTGTGATCTTTAGCATCACGTGTTGGCTTTGGTATTATAACACTTTAATCATTCTATTCCGTGTGTTTATCTATCGTTTCAACGTATTGATTATCTTACACTCGTATCGTATTACGTGGGGATTCCGCACCCTCGTGTTACGAGATACTCCTGTGTAGATCCGGCTGGGAACCTACAGTAGCTTTGTATATGGATCCGGGTTTTGGGGTTGCATGTAAAATCGGTTTTATATTCATCTAAATAACAAGATTAAAAACCAATTTATCCGCTAAGTTTTACATATAAATATGGTTATATCACTTTGATAATCTTGTTAAAACCCAACAATGGCATCAAGAGCCGCTTATACGAATACATGCTTCAATAGATCTAATATTTCCGGGTTTTGATTTTAGGGGTTTTGGTTACCCGTTAGTTTTTCAAGATTATACTTTACATGCATGTGGTAATCTTGATAAATTAAGTCATTTGAATTGTTGGTTATTTTGATTGGATAAAACCCGTAATTTTTGGTTTTCTTAACCTTGGCCAAAAATTTCAAGGGTAAAAGGGGAACCATTTTGGTCTTCTATGACCCTGCATATTTGGATGAATGTTTGGATGTTCATAACCTAGCCATGACCTTGTGTTTGGATGTGTGTTTGTGTTGCGGTTTATTCGGTTTTCAATATGGTTTTCAATATGTTTGGATATTTATTTATTTGGGTTTGTAATCTATTTATTTCATATGGGTATGTAATAATAGGTAGATTAGTTGTATTTCTTTTACTAGAGAACAATGTATTAGGAAATTTTTTGTAAAAGAAGATGCTCAAGAAATTGGGTTTTTGGTTTTGGGCCATTTTGGGCCTTAATGGACCTCATAGTCCAAGATGGGATTTTAGCCCAATAACCAAAACCCAAATATGGAGGCCCAAGAAGCTAGGAGCTGAAGTTGGAACCCAAAAGGAAGCCCACATAAAGTGGAGGAGTCACAACACAAAGTGGACACTCGAGGCATTTGGATGCGAGATCAAGTGGGAGTTCA
This sequence comes from Bidens hawaiensis, assembly GCF_021521415.1. Classification (NCBI taxonomy): domain Eukaryota; kingdom Viridiplantae; phylum Streptophyta; class Magnoliopsida; order Asterales; family Asteraceae; genus Bidens; species Bidens hawaiensis. The sequence goes on along the minus strand of NW_027491237.1, from coordinate 753,037 downwards.
CTGACACAACCCTTGTGTCAATTTTGTCCCTTAAGAGAGACCTTATGGCACACTTGTATCGGTCAACAACTGTTGTCAAGATTAGTTTGCTATGGTTATGAACTTGTGGTTGTTTTATTTATGCTTGTTTGGTTGATTTATGTTTTGTTTTTTTCTTATTATGCATATGGATAGTTAACATAAAATCAACAACTTGAATAAAATTGGTTCCTTAATAAGAAATCATTAGGTAATAAAATTGGTTTTGTTAAAGGTTAATGATTTCACAATAAAATGGGTTTTTATTAAAATGAACTTTTAAAATTAGTTTTCAACAAAGTACCATACATTTGAATGCATTCAAATGCAAGGTACATAAATGTTTTCCAATCTACAATTTAGAAAAAAAAATCCCTTTTAAAACAAGTCTAACTCCATTCTTTTATACAACACTCGAATAAGTTGATTACTCGATGTGGGATAAAGGTCACCTAACCACATTAGAGAGAAATTGTGTGTGTTTGAGGTGGGTTTTCCATATTTGTGGGATAAAGGTCACCTAACCACTTGTATGTGTAAATTCACACATGTGTGTAAGTAGGACGACTTGATTTGGAAACCATGTGAATAGGGTCACCAAAGCATGGCTTACAATGGTGTTGATGAGATTAAACATGCCAACTAAACATAAAGTTGTTTAACTGATCCCATAAAACTAGAAGTTGCAAAGGGTTGCAATCGTCAAACGTTGACTACCTTGTTAATTCCAATAATATGATAATGGTCACCTAACTACTATTTGAATATAACGTTGGGTTCTAGATTTTAATCATTAATTTTTTTTGAGACATAAAAGGGTATTAACGATTAAAATTAATTAATGGTAACAAAAATACAAAAATGAGCTTTGTTAAATTATGCAAATGGCCGCAATCAACAATCGACCTAACGCAATTATCCCACCCGTTAATAACCTATCACTAAGACCCATTCTCGACAAGGATAGTCTCAACTACAACAATTTCATGGATTGGAATAGAAGCTTGAGAATCGTTCTCAAGCAAGAGAAGAAATCCTACATATTGGACGATCCTATTCCCGACGAACCTAACATTGACGATGTTGATACCTACAATGATTGTTAAAATGCTCAGAAGATTCGGTGCAAGTTTCTTGACTCACGTTGGGAACTATGATTCCCGAGATTCAAAATGACTTTGAAATTATGGGGCATACGACATGATCACCCAACTAAAGGAAATGTTCCTTACATAAGCTAGGGTGGAACATTTCGAAATGGCTCAAGCGCTTCATGCATGCCATATGGAAGAAACCCAATCGGTGTCATCTTATGTGCTTAAGATGAAAAACCACATTGATCGACTCGAATGGCTAAATTGTCCCATCTCAAAAGAGTTAGCCACAGATTTTATCCTTAGTGGCTCACCAAGAAATTTGAGACTTTTTTCATGAACTACAACATGAGTTGACGGGACAAGAGCATCTGTGAGCATCACGGAACGCTCAAAACGGCCAAAGCGGGATGGGTAAAAAGGTTTTACAGTTCTCACGATCAATGAAGGCGGCAAAAGGAAGATGTATCACCCGGAACCTAAAACAAAAGATGCCAAAGGTAAGGGACACGTCAAGGGAAAGTTCAAAGGGATGGCTAAAGTGGAACCACCCAAACCAAAGGAGAAGAAGCTTAAGGTTAGCTCGGAAGACCCGTGCTTTGGTTGTGGTCAGATAGGACATTGGAAGAGGAATTGTCCAAATTATCTCAAGGAGTTGAAAGACAAGAGGGATGCAGGGCAAACCTCAGGTACAACTTTCATGATCCATATTGATCTTAATATTATTTCTTATAACACATGGCTATTGGATACCGGATGTGGAACTCATATTTGCAGTTTGTTACAGGGATTCAAAAGAAGTAATCATTTCAAGAAAGGAGATTCTAGTCTCTTCATGGGCAACAGAGCAAAAGTTGATGGTCGAAGCCCAAGGAGACTACATTTTGAAGCTTCCAAGTGGTTTGGAAAATGTTTAGACAAACATTTTGTTTGCTTTTAGTTTGAATAGGAATAATATCTTCATTTCTCTTTTAAGACAATGTGGTTATGATTTTAAATTTGTAGACAATGGTATTTGTGTTTTTATGAATGATGCCCTTTATTTTAAAGAAATGCCGTCTAATGGCATTTATGAATTAGTTCATGATAACACATCCTTTGATAACACGTTGTACCAATCAAGAACCAAGAAACTCAAAATGGATTGAGTAAGACCTATCTTTGGCATTTTCAGCATGGTCACATAAATAAAGATCGCATACATACACTTCAAAAGAATTGTCTTTTGGAAACAAATGAAGATGATTCATTTGATAAGTGTGAATCATGTTTACAAGGAAAGATGACCAAGGAACCCTTTAGTGGAACTAATGAAAGGGAAAAAGACTTATTAGGTACCATAGATTCGGATGTATGTGGTCCTTTTAAGGCAACGAGAAGGAATGGTGAAAGATACTTCATTACCTTTATCGTCGATTATAGTCATTATGGGTATGTGTACTTGTTAAGACACAAAGTTGAAGCTTTTGAAATGTTCAAAGTTTCCAAAATGAAGTAGAAAATCAATTCAATAAAACCATCAAAGTACTTCGTTCGTATAGAGGAGGTGAATACCTTAGTGATGCTTTTCAATATCATCATAGGAGTTGTGGGATCATGTCACAACTCACTCCACCCGGAACACCACAACATAATGGTGTGCCCAAAAGGAGGAATCAAACTCTATTGGATATGATTCGAACTAGGATGGCTAGAAGCACATTGCCTCTATTTTTGGGGTTTCGCATTGCTCTCCGCAGCTCGTAATCTAAATATGGCCCAACCAAGAAAGTGGACAAGACACCTTTTGAAATATGGCATGGAAAGGCTCCATCATATCATATTTTGAAGTGTGGGGTTATGAGGCTTATGTTAAGGACAACACCCAAAAATATTAGAAAGTCGATCCACTAAGTGTATTTTTGAAGAATATCCCCAAGACTCTATGGGATATTATTTCTACAACCCAACCGAGCAAAGGTGTTTATTGCTCGAAAGGTCGAGTTCTTGAAAACTAAGTTCCTTATGGAAGGAACTAGCAGAATGGTGGAACTCGAGGAGGATCGAGAACCACAAGCCGATACACATTTGGTTGATACTAGCAATCAACAAGAGGTTGTTGAAAATGATCAAATTGTTGATCAAGACACTAAAAACGTTTGCACATATGGTAGAATTAGTCATCCACCTGAAAGATATGGATTTTTCATGGATGGATGCTATGTGGTAGATTCGGATGAACCACCACATACCATGATGCAATGTCACAATCCGATTGTGACAAATGGATGAAGCCATGAACGTTGAGATGCAATCCATGCATGATAACCAAGTATGGGATTTGGTTTTACCATCTCTTAACTCCAAACCGGTTGGAAGTAAGAGGGTTTTCAAGAAGAAACCGGTATGCATGGAAACTTGGATACTTATAAAGCAAGACCTGTAGCAAAAGGTTTCACTCAAACTCAAGGGGTTTATTACGATGAGACCTTCTCGCCCGTGGCAATGCTAAAATCGATTAGGATATTATTGGCCATAGCTTCATATTATGTCTATGAGATTTGGCAAATGGATGTCAAAACCACTTTCCTAAATAGACATCTTGAGGAAGATGTCTATATGGTTCAGCCCGAAGGTTTTGTTGATCCACAACATTCTAATAATGTATGCAATCTAAAGAAATCAATTAATGGATTGAAACAAGCATCTAGAAATTGGAATCACCGTTTTGACGAAGAGGTTAAGAAATTTAGATTAATCTAGAACGCTGATGAGGCTTGTGTGTATAAGAAAGCTAGTGGGAGCATCATTACTTTCTTAGTATTGTATGTTGATGACATACTACTATTTGGAAATGGCATTCCAACCATGGAAGGTGTAAAGGCCTGGCTTGGGAGTTGTTTTTCCGTCAAAGAGATTGGTGAAGCCGCCTATATTTTGGGAATAATGATCTATAGAGATAGATCAAGGCGGTTGATAGGTTTAAACCAAAGTACATAATGTAACGATTCCGGAAAATTCAGGTATACCCTAGCCGGTTTATACTATTTATGTGTTATTTGATAATGAATATATGAATTATAATGCGTTTATACGAGTATGTATGATTCACATTACGGATTATACTCGATTATACCGTTAATCGTATTGGAAGTACGATTAACCGATTAACGGTTATTGAAGCCCGAACGAATCGGGGATACATTATAGACGAGATACATAATATTTAGTGATGTTTACGAAGTGTTAAAGCTTCGGGATAAGTGAATTAAAGCACAGAAAAATAAATTTCGATTAATGGTACATCGGTACATTAAACGAAACCTTTAATACCAAACCAAGCAAGAGACGATCGAGCAAGCCGAAATAGATGCGCGATTATTAATAATATGATGTTCTAAGAAAATAAATGCCAGGGTTTAAGTTTTTAAAGTTTTCTAAATTGGTTTTATATAAATTTCATTTTTAAGCCGAAAAACGACCGTTTTAGCCTCGTTTTAAGCCGAATTAAACATTTAACCGAAAAACGAACTGAAACAGATTATCCAAAACGTTATCCGGATTACGAGAATCCAAATGTGTGGATAGAATTAGAGTTGTGGGTCCCACCCCACCCAACCATGTGTCCGATCGGATGGGGGTCTTAACCCCTTATCCTTTCATTCTTTTTCTTTCACAAAACTTCAACAATCTTCATTCCCTCTCAACCCCAAGATCAAAAACCGAGAATTTTTAGCAAGAACAACGAGGTAAAGATCGTGTTATGTACGTGTTATCTTCGTTTCTTGGGTGTTCTTGCAAGAAAATGAGGTTTCAAAGTGAAAAAGGGTGAAAACCCGAGATGGAACCGATTCTTGCATGATCAAGTGATGTATACGAGTTATACAAGGGATCTTGGTCCAAGAAAGGAGTTAAACGAACCAAAAACGAATTTTTACGGTTAAATCTTTGTTTTTATATCATAACCGAAACCATGAAAGAAATGGCTTGATTGTGGGTGTAACTTGCTTGGTGTGGTGTTATTGTGCTTTGTAGGTGTTGTATCTAGTTGATAGCAAAGGCTAGAAAGCGAGATCCTTGCGATTTGAAGCTAGAAACACAAGGTAGTTCGGTTTTTGTGTGATGATTAAGTTTTGGACAGATTGTGACTCGTTTAGAGTTAGGTCACGAAATTTTACAGGGGTGTTAGATATATGAAAATATGAGTTCGGTGAATTTTTGGTAATTTTTTGACAAAGGATGAATATTTGGTGAATTTAATGCTCGGTTTTGGCCAAAAATGGTGAAAAATAGTTAAATATCATGAAAAATTCTGGAAAATTTCAAATAAGCTTTTTATAACATGTATAAGTCACACACAAAATTTGGGGTCAGTTGGAGAAGTCTAAGTAGGCTTTTCGGTTAAACGAGTTTTAGGGTTTTCTAGCTCGGTTTTAGTGAAAATGGCATGTAAAACAAGATTTTGCTTCTCGAAAAATTACAGGGGACTATGTGGATGGCAGGGGTCATCCAGAAAAAATTTGGGATTTTTTTAATATCGTTTGGTTTTTACGACATATTTAGTGTTTAAATGGTGTTTAAAAATAGATAAATAAATTTTAAATATAAAAATTAATTCTGGAAATATTTTTATAAAAATCCCCACTGTCAAAAAGTGATTTGTACAAAATTTCAAGATCCGAGATTAAACGGATATTTATTTGTGCTAAAAAGAAGATAAAAACAAACTTTTAAAGCTTAAAACGCGTAAACCGGTAAAGTTCGCATAAGCGAGCTGACTGGTGTATAAAAACCCTAAAAATGGACTATTTTCATATAACTAAGTTAAACAAGTAAAAATAAATCATCCGAAAATAATTCAGATGATTTGAGTAATTTTTGCCCGATTTAACAGTTTCCGATGCGCTAAAGACGGAAACGGGTCACGCGGCCAAACGGGGCGACTAAACCGAGCTCTAATTTCATATCTTTACTTAAATTATCAGTCAACAACTATTTTCGGGTCGTGTGTGACCAAACTCATTTTTGAAACGTAAAAACGGATAACCGTGCTAGGCACGCAAAACGGAAAAACGACTGGTAATAATTTTGACTAGTGAACTCTAAACGATATCACAATCTGAGTCCTGAAAAATATTTCTGGGTTAACATTGCCCCCGGAACGGGTACAGCACTGGGTTAACAGTGTCCCCAGATGTACCGGTTATCACGATTAAAATTATATAAATAGTGAATGTATAGTAACGAATTTAGGGATCGTATTACAGATCCGGATTAATAGCTCACGTACTGTGATACCCAATTGCCTACGATAAGGTGAGTTTTACGAGCCCTTTTTTATGAATTGTTTTTAAATATTTTTCCGGGGCGGAAAGCATGTTATTATTGAAATGTTTAAATACATAATGAACACATGGATTTGCGTGTATTTATGAATATCTGATTGTATGGGAATCGTACGGAATGAGTACAGTACTGGGTTAACAGTGTCCCCAAGTGTCCCTAGAAGTGTTTCTGGGTTAACATTGCCCCCGAAATGAGTATTATACTGGGTTAACAGTGTCCCCAGATGTCCCTAGACGTGTTTCTGGGTTAACATTGCCCCCGGAACGGGTACTGTACTGGGTTAACAGTGTCCCTAGACAGAGGTTTCGCTTGTGGGCTTAGCATAATTACATCGCTAATATATGATTTATCACAATGATTGTCAATGTTTATTTAAATTAGTGAAACTCACCAACTATTCGTAGTTGACCCGTTTTCTTTACATGCTTTCTAGGTACTCCCAAACTGGAATAAGTGCTACATGCTTGATGATGCGTGTTATTGTGGAAGTTTAGTGATCATTTTGTATTAAATATGATAATGTCATGTTGGTAAAACTTATGTGCTATCGCCTAGACGGGAACTAAACTCGGAACAATGTAAAATGATGTAAATTAATGTAGTGGTGTTTTCTTTATAAGCAATGCTGTTGATATCAGACGTGTCTGTTGCATCCCGTTTACGTTTCCGCTGCGGTTACTGGGTGTTACACATAAATTGATAAAATCTTGAAAAGGTTCAAGATGGAGAACTCTGAGAAAGGTTTGGTACCTATTCAAAGAGGAACGATGTTGATTGCGTCTCAATGTCCAAACTCAAAGGATGAGCAAGAGAATATGAATGGAATCCCATATGCGTCAGCTATAGGATCCATCATGTATGCAATGATATGCACTAGACCGGACGTGTCATGCGCTTCGAGAATGACAAGTAGATACCAACAAAATCCGGGAAGTATCCATTGGATGAAGGTTAAGAATATAATTAATATAATTAAATACCTTAGAAGGACTAAGGATATGTTTCTAATATACGGTTCGGATGAGGAGGAACTCGTTGTAAAAGGTTACACGGATGCGAGTTTCCAAACCTTTCGAGATGATTCTCTATCACAATCGGGATATATGTTTTCGTTATGAGTGGTGGGGAAGTCTCTTGAAAGATCTTGATACAAGATGTGGTAGCATTGTCCACAACAAAATCGGAATACATTGCCGCCTCATTGGCAGCACAAGAAGCTGCGTGGATAAAGAAGTTCATTTCCGACCTAGGGGTGGTCCGTACCATTCAGGACCCTCTAGAGATATTTTGTGGCAATGAGGGTGCGATTTCTCAAATCAAGGAACCTCGTGCACATCAGATGACAAGGCATATTGAGCGGAGATTCAACAACCTAAGGGAAGAAGTTGAGAAGGGAATGATACGTATTCGCGAAGTTCGCACCGATCAAAACATTGCGGATTCACTGACGAAGCTCCTTGAAAGGCCGTAATATGAAACTCATACTTGCGCCTTAGGACTTCGATATTCTAGTGATTGGATTTGATCAACTTTGAATTTGGATATCGGAATAATTGTTATTTTGACTCATTCATAGATTATGGTTTATGATTATGACATTTTGAGTTATGTTCCTTTTTAGCATGTTTAAATCCATGAATAAGTTAATTATTCTAAATGTCCATGATCAGACATATTTGTGGGAACAAATATGAAGGTAAGACCAATAAGAACTTGGATTGGTGGACATTCATGAAGTATGAATATAGAGCAAGGAATTGCTACCAAGGTTCATAGATATTAATGGGATATAAATATTGGACTGACCCGCTCTCAGATGTTACTACGTGCAGCCTTTGTGATTGATCATAAGTAAATTTTAGTAAAGTCGAATATCGTAGTATCCTCCAACCTGAGATACATATCGGGTCTTGATATTCACCATATATTATACTTTGACTTAGTTATTCGCTTCTCTGAAACATGACGGTACATAAGACTAAGTTCAGGTGTAGTACAAGGTGATTGTGAGAGACATATGTAGTCAAAAGGGGATTTGTCCTTCTTATTCGTTGAGAGTAAGATCTCTAAGGCCTGCTAAGTTAAATCAACAGAGAATGATCACTTTGTGTCTCCAGATTTGACATAACATCTGTGACAAAAGGATAACTGATAGATTCACCTAAATCATATTTAATTAAGGGACTTGAAGAGGATGATGTTATTGAATGGCACTTCGTCATACGTATTAGGAGTAGTAAACCATTGTTAGGTGGTAGTTACTACTTGCTTCAATCTTTTATGTATCTTGTGCAAGTGGGAGATTGTTGGACTCGGTCTGCCCAAGACACATATTAAAAATGATGTGGCTAGTACGTTATGATCCAAGTCAGGTCATACCCAATAACAAGCTAGAGAAACACCAATAATATTTATTTAATGATGATATGATCATAGTAAATAAATATTAACACTTATGATATTTAGAAAATGGGTTTCTAAATATTTGCACTTGAGAGATTAATAAATTATATGGAGATTTATTTAAAGAGATTATCTTATGATGTTATTTAAGTTGGTTAAATAATATATAAGATAAATGTTATGGTATGTTGCATGTAACTTGTGACATGTTAAAAGTGTTACATGTCACAAAGTTTTAAATAGTTCATACATGCAACTAAATCATGTGTTAAAAGAAAAGAAATAATAATAATAATAATAATAACAACAATAATAAGGGGGGGGGGGGGGGTCGGCCACTTCCTTGGAGGCCTCCTATCTCCTTTTAAACCACTCATATCCCTCTTTTCTTTCTTGGAACAACACAACTCATAACCATTCCAAGTGCATGCATTTTGAATCCCGATCTCCTCTCTCTCTCTCCCTTTGATATTTTCGACCAAGAAAAGAAAAGAAAGGAAGGAGTTTTTCTTTAGCAAGTGAAGTCAAATCCTAGCAAGAGAATGTGTTTGTTGGTGGCTGGTATACAAGCTCGAGGATATTCTACTTTGAAGTATAGCATTTATATCATTCTCTTCTTCAAGTATTCATCTGGAAAGGTAGTATTTTGAAAACACCTTATGGTTGGTTTACTTTGATTGTGTGTAGCATCGTATATGGGTCCATGTTTTGGGTTTGCATGTAAAATCGGTTTTATATTCATCTAAATAACAAGATTTAAAATTAATTTATCCATTGCGTTTTTCATGTAAATATGGTTATATGACTTTGATAATCTTGTTAAAACCCATAAATTGTGTGATATAATCATCAATTATTTTTTCTCATCATCATCGTGAGGTAATCTTGAGCATCTATCGGACATTTAACTGATGTTTGGGACTGGATTTTGACCGTTTAACGATTAATTGATACTTAAAATATGTCAAAAATTCAAAATAAATGATATGTTGGTTATCTCCATTATGTATCCATTCTATTTTGTCAAGGTTTAGATATTAATTGTTAATGTTTAGGGTTAATTAATGTTAGACTTATGGTTTTAACTTTCATTGTTCCAAAGATGAATTTGACTCATTTTCCCTTTTCAAATCCATTCACTGGAAATTTTTTCCTTTGGAATTGATTGATTTGTATCTCAATTCGTCCCATTTAAAGTTATTAACCAGGAATGTATAGCGAATTGATCTAATTCGTTATGATTTATAGCGAACAGACCTCGTACGTTATATTTTGTAGAGAATGCTCTAGTGAAAAAAAGGTTGTTAGCGAATGAGACGACGTTAATAAATATTAGCGAATGCACTTTATTTCTTTCGTTAAGACATATGCTTTAGAGAATGAGGGAAAAAATTTCATTTCTTTTAAATTTTCAAAGTCTAAATGTGTTCGTTTTTACATTTATTGAGAACAAATCAATATTGGAGATGGACAACGACAACTGTGTTTATACTTTTGATAAGGAGTTGATAAGCATGTGTAGCGAATGCGCCGAGTCTGTATATAGTTTTTAAACTTATTCGGTAATTTACTGTTTGATATTTTATGAACTTGCATCTCGTTACTCTCTCCAATCATCCTCTCAAAACACACACAAACCCACAAAGAGACCTAACCAAACCTAATTGACTATAATCACAAAACTACATCTCCCAAATGGTATCATATCCTTTAGTTGTATGGCGTAGCTTGGTTATAAAATCATTAATGGTGTGTTCCCCTTATTACTCCAATATCTCCTAAGTTTGATCCCTACTAATTATGATGCTTAGCTTTAACCTGTAGGAAATTTAGCCATTACTCACGTACAAGGTTACGTCATACATCACACATCAAACCAGGCCACCAATAATCTTTCTTTACATCATGATATATTTTATTTTGTCCTAGATGAATCGAATAATGAGTCTTGTGTGATTCATATAATATTTTCCTTCTTAATTCCCTACCGAATAATGAGTCTTGTGTGATTCATATAATATCGCAAGGTATCTATTCGTTCATCTTATGTTTTAAAATCGTTAGAGTTCTCCTGCAGGCTTGCCTGCTCAAGGTACATTCATCGTGTTTCAGATTTCCGTCCTTTAATGTCTCTAAATTTTGAACTATTTTTAAATTGTTCCATAAATATGATGATACATATGACTTATACTATTTAATCATTCCAGAGTTTGACATTCCTTACGGCTTAATGTGTCAAATTCCACATTATCATCCCAATTTATTACATTATTTCACGATCATAATCTTTTACCAACGTTAGCCAACATAGTTGTGACCCATAAAAATCTTTTTTCTCAAGTAAGTACATCTCTTACGATACGTGTAAATCGTACTCTTAGTTCATAGAGATAATGCCTTCGGAACTTTAATTTATACATGATGTATGTGAGTTCCAAATCATTTGTATATTAGTTTACATCTTTAACCTTAAACTATACCTATGACATGTGTTGGAGAAACACATATAATGTGGCCGCATTACCATTTAAATAATTATGATAGTCAAATAGCCTAACTGAGCCCATAAGATATATGAGCTATTTGATAGACTTACCCATATATATATATATATATATATATATATATATATATATATATTAGGGTTTCCCTTAAATGTCACATAGCAATATTAGAGAATTAAAAAACACATACCAATAACTTTCTCTCTATGATCTTTATCAATCAGTGACATCATAATGGAACCGAATCAGAAAACATCATGGCATCGTCTTCCTTCTCTAAGGTCTAGTTTCATACAACTAAGTTCTATTATTATGATGACTAAATTTATATTTATGATTGAATCAGCACATTAGAGTTTTTGGTTTGCCCATATCTAAAGTTAGAATTTCAACATGTGGAATCAGAGCTTTATGTTGATTATATCGATTCAATCATAATGTTTGTTTATCAGCAAATGAAACAGTTAATTTTTGAGCTTGTTATTTAGATAGAGACGGATTAATAATCGTCTGATGAGTTGTTCGGAAAAAAAAAAGTCTATTGAAACAAATATACTTCGTGAGTCTATCTTTTCAAATAAGATAAATGACTATGGATTTTTAATTTTCTTTTTATTTTGAAAACTATGAATTGGACAAAACCTTCTGACATCGTAATTATGAAATTAATTTTGATCCACACAACTTTAAATAAATTTTGATGGTGGAGTATGTTAGTGTCTTATTTTCAGAAAAGTATTAACTTTCCATTTATATACAAACAAATGTAAATTACTGAAAATTCTTAAGAATCGGTTTAAGCAAAAACCTAGAATTACGACGCGCGTGAAACTTTGATATGCAAACGAAAGTTTTGTTTTTCTTGTTGTCCACGTAACAAAATATTATTTATTCCGTTTAAGTCCCGAAAAGAATTAATTAGTATTATGCAACCTCAATATTTCACTTGGTCCACATTAATATATCATGGCCCAACTTTATTTTTGCATGAGCTCAGTTTCATTTATACTCGCTTTTGTTTCATCATTATTTTTCGGGTGGCGTTGCTCTTTATTTAAAATTTTGCCTAAAACGAAACTTAGTTACTTTTGCTTGAATATTCAAATGGCTTTGTTCCTCTTAAATAAAAGAAACTGTTGGCTTAGCTTTCGAGTGAACGAAATTTCGTGTGACTAGATGCTATGAATAGCCAAAGCTTTTATTTAATCGAACTCATGAGTGGCCTATTCTCGTATGCAGCAAGCTTTCAGGTAAACGAAATTAAAAATGCCAATTATTTTCTACGTAAATTTATTTATGTTTAAAACCATAACTTTCATATAAGTTGCGTGCAAATTAGATTTTCAATGGTAACTTTAATGAATAATTAAGTGATCAAACTAACGATGATTTGAATTTGAAGTTTAAAGACCATTTTATGCAATTATACAGATTGTCAAATAAAATTAACCCAACGGCTAATTATTTGATAATACACATGATGAACTAATTTTCATAGTCATCTCATTTTAGCCCAAAGGTAATGTGTTGTGTATGTGAGCTCTTACTTCATTTACGTGCGTTCATTATATATGAACTTTGGTCATAGCCAACACGAAGCTAAAGTTCAAGTAGAACCTTACTCCTTATATATGTTCATAATATTTGAATTTTGATCATAGCCAACGCGAAGCCAAAGTTCAAATAGAACCTTAAGTCAGTCTTTTATGTTGGTATCATAATTGACTTTATCTTCAATGTATTGTTTTGTCTGCATTGTAGATTTTTAAATAAGATTTTTAATACACATGATGAACTAATTTTCATAGTCATCTCATTTTAGCCCAAAGGTAATGTGTTGTGTATGTGAGCTCTTACTTCATTTACGTGCGTTCATTATATATGAACTTTGGTCATAGCCAACACGAAGCTAAAGTTCAAGTAGAACCTTACTCCTTATATATGTTCATAATATTTGAATTTTGATCATAGCCAACGCGAAGCCAAAGTTCAAATAGAACCTTAAGTCAGTCTTTTATGTTGGTATCATAATTGACTTTATCTTCAATGTATTGTTTTGTCTGCATTGTAGATTACCCCTAAACTAGCTTAAACTCTTACATTCACATCAATCTAGTATCTACTTTAAGTCCTACGCTTGTAATCGAACTTTGCCACTTAGAAGAACATGGGTAAAATCACTCTTGGAACGATGGATCTTGAGTATGAGTGAAGACATGACACCCTTGTATCTCCTACTGCTTAAATTACTGCTGATCAGAAATTAGAGCATGATAAATGGGAGTAGTCGAAAATAATGTCTTTTATGATCATCTATAATTCGATCTCGAGTGCTATTAAGGGCGCTATACCTTATTCACAAAATGATGAAGTTTATTGGATTCAATTAAGGTATAACTTAAGGTATGTTCTGAAGCGCATGCGAGCACGATGAAGTTATTGGTGTACGTAAGAACATTATGATGACGAGCAACATGTCGCATAACTTAAATGGATTATACATGGAGATCAGTAAATGTTTTCTATAACTTCTCGTCTTGCACGTTTTGATGCTCCTTAGATCAACTATAACACTCATATAAGATAAACAATCACCGAGTGAGTTGATAAGCAATATGTGTGCAAAAGGAAGGGTGGTTGAAAACTAGAAAAGTCGTAAGTTGTTTACGTCACTACCACTAACTCGCATGAGAGGAAGGGGAAATTTTAAGCCGAGAGTTTTAAGGTCTATAAATCTAAATCAAGTACTATTCCCGACCCTAATGTCTCTAAGGGACAATCACGTGTAAATTGTGCCATAATAAAGGACAAATGTGGTGGGATTCTTCAAAACTTGAGGGGCTAACTAATAAAGAGATTTCTTACAATCAAGAAACTAGAAAACACCCTAAGAAATCTTAGAATGAGAGTTGGTGACGAAATTAATGATGTCATATGAACCATGCAATTTATTATAAAAAACTTGTCATTGTATTACACTTTATGATACCTTAATTTAGTGTCAGTACCAAAGTTATATAATGATGGTTAATGAAGTGTTGTGCGGGCATGACAAACTCAATATTAGTTTAAACTCTGAAATTCTTGGTTGTGATTGTCTTGATTGAAATCTATATAAGTTACACGTACTTGCATTTAGTTAATCTGAATCATATGGGTAATTTAAAACCTTTATGGCTAAAGTTAAAATTCAGCTTAAGCATAGTAGTTTGATCAAGCATAAGAGGTGAGTATTACGGCCAACATGCGAATTTACTAAAATGTATACTCCTCAACAGAACGTCATTGTTGAGAGAAGAAATATAGCCCTTGATGATATGGTAAGAAATAAATTAGCAAACAAAAATATTCTTAACTTTTTATGGACTGAGGTCTTAAAGACAAATGGTCATATACTTAATAGTGTACCTTCTAAATTTTTCCCGAAAACTCCTTTTGAGATTTGTACAAGAAGGAAGCCAAACTTACGATATATTAAATCATGGGGTTGTCTTGAGAAAGCTAAATTTTCTAATACTCTATAACTAGAACTTGACATGAGGATTGTTAGTTGTTACTCTATAGGATATCTGAAACATTCAAAGGGATTTAAACTATATTACCCTTCATATACAACTCGCATAGTAGAAATTCATAAAGTTGAGTTTAAGGAGAACTCTTAAATTAGTGGGAGTAGTGAAAATGAAATCTTTGATTTCCTGAAAGTGCAAGAGGAGGGGGGATGGGCACCTCTGACCTCCTATTACACCTCTTGTACATAACACTGCACCACCTAAGTTTGCTCATATAATAATGCTTCAAATATTTCTAAGAATGAAGGCACGTGAAACACACAAAACCAAAACATTGAACCCATTAATGATCATGAACCCAAAAAACATCTTAGGAGGTTATCTAGGTCTAAACGACCTACTAACGTTGACGCTTATGCAACCTATCTTAATGAAGCTGATTTGGAATTAGAAAAATATTATGATCCAACCTCTTATAATAAATTCATTAGTAGTGATCAATCTTGTGAATATAAAAAAGCTATGATTGATGAGCTTAATTCTTTCTCTGGCAAGTAATAGCTTATATATTTTGCATGGTTCAAAGCGATTATTCATGCATAATTTTGACATGATGGATCACGGAGAAGTCATTTACGTGTTAAAATAAAAATACACAAAGATCTTACCAACGAGACATTAGTCTATCTCAGAAGGCTTATGTTAATCATATCTTGCACGATATATCATGCAATGTTTCTCTCCATCAGTATCTCCAGTATTTAAAGGATGTGTTTTCATTTGATTTATAAATGTCTAAAAACAGAGGCATAGAAGGAGCGAATAAATTGATGCCTTATGGTTTAGTAGTTGAAAGTGTGATGTATACTTGAGTTTGTATTGATTCAGATATCACATTCCTTTCTATAATATTAAACCATTATCAATCTAATTCTGGCCTAGATCATTGTAAGGCTACAAATTAAGTAGGGACTTTTACATACATCATCTCCTTAAGCCTCTTAATTATATATTTCCTCAATGTGAAAACCTTAATTACATATTTCCCCTTTTATCATGCAATTACCATTGTACCCTTACCAATTTAGAAAACCTAATATCCAAATGGCGTTCTAATCGTTTCATTCACACTTTACGGAACAAAGAACGACTTCTCCTACCATTCAAGCTGGCGTCTGAAGTCCGGCGTCTATTGGTTCCCTTCATGCGTCGGCCCTCCTCATCTCCGGTAATTTCACTTTCTGGTATGTTAGAAACCCTTACTTTTAAATGTTATAATGTAAGAATCTTTTGAAACTGGAGATGCTTCGTTTGTTGATGTTCCATATAAAAGGAGAACTTTGAATGCCTTGCTCGTTGAATGTACATTAGGATGGAATAATTAAGTTTCTATTTTTTTTAGTTTATGTCAAATGGATTACTTTTGAGAAATTCAGAACTACTATATATCATCTTGAAAACTCTAATGGGCTTTCTTAATTTCTTATGCAACCCACAATAGAACTTAATGAGAAGTTATTAAAATTTGGTGGAGTACTAATGAATTAGGTAAAAGATCTCTGTCTTGAATTAATATTATTAAAGTTTGTGTTGATCTTGAATTAATTTTTCTTGATTTGTATAAAGACATTTATACAACTTTTGAGTTTTAAACCAACTGTACAACTTGTATAACTAGAGCTAAAGAAACTTTTGTAAAACATAGATTGTTGTATTTATTGTGAGACCTAACAAAAAAATGAAAAGTAAAACATGTAGCTTTTTAATTCTTTTATTATGTGTCGATTTATTAATGTAAAATAATCAAAAGTAACTTTGTTAATTTATTTATATTTCATATGCTTTTAGCTCTAAGGGAAATGGTTGAAAGTTTAACCCTACAACCATTGTGAAACAAGATGTTAACAAGAACTCGGCTCCGTTTTTTGCACAAGTTTTGCGAAGTGCACATTTATTGTTATGCAGTGTTTGATTTTCTTTATGCTACGCTTTCACAAGATAACCAAAATTGCGTAAACAATGTTGGTTATTTTTGATAACTTATAATTTTGTTGCGTTGATTGATAATCCACTAATGGACTTCCAATACAGATATTAATGAACTGATTGACATAAACGAATATATGTGGAATGCACATAAACGAACATAAACGAATGTTCGGTTCGTTTATAGACCTAACTCTGATTGAATATATTAGTTTCGACATGTTCTTCTTAACACCGACTCGGTTTGGGTTCAAATTGAGGATATATGTAATTGATGTTTTTAGAAACGGGATACATGTAAATAGTTCTTCAATTATTTCATTAAGGGTAAAAGAGTCATTTAACTGTTAATTTTAACGAAATGGAGAAATATGTAATATTGTGGTTTAGGGTGGGGAAATATGTAATTAAGTTTTAAGAGTTGGGTACACATGTAATAAGAGAATTTAGGAATAGGCTATATGTAAATGCCCCAATTAAGTATTGCGATATCTATAAAGAACGAGAGATACTTGATATACAAACCACTGATAACTAGGAATTAATATATTATTATAATTCTTACTTTGCTGAACACAAATATGATAAGAAATCAGCATGGAGAAGTCATAAACAACAGTTAACAATCTCCATAATGATGACAGACAGATTATGTTGTATTGTACAATGCAACGTGCCATGCAATGTTGGTAGGAAATATGATAAGTGGAGTCAAAATTGTTAACTGCATATCACGGCAATCGAAGATTTACTTTAATATTGTTAACTGCATATCACGGCAATCGAATATTTACTTAAATAAGTCAGTCGCCATTAGTTTCTCGAACTGTAAAAATTCGAGTGGTGATGCATTATGTTTTGATGCAAAGTACTAGTTCCTAGTCGTACATGAACGAGTAGATGAAAATAACCTTTGTGTAGAATACATTAACACTATAAATATGCTATTAGGATTAGATAAGGTCTCCCGCCCATAAATTTTTGATAACTTATAATGCGGATAGGTATAAGTAGAGACATTGAATAACAGCATATGGTGTGTATGAATTATTAAGATTTCCTCAAATTCTTTGTTTATGTATATAATAAAGGTTATGTGCACATTATGATATATATATATATATATATATATATATATATATATATATATATATAACAATGCAAATTGATTAATTACCTTGAAGGGTTTATTCTAGTTATTTGACACTAAGTTTTAAATGTTGTATGTTGAGACTTTAGTATGGCTGTTGGGGATCTCGAATTATCAACAACTTGAACACTTGTAACTATCTACTACAGTTTTAATGTAAAACTCGATGAGTGTTTAATTTAGTCTCTAAATTAACGAATTACTCATCATAAATGATTATTTAGCCAAGTGGGAGAATGTTGGAGAAACCCATATAATGTGGCCTCATTACCATTTAAATAATTATGATTACTCAAATAACCAAACTCGGCACATGAGATATATGGTCTATTTGATGGGCATGCCCATAAATATAATAGGATTTCCCTTAGATTACACATAACAATATCAGAAAGTTAAAAAACACACACCAATAACCGTCTCTCTATGATCATCAATCAATGACATCATAATAGAACCGAATTAGAAATCATCATGGCAACGTGTTTCTTCTCTAAGATCTCGTTTCATACAAGTAAGTTCTATTATTATGATGTCTAAATTTATATTTATGATTTAATCAACATATTAGAACTTAAGTTTTGCCCAAGTCTCCAATTTAAATTTTCAACAATAAGCTATTACTCTTCCACGTTGCATGTGCATACATCCCAATACTTGATACAAGGCATCCAAACAAACCACCAAGTCTTTACGTAGAGCCCAAACGGGAGCTTGAGTCAATCTTTTGTTTAGTTCATTAACACATTCTCTAGGCCAAATCCCAAACAAACTTTACTTCTTTTTCTTGTAAATTTAGTCAATGGCGAAGATATCTATGTTGGAATTATGGACTGGCTCGGTTAAGTCAACGTGGCGGACTGGGTTGTGTCCTGTGAGAGTTACACCTTGCGTAACGAACATGAAACACGCTTATGTTAGTTAACCGGGTTTGATATATTAACGAGATAATAATAGTGCATTGGGCTTGATACTAAGAGACGGCCTTGGTGGCACATAATTCGCTCTACTAGTTATTAAACCTAGTAACCTAATAATATATTAAGAGAGGAGATTAAACTAGCCACCATTAAAAATTCTCTCTTGCACTCAACCCTAGCCGTCGACCTTCCCTTGCTCGTCGGAGACTACCACCACCGCTGTCCAGCAGCTCGCAACCACCGCCTCCGCCATCCAGCAACCACCTTCGCCATCCAACAGCACCGCCACCACAACTGTTGTCCCGCGCTGCTGTTGTCCAGCCACCAACGCCGCTGCCGGGTGTCGTTGTGCACCGCTACCGTAGGTCATTGTCACGTTCGGTCACCTAGGGTTGTTCATTAGCTATCAGTGTCTCAACCGGTTATTTATTAACCGAGGTAAACTTAAATATTATCAGTTAATATTTATGTTTCTTTGGTTGTTTCGTATCGTACTCGTATTGTATGTAACCAGATCCTGTACGATTCCTTAATGTGTTGATTACTAGATTTTATTCCGCTGCGTTTTCTTATTAATTTGATTAATACTTATGAAACAAATTAAAACTAGGTTTCTAATGACTTATCACCACTGGAACCCAACAGTGGTATCAAAGCCTTGGTTACAACGAATCCAATCTTTTCACCGGATCTACATCATAAACTTCAAGCTAGTTGAAGTTTTTGATCTACATAGTTTTCTAGGGCGATCTTGGTTAGGTCAAAGTTTTCGTTTATTTTAACCAAAATATTGTCGATTATATTTTTATTGAATATGTAAATCTGGTCTGACCGTTGTGTGTTTAGTTGTTTGGTTGTTTGTTATTTGATTTTGGCCATATGGATGGTTCAAAGTTGTATTTATTTTTCGGTTTTATTTTATGGTTTTTGGCCACTTTGTTGGTTCAAAATTGTAGTAGATAAGATTTTCATATTCTTGTTTGCTATTGTGGTCACTTGCTTTATTATAATAGGTTATAATACCACCAACCTAATACCAAATATATTAAAATTAATTTTAATTAACCAATTATTGTTTTTGCAAAATTAAACTAGATTTGATTTTCCAAAACTAAAAACTTAATAGTTTATCTATTAAATAAAAATTGGTTAGCGATATCACGACAAACTTAGTTTTAATAGGTTATTTAAAATTAAGTGTCCTGAGAGATGAAAGGGTTCATCATGTTGTCCCGATTAATACAGTAAAACTGGACTTTTACTCTATTTGGTAAATTCTAAAATTAATTTCAGTTTTTAAAATCAATAAGCTATGCCATCCTACTATAAGCCACACTTGAGGCATACTGGAAAATGACAAGTGTTTGTAGCTACAGCATCGCACTTGTTTTCTAGCCTATCCCTTCAAGTTGAAAGGGTTTAGTTGACACATCCGGCATTTTCACAGGTGACTGTACAAGGTGACTATTACTTTACTCTTTGTTACGTGCTACAGCTTTCTAAAGACTAAAGTGGGCATAGATGAGGCTAAAAGTGTCTTCTTAGGCAATTGTTTTCTTAATAGGCCTCATAACCAAGAGTTGTGCTTTATTCACAATTGGCAATCGTTGTCAGCCTGCTTAACCACTTACAAATGTTTTGTGCTACAACTGCCATTACTAACTGGAAGCCAAATTCTCAAGTCCCTATTTTATTAATGTTAATTGGGTTATTAATAATAGGATTATAACATAAAAAATACTAATTAAATTACTTTTGCTTATTTGTACAGATGTCAACTGATAATAACTTCTCATTCACCCCCTATTCTTGAGAAAGAAAAACTGAATGACACTAATTTTCTTGAATAGCAAAACAATTTAAGACTCGTTCTCAAAATGGCAAAGAGCATATATGTTCTCGATGGACGGGTTCCATTAAAGCCTGAAAACAATACAGTTGCTGCCAGAAAGGTTCTTAAGAAGCATAATGACGACTCTACTGAAGTCGCTTGCATTATGCTAGCCACCATGTCATCTGAGCTTTCTAAGGGCTTGGAAGATCTTGGTGCCTATGAGATGCTTGAGCAACTCAAGGGCATGTTTCAGAAATCCCGTTAAGAACGTTTTCGACACTATGAAACAGCTTATAATCTGCAAAATGGAACAGGGATCCCCTGTTAGTGCGCATGTCGTCAAGATGAAATGGTACATCGACCAACCGAAGACACTTGATTATTCCCTGTCAGATGAAATGGCAGCGAACTTCATCTTGAACTCTCTCCCCAGCTCTTATGAACAGTTCGTAATGAATTTCAATATGAATGCCTGGGTGAAGACAGTGTTGGAGCTTCATGGTATGCTCAAGATGGCTAAGATGAACATCCCTACTAAAACTAATCAAGTTCTGATGTTTCGATCTACTGGTGTCAACAAGCCTAAACCCAAGAACCGGGGTTATAATGGTAAAGGAAAGAAGAAGGTTACTGTTGCTGCCAAACATGCCACCAACATTAACAAGAGTGTTGCAAAGGTACCACTGCCGTCTCCTGAGGAGCGCCAATGCTACAAGTGCAACAAGATGGGGCACGGGATGCGTAACTGCCCGAGCATATAGTTGAGCTAGCAAAAAAAGAGGGCCAATGGTGAAGGCTCCTCTAAAGGCATTTCTATATACGTTATTGAACTTTTCACTGTTTCTAGAAACACATGGGTATTTGATAACGGATGTGGTTACCACATCGTTAATGTCTTGCAGGAGCCTTAAGAATGGAAGAAATTGAAACAAGGCAGCATGGAACTCATCGTTGGAGATGGGAAGAGAGTCCCAGTCCTTGCAACTCCCATGTATCGTTTTTCTTGTCCATCTAGCCTTGTAGTTACTTTGAATAACTGTTTGTTTGCACCTGGTGTGACCATAAACATTATTTCTGTATCTTTACCTTTTGAACAAGGATTTAAGTATGCTTTTAATGGTTTTGCTATATCTGCCTACTTGAATGATATCTTTTATTTTGAGGCTAAACCTCGAAATGGTATTTATAAGATTGATGTTCAAAGTAACAATAATGTATTTAATCTTTCTAAACATTTCAGATCTAGCATCAATGATACGTTTCTATGGCATTGCCGACTTGGTCACATAAACAAGGCATGATTTAAAAGACTCCAATCATAAGGGATTCTTGAATCCACAGGACCAGACTCTTTTGACGACTGTAAGTCTTATTTTGCTGGAAAATTCACCAAGGACTCCTTTACTCATAAAAGTGAACGAGCAAGGGATCTGTTAGGACTTATACAAACTGATGTATGCGATCCTTTCAGAACCAAGTCTAGAAACCATGAAAGATACTCCGTTTCTTTTATTGACGATTATAGTTGATATGCCTATGTGTATCTTATAAAACACAAACATGAAACTTTTGAAAAATTCAAAGAGTTTCAAAAAGAAGTGGAAAACCAACTCGGAAAAACTATTAAAATGTTTTGATTAGATCGAGGTGCATAGTATCTGAGCTTAGAGATCATCAATCATCTAAAAGAGCGTGGAATTGTTTTACAACTCACTCCACCCGGCACACCCCAACATATTGGCATGAGCAAGAGGAGTTATCGAACCTTGCTAAACATGGTCGGATCGATGATGTGTACAACTAACTTGCCTCACTCCTTTTGGAACTTTCCCCTTACGACCGCCGCCCGCATTGTTAAGCTTGCTATAACTAAAATGGTAAACAAAACCCCATATGAAATATGGCATGGGCGTAAACAAAATATATCTTTCCTTAGAGTATGGGGATGCGATGCATATGTCACCAGTGATTCTGATGACAAACTCGATCCCCGCGGCGTAAAGGGTGTTTTCGTCGGATACTATAACCAAAGCGGATAGTATTTCTTCCACCCTGATACAAATTTGATTTCTAACAAAATGAAGGGAAAATTCCTAGAGAGAAATTCTCGATCGAGGAACTGGGAATAATATTGTCGATCTTGAAGAAATTCAAGAACCACAAACAACCGCTGAGGAATTTGGAGTGTCTGATTAACAAGGTGTTGTTGCTGATACATCAGACATAAATACGAGCATTCGCAGAAGTAGTAGGACTCCCATACCAATTCCTAGATACCTATGGCATCTGGATGGTCCCGAAGTTCTATTAGTAACCGAGTCAAATGATGAACCTACTAAGTACAAATCTGCTGTCTTAGATCCGGAATCTGAGAAATGACAAGATGCCATGAACGGCAAGATGCAATCCATGCACGACAATCACGTCTGGAACTTGGTTGAGCTACCCCCCGAAGGTCGGATAGTAGGGAGCAAGTGGATTTTTAAAAGAAAAACTGACATGCATGGAAATGTACAGACCTATAAAGCATGACTAGTAGGGAAGGGTTTTACTTAAACTCAAGGGGTTGACTATGATGAAACCCTCCCGCCCGTTGCTATGATTAAGCCAATATGGATATTACTTGCCATAGCCGCATATTATGACTACAAGATATGGCAGATGGATGTTAAAACCGCTTTTCTTAATGAACAACTTTCGGAAGATGTCTATATGGTTCGGCCTAAAGGTTTTGTCGATCCTAAATAACCTAATAGGGTGTGGAAACAGAATAAGTCCATTTATGGACTCAAACAAGCATCTCGTAGCTGGAATCTACATTTTGATGAGAAAATCAAAGAGTTTGGTTTTATCAAAATGAAGATGAGCCTTGTGTTTACAGAAAGGCTAGTTGGAGCACTATATTCTTCCTCATCCTGTATGTGGATGATATGCAATTCATTAGAAACAACAGTCCTATGCTTAAAGAAGTTAAGCACTGGTTGGGATCTTGTTTCGCAATGAAAGAACTTGGTGAAGCTGCTTATATTCTGGGAATCAAGATATATCGAGATAGGTCTAAGCGGATTTTAGGGCTAAGTCAAAGTACATACATAGACAAGGTCACTCCACGCTTCTCAATGAATAACTCCAACAAAGGAGTTCCTCCCATTTCTAAAGGAACCGTGTTAAGAAAATCGCAATCTCCGGCAACGGACATTTGAACACAGCACATGCAAGCAATTACATATGCTTCAGCTATTGGCTCTATCATGTACGCTATGTTATGCACTAGACCTGTCGTCTCGTATGCCTTAAGAATGACTAGCCGTTTTCAGCAAATTCCTGGCGTTGCCCACTAGACTACAGTGAAGAACTTTCTAAGGTACCTAAAGAGGACTAAAGATATGTTCATGGTGTTTAGAGGAGTGGAAGAAAAGCTCATTGTAAGGTGTTACACTGAGCTAGCTTCTAGACTGACCGAGATGATTCTTGCTCACAATCAGGATTTGTATTCACTCTCAACGGAGGAACTATTTACTGGAATAGCTCCAAGCAGAGTGTGGTGGCAGATTCCACCACTGAGTCTGAATACGTAGCGCATAAGATGCTGCTAAGGAAGCTGCTTGGATGAAGAAGTTCATCACTGATCTCGATGTGGTTTCTAGTATTCACAAACCAATCGAGGTGTTCTGTGATAACACAGGTGCTATTGCTCATGCCAAAGAGCCCATATCACATCACAGAGCCAAGCACATTTTAAGGAAGTTCCACCTTATTCGGGAAATAATGGAACGAAGAGACATAAAAGTAAGAAAAATAGATACTGATCAAAACCTAGCAGACCCGTTCACTAAGCCGATGACTCCGGACAAGCAAGACCAACACAGGGATGCTATCAGTCTTATAATAGCTAGTAATTTGTTTTGATAGTATTTGGATGTATGGACATTTAAACAGTTATACTTTTGAGTTCACTTTTGATTTAATGGTTAAATGCAAAAGTTGAATATTATAACTGTGTTCATTTTAATATGTTTAATCCATGAATATTATATTCTAAATTATCTGTAGTCGATCAGAGATGTGGGAACGATTCTGAATTAAGACTATTCGGACATTGGACTCAAGGAGTTGACTTCCAAACTCACAGACCTCATTATGAATGACATTGGATGTAAGTCGCATCAAATCATCTTCATGGATCTTAATCATAAGAAGGTTTGATATTGGTAGACTCATTTAGTATGCTTAGAACTGAGATACATATTAGAACTTTCGTTTATTAAAGGCTAATATTTGATCAGTGTCAACCGCTGTCGCGTAACTGTCGGCTATAAAGGCATTGGTTGGGAATATTCTGATGTTCAGTGGGAGTTGTATGTAATCAAGAAGGAATTCTGTACTCTTACATGATATGTAACAGTTAAACATCTTGGCTCTTTCGTTGATTCAAATTGGCAAAATGTGAGGCCTCACCCAAACTTACTGTGTGTTTAATTGGACCAATTTGGCTCAAGAATGAAAATGATAATGGTTGAACACCAAATGAGATTGATCTGATCCATGTCTCATTGTTCAACTGGTGTCTTATATGGAAAGGATAGATGACAACAATTAATATAAGTTCATATCTTGCAATAGTGTATTCCAAGATCTTTTGGTTTATGAATTTAAAATTTCATAACCTGTTGGGGGCAGCCATGGGTAGCTAGAGCACTGCTGGCTGTCAGTGTTGATCAACTTAACCAGAGACTGTCCAAGTGGGAGACTGCTGGAATTATGGACCGGTTCGGTTAAGTCAACGCGGCCGACCGGGTTGTGTCCCGTGAGAGTTACACCTTGGGTAACGAACGTGAAACCCACTTAAGTTAGGTAACTAGGTTTGACATATTAACGAGATAATAATAGTGCATTGAGCTTGATAGTTATAGACGGGCTTGGTGGCCCATAATTAGCTTTACTAGTATCCTAATAATATAATAAGAGAGGAGATTAACGTAGCCAATATTAAAAATTCTCTCTTGCACTGAACCCTAGCCACCGGCCTTACCTTGCTCGCCGGAGACCGCCGCCGCCGCTGTCCAGTAGCACGCAACCACCAGCACCGCCATTCAGCAGCCACCACCGCCGTTCAGCAGCTCTGCCAACGCAACTGTTGTCCCGCGTTGCTGCTGCCACTGCTGTCCAGCCACCACCACCGCTGCCGGGTGTCGCCGTGCACCACCAGGGTTGTTCATTGTCACGTTTGGTCACCTAGCGTTGTTCGTTAGCTATCGGTGTCTCAACCGGTTATTTATTAACCGAGGTAAACTTAAATATTATTAGCTAATATTTATGTTTCTTTGGTTGTTTCGTATCGTACTCGTATTATATGTAACCGGATCCTGTTCGGTTCCTTAATGTGTTGATTACTCGATTTTATTCCGCTGCGTTTTCTTATTTATTATTAATTTGATTAATACATATGAAACAAATTAGAACCGGGTTTAATTTTTAAACCGTTGATTTATCACCAATGGAACCCAACACTGGTATCAAAGCCTTGGTTACAACATATGAGTCGAATCCGGTCTTTTCACCGAATCTACATCATAAACTTTAAGCTAGTTGAAGTTTTTGAACTACATAGTTTTCTAAGGAAATCTTGGTTAGGTCAAAGTTTTCGTTTATTTTAATTAACCAAAATATTGTCCGATTTTATTTTATTGAATATGTAAATCTGGTCTGACCATTATGTGTTTGGTTGTTTGTTTTTGAATTTGGCAATATGGATAGTTCAAAGTTGTATTTATTTTACGGTTTTGTTTTATGGTTTTTGGCCACTTTGATGGTTCAAAATTGTAATAGATAGGGTTTGGTTTTTCATTATATGTGCATTATAATATTGTAATGAAGAAGACCCGAAGGAAAACCGAGGACGAGCTCTCGGAGTTCTTGAAGTTAGTGGGAGTTAACAAAGATGACGGGATGCACCAACAGTTCATCATTGTGGTTGTTTTGTATTGTGTTCCGATTGGAAGTGCTAATAGGCTCTAGCAAAACCAATCACCTTTATTGGCCATTTAAGTTTTCATATTCTTGTTTGCTATTGTGGTCGCTTGCTTTATTATAATAGGTTATAATACCACCAACCTAATACCAAATATATTAAAATAAATTTTAATTAACTAATTATTGTTTTTGCAAAATTAAACCAGATTTGATTTTCTAAAACTAAAAACTTAATAGTTTATCTATTAACTATAAATTGGTTAGAGATATTGCGACAAACTTTGTTTTAATAGGTTATTTAAAACTAAGTGTACTGAGAGATGAAAGGGTCCATCATGTTGTCCCGATTAATAAAGTAAAACTGGACTTTTACTCTTTCATTAAATTCTAAAATTAATCCCAATTTATAAATTCAATAGTCTATGTCATTCTACTATAAGCCACTGTTGAGGCATACTGCGAAATTTCTAGTGTTCGGAGCTGCAACACTGCGCTTGTTTTCTAGCCCATTCAAACGTTGGAAGATATGTTGCGCACATGTGTTCTCGATTTTGGCAAAAGTTGGAATACTCATTTACCGTTACCTGAATTTTTCTATAATAACAGCAACCACTCCAGTATTAAGGTTGCATCGTTAAAGCTTTATACGGGAGGAAATGTCGATCCCCACTTTTTTGGGCTGATATTAGAGATAAACAACTGACAAGACCTGAAATTGTTTAGGAGACCACCGACAGGTCTTCCAGATCAAAGACAAGTTAGAGGCTGCAGCAGACCGACAAAAGAGTTATGCTGACAATCACAGAAAAACCATTGGAATTCCAAGTCGGAGATCAAGTACTGTTAAAAGTCTCACCCTGGAAAGGAGTGATCAGATTTGGAAAAAGAGGAAAATTGGGTCCTCGATATGTTGGACCATTCAAAATCACCAATCGAATTGTTCCGGTAGCATATCGACTCGAATTGCCTTTAGAGCTTAACGGAATACACGATGTCTTCCATTGTATCAAATCTGAAGAAATGCTTATATGATGAATCACTGATTGTTTCTGTTGAGGATATTCGATTTGACGATAAGCTTCGATTCTTCGAAGAGCCCGTAGAGGTCATGGAGTGGAAATTACAAAAGCCTAGACAAAATCTAATCAAGCTAGTCAAAGTTCGTTGGAATTCAAGGCTAGGTCCTAAGTTCACATGGGAACGACAAGACCAGATGAAACAAAAATATCGTCACTTGTTTCCAGTAGAATCTGAAGCCAGCGACACTTCCTAAATTTCGGGACGAAATTTCTTAAAGGAAGGGAGAACGTAACATTCAACAAAAATTTTCACTAATTTCATCATGTTTATCATCATAATATCACTTGATTAATAAAATTCTTCTTTATTAAGATTCTATATCTTGCAAAGTCAACAAAAAAGTATAAATTTCGACAAGTAACGAGTATAACGTTCAAAAACCTCGGGCAGCGAGCCAGAAAGTAAATAAATCATTAGAATAATTAAATAATCCCAAAAATTCAAAATATATGTTAAAACATTTTAGACAATATATAAACGTAATTTAGGAAGGCTCGAATCGCGAAAATTGGAAAATAAGTAAGCAAAAGCTATTACAGGACCCGGAAAGGACCCGACAAAAACTATTTTCAAAAAACTAGTTTCTATGGTTCATACTGTCAGGAATTTGATTTCATTCAAAGTCTGACAAAAATTATTAAAAACGGGATCCATTAGGATATCTAAAACACGCAATACGTTAAATGCCAAACCGAAATTAACTAGTTTATGACCAGCCCTTCACCTCAACCCCCCCCCCCCAACCTGCCATCCCTTACACATCACCTCCCATCTCTTCCAATGGCCACACTCCAACTCACCCTTCCAATAATTGTAGATTCTAGAAGATTATGTGTTGGATGAATTAGAGAGGCTTCACCTTACACTCTAAACACCCACTCATCACTCTACTCCTCCCTCTTTTTCTCTCTATAAACACGTCACAAACACACATACATACACACACTCAAATTCAAAAATCATAAACATACATTAAATCAACATCCATGGAAGATTAATCAAGAAACAAGAAAGATCAAGCAAGATAGGAAGAAGATTAGGAAGGAAAAACATCATAATCACACCCACTACACTCTCACTCTCATCTTCAAATCGAAAATAACACAAGTAAGTATTAGTATATGGTTGATTCTATGATTAGACACAATAGATTAGATGTTCTTGAGTTAATATTGAGCTTGAAAGTTTGAAATTATGGATGATGATGATGTATGTATGTATGAGCCATATTGTAGGTTCCCTGGACGGATCACACGAGATATCCCGATATACACAGGTGCGGAATCCCTGTGTAGATCGTTACGGACGTAGAATATAATCACACAAACACACGTACACACGATACGAACAAAACTCACGTTATATTGATAACTCGAACCGTGTTACTTACAGCCTCTCGACCTCACTTCACTCGACTCAATGAATTACACGTAAATAACCAAAACGATCAACCCTAAACAATAAACCCGAAGCCTATATAAATACACGACAACTTCGCCTCATGCGAAGTTGTCAATAACTTCACTCGTTGAACAAGTTCGCCTAGGCGAACTTGTCAACAACTTTGCTTGGTTAACAAGTTCGCCTAAGCGAACTTGTCAACAACTTCGCTTCTAAACAAACAATTACATAAACAATATTACAGACTCGATTACAGACATTAGACATATGAACTACTGACATCTATGTACCAACAGACTCCCCCTTGGCAGTAGCTTCATATCTTGATCTTTCAGCTCTTGTCTCGTAATCCTGTATCTTCACGCGTGCACTCATTCTCTAACACATACCGTCACAACTCGTTGATACTTTCTTGCTTCATCCTTTCAAGCTGGAATATAAAAGATCTATTTCTCGTTGAGCATCTTCAGATCAGCTTGCGATAAGTTTACAAGATGCATCGGATCGTAAACTCTAAGGATCTCTTGTTCATCCTCATCTTCCATCACAGCTTCAGCAGTCTGGCAATCAACGTACCACCATTTTAGATTCTTCAACACATCTTGAGGCATATTCTTCATCGGAACCTCCTTGATGCATCGGATCGGCTTGTACTTCATCACCATCCATGGCTTGCCATCTGCTCTCAATCCCCTCTCTGTATCCTCCACGAGCTTTCCCTTCTGTGGCTTTAATAGTTCAAACTTCTTTTCTTTTATGCTTTCTTTCCACACAATCTTCTCAATCATTCTTGCCATATTGTTGTTACTTCTGTTTATCAGGCCCAACCTGGCCAAATCCTTCACCTCGCATTCCGGCAACGTATTGAGAGATCTCAACATTCTCTTGAAGTATTGAATACCATCATAACGCTTCACCACAAACAACTTGATCTGTTCATCATAAATCCAACAGATGATTCCCTTTTTCGACTCAGCATAGCCTTTGATGTTATAACTTTTCTTGAACATGGCTGGAACAGCAGGCTTCTTGGTCTTGATAAACCAATGAGCACAGCCTTCCTTCCACCTAGGCTGCTCCTCCCACTCAGTCTCATCCATCTCAACACCCATGTCGGCTTTCTCTACATCAGGGATCTCGTGTTCAACTCCTTCTTCTACTATCTCCCCCTCTTCTATTCCATCTTCAATCACAATCTGCTCACTGATCTTCTCAATCATGTCACTCGGCAGCACATCTTCATCAAACAGCACATCGTCGCTGAACATATCATCATCAAGCTCCTTCAGCGCATCAATAACGTCATCCTCAACTAACACTACATCATCACCAGAACCACCAGCCACGTCAGTAGACTCCCCCTCAGCTGTGGAAGTACCAAGAGCTTCAGAAGTTCTTGGCAGCTCACCACCTGCATCTTTCGATGCATTGGGATCATCGTCTCGGTCGTTTCTCTTCTTCGTTCTGAGCTCGTCGCCTTTACAGCTCATCTCCCCCTGAGATGCCAAGAACTCCTTCAAGGCATCTATAATCTTCCCGTGCTCAACCAGGAGGGATGCCTGTAGTTGATTTGCTTCCACTAGGCTTTGAATAGTCTTTGATTGTTCTGCCACGATCCGCTCTAGTGAAGCTATTCTTTCTGAATCTGAGGTAGGCGAAGACGAGACACCAGAAGCAGGCGTAACCGCAGGTGGTATCATACCTGATAACCCTGCAGCAGTGACGACCGTTGACTCCACAAAACGAGCAGCTACCACCGATTGAGTAAGCGTTGGAGGTGGTAGTGA
Source organism: Bidens hawaiensis (assembly GCF_021521415.1). Classification (NCBI taxonomy): domain Eukaryota; kingdom Viridiplantae; phylum Streptophyta; class Magnoliopsida; order Asterales; family Asteraceae; genus Bidens; species Bidens hawaiensis. The sequence continues at coordinate 722,050 of NW_027491237.1, read as the reverse complement.
CACGATCTCCGGAGTCGACGTCTGGATGGTAGTGGTGGATGGAATGCCAGCCGTTGATGTAGCCACCACGGGAACATCCGCAGCGCTTGTACTTACCACCTGTATAGAAGAAGGAACAATGGACATACCAGACAGTGCGGCCGGAGCAAATCGTACAGTCCTTGAAGTCTCTCCAGCTCCCATGCCAGCACCTGTCCTCTCCCGTCTTGATCTTCTAATCAGCTTATGTATGTCTTCTTCTTCTTCGGACTCATCATCATCCTCCGTTCTCTTCCTCTTCCCAATCATTCTTTCTCGAGACACCATCAACCGTCTCCCCTCATTCATAATCTCGTCCAAATCGGAGTCAGCCATCGACGTAGCTGCTCTAGTCATACTCACACCCAAACTTTGTGCAGCTGAGACTTGCACCTCTTCAACTTGATCCATGTCAAAATAGCCTTGACCTCCAAAAACAGCGTCAAGATCTATATCCTCAGCAGTAGACACAACAGGCACAGCAGGAGCAGGAACAGCTTGAGTTGCTCTTGCCTGTTGTGGTTGAGGATCTCTGAACTCGTCCCCACCAGCAGGAACATACTCTGGGTTAATTAAAAACCCAAATAGTGGAGTATGCCTGGGACGACGTTCAGGGTTGCTCCTCGCACTTGACGTGCGGCATTGAGCAAAGATACGTTTGCTCACCGATTCGACGTATCTGATCGGGCGTCTCTGTGGTAGACTCGGAGCCACATGGTTCAATATCATATGTAAAAATCGTGGGTACATAATGAACCGCTCCCGAGACATCGCCCGTCTTTGTCTATCAATCTCGTAGAAGACCATTTGACTGAAGCTATAACGCTTGTTATAGGTCAGTGCAGTCATGGCAGACTGCATGGTCGCACCCATACCATCTGTGCCCGCCTTCCTCCCCGACATGCACACTATCATAACGTGCATGAGGAAGCGCCACTGGTCTAGAAGGAAACCCTTCCTCCTCTGGGTATCTCCTAATGGACCAGAGTAGCCCATTCGAAGAAACGCTCCATCACGAAAAGGAGCTACAAACTCTGTAGGATCGTCTCGAGTCTCCTCACCAAACCTTAATGCCACCCGGATCTGTTCAGAATTAAACTGAACTTGTTGATTGTTCACCGTCGCTCGCATGACCGGGGGCTCAACACGGTAGTCGTATTCATCCGTCTGCCAGAAGTCTTCGATATTCGGCAGAGATATCGGCAGAGTGTTGGTGATCGCATGAAAAATCCTCGAGCGCAGGAGAAAGGTAATAATCTCGCGATAGTCATCCACACCGCTCGCCTCCGGGTCAAGAGTGATGTACATATTGTGACCCGGGAAAAATTGTCTCTGATTGTCACCATCATCTCCTCCTGCACCACCAGCACCAGCTATCGCAGCCATATCTGCAACAAACTAACCAAGTTAGAACGACACAAAGACGTAGCACAAGTTCGCTTTGTTACCATGAGCGAAGTTGTGATAAACTCTGTATAGGCGAAGTTAAAGTTGAGGCTAAGTTGGGAACAACTTCGCTTCAGCTTTAAGTTCGTCTAATCAATATAAGTAAAAATGATCTAGAATTTAAGTGTCAGGCGAAGTTACGGATAACTTCGCCTTAGGCGAATTTAAGCTTCGGGCGAAGTTACGGATAACTTCGCCTCAGGCGAACTTAAGCTCCGGGCGAAGTTACGGATAACTTCGCCTAAACCCTAACTTCGCATGAATCTGAATCGGCGATAGTAAGATTCATGGAACAACGTGCAGTTGATGATTCGGATAGTTTAGACGATTAAGAACTCTTAACCACAAGTTTTAAGGACATGTTGACGATCAGTATAGTGTTCACCACGTAAAAACACAAGTTAAGAAAATCGGTTTCAAAACCGATGGTTCGAGGTTAATAACCGGGTCGAAACGACCCTTGATTAGCATGAACGAACTTGTAATATATGATAAAACAACATCTCGAACCTTTGATCGGTGAGAAAATCGGAATAAATAACACGTAAAAGGTTGAAAGAACAAGTTCGCCGGAAAAGATATATGTTCGCCGGTTAATTGTGAACAAGTTCGCTGGATTTCGAAAAACTGATGAACAGTTTGACCTTAAGTATCCCTTATATAGGGGATCTGTTGTACAGGCGAAGTTACGGATAACTTCGCCCACAACTTCGCCTGTTCAACAACATCGACTAAAATTTCAAAATTTAACCCTTAAAATTTTAACAGTTGTCAATTAAGTTATAAATTGTCCTTTAAGAAATAAATAACATGATCAATTCTAAGTAACCAGTTAAAAAATCATAAAATTATCTAAGTACAAAAACGTAAAAATTTAAAGTATAAGGGATCAAATTTCAGTCTCGATAGGGACTACTACGTTTTAGAAACGATCCGAACAGGAATCATACTAACTACGTGACTGTCACATAGATCCGTGTTTAGCTGTATTATGACATATAGAGACAGGTTGTAAGCAGGTAATATACTTAAGATGGTTTTCATCGTTTCTGTGATACGAGTTAGGTTCAATTAATCCTTAACATTTAAGTGTGCAACAACTCAGAAATATTGATGCCTCCTATCTATCCTCAAAGCATATTTGGCTTTCCCCAAGTCACCCCGAATTGACTTCGACCCATACTGTCTGATTAAACATGTAAGACCCATAGTGTCTGATTAAACATGTAAGTACTCTTCTTCTGGTTCCCGTTCTTCTTCTTACTCTAAGTTTGAGAAGTCTTGATATTTCGTCATCTCTAAAATGTTTCAATAACTTCAAATATATATATATATATATATATATATATATATATATATATATATATATTTTTTAACAAACATAGACTTCAGAGTAGAAATTAACTGCAAGTCCCGAATCTGGATCACTGCAGTATCTTGAAACGCTATCTTCACGGGAATCAGAACACACATGGGCTCGTGTATGACTGGGTAATCGCTTTTCTGCCTATCATTCGGAAAGATATAAATGAAGACACGCAAAATTCTTAAGGAGTTTCCACGTAAAATCAAGTAAAATTAGTTTGTATCACATCTACTTTTACGCACCATTAAAAGTTACCATGACATACAATGACTGTCTTAAAGCTTTTAAAGCCTAATAACTTCACTAGTTAAGCACACAAATTTAGTATATCTATCATTTTCCAAGGTTGGATCAATTTTCCGTTTAACATAGCTAACGAACTTCTTACGAAGTAACAGACTTGAAAAATAATTTCATTTCCCTTTTTCTTTCAAAATTTAAACAAAAATCGCCCCGACCAAAACAAAGTCTTCAGGTAAACGGCTATCCCGAAGATCCAATGGATCAGCTGGACCGACCACATACTAGTATGTGTCCTTCTAACTAAGTATGATCGACTAATTTTAAGCGAAAGAACGAAAAACTCATCATAAACCGCCCCGGTCACTATCAGTAATCTGGTTAATGGCTATCCTCAAAATTTACAAGTAGAAAATGAGGACCAAAACATGTCCGAAGACAAGTCCTTCAAACTGATGTAACCGACAAATTTTTAAGCGATTAGTGACGTTTTTTTTTTTTTTTTAACAAAACATAAAAATAGCATGGTTACTCGGGATTGATCATCCCATTCAGTTCAATAAGGTTTTGAAATCTGGATTTGTCAAACGCTTTAGTGTATAAATCAGCGAAATTATCAAGCGTATCCACCTTTTCCAGAATTATCAGTTTCTTCTCAGCACAATCCCGTATGAAATGATGACGTATGTCAATGTGTTTAGTTTTACTATGTTTCACGGGATTGTTAGTTACTGAGATAGCAGCTGTGTTATCAATGCAAATAGGAGTAAGTAAGAAATTCAAACCATAGTCGCGCAATTCTTGCTGAATCCAAAGAACCTGAGAGCAGCAGTTGGATGCAGCCATGTATTCTGCCTCACAGGTTGAGATTGCGACTGAAGTCTGCTTCTTGCATTGCCACGACACCAATCTGCCACCAAGAAACTGACATCCTCCAGTTGTTGACTTCCGACTCTGATTGCACCCTCCATAATCAGAGTCTGTGTAAGCGACCAGCTCCAAGTCACCTCCTCTTGGGTACCACAACCCCAGCTTCGGCTTGCCCTTGAGATACCGCAGTATCCTCTTTGCACCTTTCAAATGAGATTCTTTTGGATTTGCCTGAAAACGTGCACAAAGACAAACAGCAAACATTATATCAGGCCTAGATGCAGATAAGTACATTAAAGAACCTATTATCGCCCGATATTGAGTTGGGTCCACATCTGCATCACCGTCTACTTCAGCACCCAATTTGTGATTGACGCAGATTGGAGTATCATATGGAGAACTGTCCTCCATCTTGAAGCGCTTGAGCACATCATGAACATACTTCGTTTGATGAATGAACATCCCGTCCTTCCTCTGATCAACCTGCAATCCTAGAAAGAAAGTTAGATCACCCATAGCACTCATTTCAAACCTTTTCTTCATGACGGCTTCAAACTCCTGACACATGGAGACTTTTGATGCAGCAAATATAATGTCGTCCACGTAGACTTGTACCAGCAGGATGTCGCTTCCTTCTCTTTTGAAGAACAACGTGCTATCAATTTTCCCTCTTTCAAAACCATTCTCGAGCAAGTAATCCGATAAAGTTGCATACCAGGCACGAGGTGCCTGATGTAATCCATACAACGCCTTGCTCAACCTGTACACGTGATCTGGATAGTCTGGGTCAGGAAAACCCGGAGGTTGCTCAACATACACAACCTCATCAACTTTCCCATTCAAAAACGCACTCTTCACATCTAGCTGAAACACCTTCATCTTTTCATAAGCAGCAAACGCCAAAAACAATCTTATGGCTTCCAACCTGGCGACAGGAGCGAACACTTCGTTATAATCAATCCCCTCTTGTTGATTAAAACCATTCACGACAAGCCTCGCCTTGTTTCTTATAATGATCCCCTTATCATCTCTCTTGCACTTGAACACCCATTTTGTGCCTATTGCATGCACATTCTTTGGTTTTTCAACCAAAGTCCAAACTTCCATCTTCTCGAATTGAGCCAACTCTTCATGCATGGCTTCGACCCACGAGCTGTCCTTTAAAGCCATTTGATAATTTTTCGGTTCAATCTGGCTTATAAAGCAGGTATACAGGCATTCATCGATTATTCTTGTCTCCTTAATGCTTGTATAAACACAGGTGTGTTCATTCAAGCTGCTTCTCGTTTGTACACCTGAGGACACATCACCAATCACATTATACAAAGGGTGATCTTTATGAATTCTCGTGGTCGGAACAGAACCTACATGCAAATTATCTTCCAAATTAGAAGAGATCTCATCAATGGTTGTTTCATGCTGAGAGTGAAAAGGATTGATAAATTCTTCTTCAGTTGAGGCAGCAGGGGTACCGATAGTGTTTGATGAGGAAGGTTGACATTTTTCAATCAGCTGTCTTTGCAATAGATTTTCTTCCTCATCGAGTATCATCTTCGTCGCAGCTCTTTCTTCTTCTTCAGAAATCTCCAAATCCGGTACGTTAAACGACTTAAAAAGCTTAACATATTCGAAAAGCTCAGCAGGTCCATTTCTAGGTTTTGGCGGTTGGTAACTTGTGATGTCAGTGTTACACACCACCTCCACCTTGCAAGTCGAAGTATTGAAGACACGCCTGTTGGGAGTCCCAACAACATAACCGACTAAAATTCCTTCATCGGCTACTTCTCCAAATTTCGAATTTGTCTTCAAGATCGAACAAGGAGACCCGAATGGTTCAAGACCACTCAAGTTGGGCTTCCTTCCATGCATAAGCTCGTAACAAGTTTTACCAAGTCTCTTAACGGTTAACACTCTATTCAGAACATAGCAGGCTGTAGCGACTGCTTCAGCCCAGAACATCACGGGAAGCTTCGAATTTGCCAGCATAGTCCTGGCTCCTTCAATTAAAGTTCGGTTCTTCCTTTCAGCCACTCCATTCTATTGCGGAGTATACGGAGCGCTGTATTGATGTTCAATTCCTTTCTGAAGACAGAAGATCTCCATTTCAAAATTCTTGAACTCCGTCTCATTGTCACTTCTGATGAACTTAACTGTTTTACTCATGACGTTCTCAACTTTAGTAATCAAATCTTCACCATTTGAGCCGTCTCATCTTTCGATTTCAGAAAATATACCCACGAATATCGCGAGTAGTCATCAGTGATCACCAAGCAGTATGAAGTACCTCCTAGACTTTTTATATTCACCGGACCGAAGAGATCCATGTGAAGCAGTTCTAGAGTACTGGCAATTGAGTTGACCTTCTTGGTGAGATGGGATTTCTTGTGTTGCTTTCCCTTCTTGCATGCAATACATTTGTCTTCAAAGTTAAAACTTTTCAAGGGAACGCCCATCACAAGCCCATTTTTGACAATGTGGTTCATCTTTCGAAGATGAATGTGCCCCATTCTCCTGTGCCATAGTTCGGATTCTGATTCGCTTGCTTTCGTCATTAAACATGATTCTCCCGAGGCCATTTCAGTAGACCTCATATCCATCACATACGTATTTGTATCACGTGGAGCTGTCATCACTATCCACTCGTCTGGTATCTGAAAACCAGGCTTCAACACGATCGCCTCCTTCTTCGTGAAATGAACAGTATACTCCTTGTCACAAATCTGCGACACACTCAGCAGATTGTGCTTCAGCTCTTCTACAAAATTCACATTCTCAAGTGTCATCTTCCCATTGGACACCGTTCTTATCCCAGTAATTATTCCTCCACTTTCACCTGCAAAACTAACTCTCGCTCCTTGAACAGGTTTTAAGTCGTGCAACAAGTATTTGTTGCCCGTCATGTGCCGGGAACAGCCGCTATCTACAATCCAAAGACTGTGGGCAGCCCTGTTCAACTGTTCCTGCACAATAAAGCAAAGGATTAGAATCGAGGGACCCAAGACCAATTGGTCTTGGATCTATACATCCCGTACTTCTGCTTTCCAAAGTTAGCATTTGGATAATTCCTGTCAGTCCAATTAGGAAATCTCCTTGGAAATTGAGTGTGAGGCCTTCCAAACCTATGTGAATTGACAGTATTATATCTTACGGTTTGGTGATTAGCCTTGTAAAACTGAGGTTTGTTTATGTGAAAACCTGAATTAGTTACATTTCGAAACTTGAAGGGTTTTCATTTTTAGCAGTATTAAAATTACCATTTGACTTATGCTCAGTTTTAATAGGCCTCACGCCTCTGAATTTCGGCGTCAGAGGACAATCTGCAACAAGATGTCCTAACTTATCACACCTAAAACAACACCTATATTCCATTTTCTTTTCAAATGTTGTTTTGGATGTGGAGGCTGTGTTACCGGCCGTTCGTCTCACATAAGGTGGGACGTACGGGTTGAGTGGAGTATTCTTTTTAGAAGTTTTATCTTTTTCTCCACTAGTGGGTAACACTACCTTCTCTTTTGTCTTACCTGATTCGGACAACTTATCCGAATCCGATGAGACTGGACTCGTAACAGAAATATTTACACTTGAAACAGGCGAACTCGTTTCGCCACTACTAACACTTGGTTCTGAACTCGTAACCTTGATTGGAACTGTCTGAGGAACTTCAAAAACAACAGATTTCTGTACACTAGGGTTAAAAGTGTAATTGTGGTTATACGGTGGTGGAACCTCGTGATAACCAATTCCTCCTCTCTTTGTAGAGGTACCTTGATCACTAACAAGGTGATCAAGAATAGCTGAGGAATTTCTGAACTGTTCTAGTTTTCGGTTCAGTTCCACCACTTTCACCTTGTGGTCAGCAATCTGCTTTTCTCGTTCAGCAATCAGTTTAGTTTTTTCTTCTAAAACCTCATAACTTAGATCAATTACTTCAATTTTTTCAGCAAGTTTAGTTTTTAAGCTTTTAACATCTTTTTCACATGCTTTTATTTTAACTTTGTAACTGTTTTCTCTTGCTTTCGTAAAGTGATGATCGTCTTTAAGAGTTTTAAATTCAGCATCTAAACGAACATACTGATCAGTTATGGTAGCAAGTTGCTCAGACAAATTCTCACATTTAGTACAAATAGATTTAGAACTTACCTCGGAGATTTGATCATTGTTATCTGCCATGAAAGCTTTTTCCTTACCAGTAGCTTTCTTTTCTCCGGTAGTCTTCTCACGTTCTTCATTCTCAACCTTAGCCATATTTGCCTGTTCACTATTTTCATTCAAATGCAGGTTCCAGTTGTATTCACCTGCTTCTCTAGACAGCATGGCATTGACTTCCTTAGTACTCCTAGTGTGCTGAGGAGACCGGCCCTGACCACGTTCAGCTCACTCGTTTCTGCAATCTTTGGCAAAGTGCCCGTTTTGTTGACAGTTATAGCACCTCACCTTAGACTTGTCGAACCCTGGCCTGCCACCAACAAACTTTCTCCCCGTCTTTCTCATGAACTTCTTCACTCTCCTCACTATCATGGCCATCTGCCATTGTAAATCCATCTCCTCCAGATCATCAGCATCGATCTGGTCGTAGTCTTTATCTAGCATCGCTGGATCAACCACCTTTCCTTGAATATAGTTTTCCTATGAAGCAATAAATGAAGCATAGAGGCCAAACTGCTCTTCAGCAGATTTGACGCTCATTGGCATTTTAGAGTAATTATTGCTTGAGGAACTTGAAGATCCACTACTCTGGCTTGCTGTCTGTTGAGTACCACTTGATCCACCCGCAACAAAGCAAACATCCCCATTTGAGTTTACTGACACATGCCCCTCCTGTGTAGAATTTGCACCCGACTCACCCTTCGAGTAGTAGGCGGCAGAATCAGTCTTTGAACTTGTATTGGAGTTTACTTTAGCACCGTACATGCCCGGATCTTGAACCTGATCCATAGATGTTTCTTTTCTTGCCATATTAAGCTCAAAAGTTCTGAGCTTGTTGACAGCGGTTTCAAGATCATACGTAGAGAAGTCCTTGTCTTCCCTCATTAGTACCGTATACATCTCCCATTTTGGTGGGAGAGCATCGAGAAGTTTTTCTACAATCTCTTCTTCTCGGTAGGAAATGGAGTAGTTACTCAGTTCAGTCATTAGATGATAATATCGAGTGATAATATCATCAAGAGATTCGTTCTTTAAGTACTTAAAGACTGAAAATTGAGTCTTGAGTAACTTTATCTTTGACGCCCGAATACCTACATTTCCTTCGAATCTGCTCTCAAGAGCTTCCCAAAGCTCTCTAGCTGATGTATACTTTCTGAAAGTATGGAGGATCTCCTGTGGAAGAGCCATTGTGATTGCAGCATGAGCCTTGCTCTCGGCTTCATACATCTTCTTCTCCTCTTCTTCCATTTTACTGTATTTCTTGATTTGGTCTCGACCCTCATACTCCATGATCGGTGGAATATATCCATCTTGGATGCATACCCACATTTTTGCATCCTGGTACTTAACATACTGTATAAACCGATCCTTCCACGCAACAAAGTCGGTTCCCTTCAGCAATCTTGGGGCCTTTGTAGCTGACCCCGCTTCAACTTCCATCTTGACAAGCTCCGAAATGTTGATCGACGACATCCTTCTTGAAGACTAAGAAACCCGAAAAATTCTGAAAAGGGCGAAGTTAAAAATTTCTTCGAAACAGTACTGTAGGCGAAGTTAAGGATAACTTCGCTTAAGTAATAACTTCGTTGGATTCTTCTTAAATTCGCGTGACTGGGCGAAGTTGAGAATAACTTCGCTTAAGCTAAGCGAACTTAGAAAGTAAGCGAACTTGAAGAGAACTTCGCTGAACTAAGCGAACTTGAGAAGAACTTCACTGAGTTAGGCAAAGTTGAGGAGGTAGGCGAAGTTGTGAATAACTTCGCTTCTCCTTATATCTTCGCTGAAACCCTACGTATCCTGATGGCAACTTCGCCTGATGAACAGCAACTTCGCCTGACGAACTTGAACTTTCTGCAGATCTGAAAAACGGATTTTAACGACGATTTTGACGGTTTGAAGGCTTAAACACACTGGTAGGAAGCTAGAATGAGCAAAAACACCACATACTCGTCCCGGTAATACCCGAAATGAAACGAATTCTACACCCGCGTGAATATCCCGAACCACACAATCGAGCAAAAGCTCTGATACCAATTGTAGGTTCCCTGGACGGATCACACGAGATATCCCGATATACACAGGTGCGGAATCCCTGTGTAGATCGTTACGGACGTAGAATATAATCACACAAACACACGTACACACGATATGAACAAAACTCACGTTATATTGATAACTCGAACCGTGTTACTTACAGCCTCTCGACCTCACGTCACTCAACTCAATGAATTACACGTAAATAACCAAATCGATCAACCCTAAACAATAAACCCGAAGCCTATATAAATACACGACAACTTCGCCTCAGGCGAAGTTGTCAATAACTTCGCTCGTTGAACAAGTTCGCCTAGGCGAACTTGTCAACAACTTTGCTTGGTTAACAAGTTCGCCTAAGCGAACTTGTCAACAACTTCGCTTCTAAACAAACAATTACATAAACAATATTACAGACTCGATTACAGACATTAGACATATGAACTACTGACATCTATGTACCAACACATATGTATGTGTAAGAGGAGGGATTAAGCTCACTTATGCATGCATACATTCATCTTGAAAGATCATACATTGATTGTGGGGATTGATTATGAGCATTGTTAAATTTCTTGATTATTTGGTATAAACTTTGATGAACATGATGTTAGGGTTTGATGATGGAATGGAATTAGGTAAATTGTTGGTCATTAGTTTGATGTTATGGACTTGAATCATTGAATAGTTGTTAGATATGAACATAATAAGAACAGGTTCATAATTGAAAATTTTGGGGATTTTTTATTCTTGGAAATTAAGAGATGTTGGATGAATTAATGGATCAAGAAAGTGTTATGAGATAATATAATTGGAAATGAAATAGGGTATATGCTAGTAAACTCATAAAACCCATAGTTAATTCTTGAAGATTGTTATAGTTGCTAATTAAGGAAACTTTATTCATTGAAAAGATAAATTTTGGATTTTAATATGAATACTTCGCATGAATGTATTTAATGTGTGATAAATTTTATCTTTGAATTAATATAGGGTGCATGGTTGAAGTATATATTAGTTTAGCATATTGATTGAATTAGCAAATACTTAATAGAAGTGGAAACTTTGTTACTTGATGAATTGAAAGATTAAAACTTGAATAGAAACATAGGGTGCATGAAACTCTATCATACTAGTTAAATGAGATAAACTTAAGTTCATACTTAATCAAATTTGAAAGATTGAATTAAGTAGGATTATCAAAAGTTAAAAATTACTATAATAGGAAATTTTGTTAGATTGACACTTCAGAAATTCATAAGAAAACATGATCTATTGATTGATGATGATTGAATGATTTAGTTGAATGATGTGATGAAGTGATAATAATGATAATGAACACAAAAGTTAAAGTATATGATCTTTGAAAAGGACATATATGAGCATACATGTAGAATATTCCAAAATAGAATAAAAGGAATATTGTTGTAGAGTATTGTTTTGGCTTGTTATGGAATCATAATAAGAGATTTAAATCTGGACTTTTAGGATTAGATGATAATGTTGTTTGACTAAGAAATGATAAGTTAATTTGTAACATTGTTAATGAACTTTTGAATATTAAGTTAGAAACTTTAAAATTGGTTTAAATATGTGTTGTGAAATTATATGACCAAAACTGGAAGTTTGGATGAAATTGTGTTATAATATGTGTAATTAAATCATAGGATAATTGGTGTATGCTTATTTGATTTATTTGACTTATCGACAACTTTTGAACGTGAACCGACACGACTATTAAGGACTGTTTTAGAATAGCCCCTAACGTAGTAAAATACTCATATATAACATAAGTTAATATATGAGAAAAGGACAACATAATAAAACTTGGTCCTAAACGATTCGTGTCACAAAAACCAACAAGAAAACGTTAAAAATTGATATTTTAAGAAAATATTAACAAAAATGAAAATAACATACCTTTGCAAAATAACTTATAAAACATGACTAATATATATGTAACAAATTTTTTTCAAGATTTAAAAGTTATGTTATATACGAAAAGTCGAACGGTTCGTTTTTAAACGCGAAACCGACAAAACCGACAAGATTTATTAAAAATAATAAATTAATAGTTTCTTAAAACTTTCCAGCAAATGAAAGTTTTAAATTTTATTATGTTTATATATTTTGTTTATTAATTTATTTAGTTATTTAAACAACAGTTAACGAAAACCGAACTATACGTATTCGTTAACTTAATTGGAACTTATTTGCTTATGTGCTTGTGTGGACATTAGATTAGGATTAATAAACTTAAAAGATTTTCATAAACTAAAACCAAGTTTTTATTAACAAAACTTGTATTAATATAGGACACGAGATTTTGGAATGAAAAGCTTAAAACCGTGAGTTTCTCTATCGATCCCTCGTTTTCGAAATGTTTTTACTGTGTTTTGGGAGAAAAGCATATTCTTTTATCAATTTTAATTAAAGTTTTATAAAGAATTTTATTTTACAAATTGTGTAAAAAGTGGGATGAGTCAACAATTGGTTAAATAACTTTAACGGAATTAATAAGGACACAGAAATATAGGTAGATCGTTCGGGGTGGCGCCCCCCATTTCCAATAGCGTTGTGTTAAAAATGAGAATATTTTGAGTATGGTAGTTATCGAGTTTTCAATTTTGATAGTCATACACTTGTTGTATTCCTTTCTATTCTACAACAGTACGATTTATTTAAAACATAACATGCTTCGTTTTTATGGTAAGTTCGAATGTTGAGAATTTTTTAAAGATATAATTACCATGGTAAAAGAATGGTATGAAAGGCCACCACCGTTGCTTATGGTAATGGATTATGATAAACATAGTGGTTGTTGAACCATGGTATGGAAAGATTTGATATGAATTCGTTTACGTTATTGTGTTACTTGATATATTGGTATAATGTCGTTTATTATTATTTTCATGATGAATTATATGAAAGTTTCGATTTCATTATTTTTCATAATATTATAATATATAAGTAAATCTATATGTAAGTGTGTGTGTGTGTGTGTGTATGTGTGTGTGTGTGTGTTATTTTCAATAAAGAGAACTCACCAACATTCGTATTGACGTTTATTTTAATATGCTTTTTAGGTAATTGATGGTTTCGAGGAGACGAGGAAAAGAGAGTGGCTGGTGTGTTTGAATAATGTAGAAACTGGGAATTTTAATAATCCATGCGGTAGCACGTGTATAACTCTGATAATGTAATGAATATTTTATTAAATAAAATTTAACCTTTTATTATTAAATATTCTTGTTCTATTATTGTTGGCTATCGGTATCTTTCACGAACCGAACGACTTAAGTTAAACTATTCCGCTGTCTTAATTAAGATTTTCGGGGTGTGAAACTATTTACTAGAAAAGCTCCAAGCAGAGTGTGGTGGCAGATTCCACCACTAAGTCTGGATGAAGAAGTTCATCACTGATCTCGATGTGGTTCCGAGTATTCGCAAACCAATCGAGGTGTTTTGTAATAACACATGTGCTATTGCTCAGGCCAAAAAGATCAGATCTCATCACAGAGCCAAGCACATTTTAAGGAAGTTCTACCTTATTCGGGAGATAATGGAACGGGGAGACATAATAGTAAGCAAAATAGACACAGATCAAAACTTTGCAGACCCGTTCACTAAGCCGATGACTCAGGACAAGCATGACCAACACAGGAATGCTATCTGTCTTATATTAGATAAGAATAAACTTTGTTTTGATTTAGTATTTGGATGTATGAACATTTAAACAGTTATACTTTTGAGTTCACTTTTGATTTAATGGTTAAATGCAAACATTGAATATTATAAATGTGTTAATTTTGATATGTTTAATCCATGAATATTATATTCTAAATAAAATTCGTAGTCGGTTAGACACGTGGGAAAGATTTTGAATTAAGACTATTCTGACTTTGGACTCAAGGAGTTGACCTCCAAACTCACAGACCTCATTATGAATGACGTTGAATGTAACTCGCATCACATCATCTTTATGGATCTTAATCATAAGATGGTTTGATATTGGTATACTCATTTAGTATCCTTAGACCTGAGATATATACTAGAACTTTCGTTTACTAAAGGCTATTCTTTGATCAATGTCAATCGTTGTCGCTCAACTGCCGGCTATAAAGATATTGGTTGAGAATATTCTTAACTTTAGAATGAGTTGTATGTAATCAAGATGGGATTCTGTACTCTTAAAAGATATGTAACAGTTAAACATCATGGCGCCTTCGTTGATCCAAACTGGTAATGTCTGAGGTCTCACCCAGACTTGCTGTGTGTTTGACTGGACCACTTTGAATCGAGAACGAAAACGAAATGATTGAACGCAAGATGAGATTGATCTGATCCATGCCTCATTGTTCAATTGGTGTCTTATACAGAAATGATAGATGACGACGATTAGTATAAATTCATTATCTTGCAATTGTGTATTCCTAGATCTTTTGGTTAACGAATTTAAAATGTCATAACCAGTTGCGGGCAGCCATGTGTAGCTAGAGCACCCCTGGTTGTCAGCGTTGATCAACTTAACCAGAGACCGTCCAAGTGGGAGACTGTTGGATTTATGGACCGGCTCGTTTAAGTTAACACGGCCGACCGGGTTGTGTCCCATGAGAGTTACACCTTGGGTAACGAACGTGAAACCCACTTAAGTTAGGTAACCGGGTTTGACATATTAACGAGAAAATAATAGTGCATTGAGCTTGATAGTTGTAGACGGGCTTGGTGGCCCATAATTAACTTTACTAGTTATTATAACTAGTAACCTAATAATATAATAGGAAAGGAGATTAAGCTAGCCACCATTAAAAATTCTCTCTTGCACTCAACCCTAGCCACCGGCCTTCCCTTGCTCGTCGGAGATCAACGATGCCGCTGTCCAGCAGCACGCAACCACCGACACCGCCATTCAGCAGCCACCACCGTTGTCCAGCAGCTCCGCCACCGGAGCTGCTGTCCCGAGCTGCTGCTGCCACTGATGCTCAGCCGCTGTCCACCACCACCGCTGTCGGGTGTCGTCGTGCACTGCCATTGTCGGTTATTGTCACGTTTGGTCAACTAGCGTTGTTCGTTAGCTATCTGTGTCTTAACCGGTTGTTTATTAACCGAGGTAAACTTAAATATTTCAGTTAATATTTATGTTTCTTTGGTTGTTTCGTATCGTACTCGTATTGTATGTAACCAGATCCTGTACGGTTCCTTAATGTGTTGATTACTCGATTTTATACTGCTGTGTTTTCTTATTTATTATTAATTTGATTAATAATTTGATTAAACCGCTGACTGATCACCACGGGAACCCAACATTCTATACAAAAGTCTTGCCAATACTTTGTTTTTTTGTTGGCGTCTTGGGAGACCTCAAATTTGTCACTACTTCTAATTTAGAGGATTCATGATGATTACACATGGGTTCACCACATGACCAAGAAGATGAATACCAAGTAGCCGAAAGGCACACTTGCAGATTTTGACGTACAACTTTTCAACTCGTGACGTTTCTCATTTGCTTATGTTTAACACTAATTTTTAGATATGATTCTTAACATGTTATACTGGTTTTAGTTTGTATGTTTCATTACGACTTAAACTAACCACAGGCAATAAGAAACTATACATTGGCATAACGTAGTATAAGTCATGGAAGAGTCCAGTATTGAATCCAAAGGACACGACTTTCACTACTTTATTTCTATTACCAAATAGTTGAATACATTGTTGATTTTGTTGGTTTGATGTGTTACATTTCATGGTTTGATGAAATAGTAATCTACATGACAGAAATTTCAATAGTAGTAATAGCAGATGATTGGAGTATCAAATTAAACATCAGATGGAATCTAATGGGGATATCTCAACGTTTTATAAGAATCTTATTAAAATTAATAATTTTAATGAAAAAAAGTATGATATCAAACATATTTAGAATAGTTTTAGAAAGACAAGATATTAATAAAACTTCATGGACTCAGAGTGACAATATATATATATATATATATAGGGGATGGATCATGCGAGAAGTGATATTATAGCGAGAAGTGCGAGAAGTCGATCTCAACAATTGATTATCTTCTAGTTGTTCAAAACATTAATTCCACTAATTACTCCTCAATAATTCTCCATATTAAATATTATAGAAAGTTACAAATCTTAGAAAAGATGAATTGACTTTTACATAAAATATCATCTAGAATAATTTTAATGAAATATAATTGAGAGAAAATTATTTGTATTCATGGTTTCATAAGATTTATTTGAATTTTCTTTTACATACCTACATATGAAAATAAATGTATATGTAGGTGAATTGTAATTAATTGATCACGTACACAAGTAACACAATAATCTACATATAGCTTATGTTTAATTATACAAATTGTTAGTTATTTTTATTTTTATCAAAATGTAACTCGTATTACAAACACAATTTATGTTCACCTACACAAATTTTGTTTCTTTTGTTTTCACCAACACATAACTAATATTCACCTACACATAACTCGTATTCACCTACACAGATTGCTAGTTCATTATATTTTCACCTACCTATAAATAATATTCACCTACACATAACTCGTATTGCCTACACATATAAGAGATTAAAAAAATGATGTATTCAAACATTGCGAATATTTTACAACTTTAGGTTAACAATATTAATTGTATGTGATATCACGAATAATTTTTGTTTGTGTAGGTTAATTTTTTGATCAGCGTAGGTAAATACAAATGGGCAGACTATAACATGAAGTAAATTTATATATATAGGTTAATATTGTGATTTGTGTAGGATACCATGAAATTTATATATATAGGTTAATATTGTGATTTGTGTAGGGTACCATGAACTAGTTATGTGCATGTATATTAATATTGTGATATGTGTAAGTGATAATATGAACTAGTTTTTTTATGTGTAGGTTAATGTTATGATTTGTGTATGTATTTGTTTTTATGATGGTTAATTTAATTTTTTTGTAGTATGAGTATGGTGGTTTTGTTTTATGTATTTTTGAAGATTAAATCAAATTAAAAAATAAAGATTAAATTATAGTCATTTATAACTTAACATTAATTAGTATTAATTACAAAAAGAAACTCCTAAACCATTTATTAATATACTTCTAGAATTAAATAATTCAAAATTAAATAGAAACTTTTTATTGGTTAAAATCTCTTCTCGCACTTCTCACTATAAGAACACCCTTTAGTGTTTTTAATTATACCTGAACAGACTCATAAACTTTGTGGGTTCTCATTATGGGGGAAGCGTCGAAGCTAAAATTCAATATGATATAAGGAGGATTACCGTAATCTTTTTTACTTTGATGTTGTGAGAATTGAGTGCATTCAAAATCTTGAACATCACTCATTTAATGAAAATAAATTGAGTGGTGGCGCCCCGCCAAAAGTCCATCTTTTCATGAGCTTAGAATTAGTTTTTTTATATTTATGGTATTTTTAATAAAAATGAAAAAAGAAAAAAGATAGTGCAAATAAAAGATGCAAAAAACATCCCAAAAAAATAGCAAAAGAATCCAAAGTTGTCTATACTAGACAGGACTGAGAGTTTACGCATTGCCAATGGGATATTGACTATGAGGTTATCGCTATTGGGGCTTGAAATAAATAAAATTTTATGTTTATATAGGACAAAATCCAATAATATATAGGATCAGCTCGTTTGACTATCACATGACCATTTACTCATAATTCCATCTAAGCATTTTCTTCTTGCAATTAAAGAGTCAATTTCTTACTGTGATGTGTCAGAACATTTTGCATTGAATCTAGCCTAGGTAGCTCTCTGTGTTTGAGATAGACTAAGATTAGCTGCCACTCTTGAGTGAGGGTTCCATAGGTTTATTGATGATCATTTGAACTTAATGCTAAATACGAGTGGGTGCTCGATGAGTTGGGGGCTGGGTTTAAAGTGGATCAATATATCAGCAATCGCAGTTAATACGTCAACTTATTTCTAATGCTTTAATTAAATAAAATAATAAATAAAACCAAGAGTTGTTATGTTCTTCTTGGGTATGATCCTATGTAGTTTACCTTTTTAGAGACGAAAAAAGTTTAAATGTGGGGATGTTTGATGTGTTTTAAACATACATATTTTCCTGTTAGTTTATATGTTTATTTGTGCGTAAACCGTTAACGATTATTTATTATTCTTACACGAAATTACATATTTGTGATTATTATAGATTCCATGGTTGAAGAGAGAGAAAAACGAGTCTAAATGAAGAAGAAATCAGTTCAAACGGGAATGAAATGGAGCTGGTATGCGCGTATGAAGATAAACGAGTCAGATTACGAAGAAACGAGAACCCAGGATCTGGCCGCACTACGCCACCAGGTCAGACCATTCAGGCTGCGTGTGGCGGTGTCCCACATGCCCCCAAGGCTGCCAAGTTTGTTCAAGAATCAGCTACCCCGTCTATTTTGTCTTCTAGTGGGCTTGTTTTAACCTATTTTAGATTAGAAAGGAGGTGTTTAAACACATATATAAAGGGTTTTAACCCTACAAACGAAATTGAGACCCTTCTAGCCACCAGAGATCTGTTCCAAACGAAATACTAAGGAGGTGGAGCTGCTGGTTTCGAGTTTCATCACCCGGTTGTTGTTTTGAGTATTTTAGCGTTTGTGAGTTCGGTTTTCAGTTTTAGACATTCAAACAAGTTGTAATCAGATTCTAAGGAGCATGTTTATCGTATTTATCTTTTTTATCTGCTTTTCATTTATTATGCTTGGCTAAACTTGTTTGAATCACCTAGGTTTGATGTTTAACGGTTGATTTGTTAGTTTTCGAGTGATAATCTTGCGTTTGATTGTTTAGTTATTGTAAAGTTCATAATTTCTGATATTATTCCATGAACCTTGTTTCCGTTAGTTGTATTTTAGGTTGCATGAGCCCCGGGTAGTTGATTATTGCATGAATTTGTTTCGTGTATTCGTTAATTTCTAGTTCTGTTAATACTGAGTGTATTGATTGATTGTGGTAGACACATGCCATTAGGGTTTGTGTTTCTTGAATTATTTAGGTCAGTAGGATCATCCTCTTTTAGTTGGACTTAAACCTTAGGGGTTAGCTTATCTCTCTGCTTTAGTTGATTTAGTTACCCGTTGCGAGACCACGTGCGTTTTTCTAGCTTTCAACTAGAATAGTTTGTAAGTCAAATTATTTTGTCCTTATTAGTGAATTACCCCTTTATTCCTAGGTTTGTAATTAGCTTGAGCCATAGTGAGGATTGTGATTTTGATACGGACCAAGTAATATATCATTAGGGTACGTATATAATCAACCGTGAATTAAAATCTAAGTAGACGTCGTTAGGCTTTTCTTGTAAAACCGACCATGGGGAACCAGTTGCTTTGATTGCATCTATCTTAGTTCATTTTTTGAAGCCGGTTTCAAACTCTTGTTAGCACCTGAACCATTCTATACCCGTTAAGTCATCATACCTAGCTAATTCATTTTTCCCATTACAGTTAATTTCATTAGTTGAGTTAAATTAGTTAAAATAAATATAAAATCTATTAAATATTATTAGGTAGAACTTAGATTAGGGTTAATTATCTGAGCTGTTCTCTCGTGTCTTTGTGTTTGACATCCGGACTTCTATTAGACTATGCTGCTTCGCGATCAGTACACTTGTTGTTTATGGGAAGCTTAGTTAGGATTGTTTGGTTTTATAAATTTAAAGTTTTGTGTGAATTGCTTGTTTTATTTTTGCATTATTTATTAACAGTTTTCACCACATCAATTTTTTGGCGCCGTTTGTGACGATTAGAGAACCACCCGAGTTTGGGGATTTGCCGTTTGTATTTTTGCATATATCTAGATTACTATGGTTAGTTTAGTTTTTATTTTATCTTATTATTAATTGTCTAGTTTTAGTTTAATTTTAGTTTTAAATAATTTTCGTCTACTACTATCTGGTGCCCGTGATCCGTTTCTGTTTATGTTTGCAATAATGGAGACTTACGGGAATGGATTCAAAGAACAACAACGTTACACCATTTGGCAGATGGAGATATAGGGGATTTTGGATTGCAAAGATAAAAATAGAGTGAAACCCTAGTTACGTTTGATGTTTGATTTAAGGGGGAATCTTCTAGGTTATGAAAACTCATCCGGTGAGTTCATTGAGCAAATAACAGATCCGGATGAGGTAATGTTTGATTGGTTACGTATCCATCATGATACAAATCCAAATGCCCCATTTCTGACCCAACAAGATTTAGATGGAATCCGGCTTGGTTTAATGAGTCAGTCTCAACTTAGTGAGCCGATTATCGAATTTGAAGACGCGGGGATGGAAAAACAGTTAGAGGAATGTGTGCCTTCTTTGGAAGAAGATTGATGGGTGAGTTTGGTGACGAGTTGGTAGATTTTACAGTGATGGAAGAAGTAAAGTTTGACCCACTTGGTGATTTAAAGTTGCTCGAAGATTTACTATATAACGAGCCAAGTGTGGGGATCGAGAGGAAACTTTGTGAGGAGAACCATGAGGTAGTTATGATTCAGTCTTTCCGAAAAAACACCTTGCTTATGAAAAACCAGATCATGAAATGCAATTTATATACATTCGGGACGTGTCGAGGTTTAAAAAGTTAATGAAAAGTAAAGGAAGAAGGATATCTAGGCTCAGAGATCATGGTGTGCAAAAGAGTTCGTCACTCTCGTTTCTCATATGTTCAACACATAATAGAGCTTCAATCAAAGTGTTCGTCATATTGATTAAACCAAGGATCTAATTATTTGATATACGTTATACGATATGTATTGATCGATAATATTAACGGAGGTGTTGAGAGTAAAATTGGACAGAGTAGTAGTAAACGAGAAATACTTTAATCCACATTTAACTTATGAAAGGCATGAACAACCTTATATAGAAGACGAGTTGCCATTCGTTACACATCCCGTAATGAATGGCCTTCATTCGTCTTACTTACATACGTTATCTCTATGGTATAGCGAATGACTCATTCGCTATACCCCATTCGTCAACATTCAATGACGAATGGATATAATAATCAATGACTAAGGTCCATTCGGTAAACATCCTTAACGAAGGGACGTATACCTATAACGATTCAAGTTCATTCATTAAAAATCCTTAATGAATGAACTATAAATGATAACGAATGGACTCATTCGTTAAACATACTAAATGAATGAGCCATACATAGCGAATGGATCTTAATTACATAACTACCCTTTTACATTAAAATAATAATAAATTACAAATACTATTAAAAAGAATAGAGACGACAAAACCGTCACTAACAAACATCCCCTTGTCTTGAGCTCTTTGTCTTTAAATTACTTGAACCTCTTAGTCTTCCATTTTTGACAACTATGAATCCCGAACGCACGACACACTAGCTCAACGCGTTGGAATTGCATAGCTCGATCGTAGTCTTCTTGTCTTTTAAAAAAAATCTTGTTCTCAATAATACATCATTGTCGGTCTCTGATAAGTTAACGAGCCATGTCGGATCGATGTATCGTATGAAGTTAGTCTTCAGGCCTTTTCCCAGCACAATGACCGCCTCGCCCGTCCTATTATCATAGTACCATAGATTGAACGATAGGTGAAGATTCTATAGAAAAGTCTTAACCGGTATACGTTTCATAGTCTTAGGCGGTTTAACTTTAAGAACAAGTTTCCTCCAACCTGTGCGCGGATCAATTTTACAACATACTTACGGGTTGGGACTTGTGGTTTAAAGAATTTAAATCCATGGTTGACCTCTAAGAGCAGATGTTGGTGGAACCATTCTTCTAATCGATCTCCACCACGATTAGTAAATGGCCGATTGACGAGTGTCCGCACATCCCACCTCGGCAGTGAGAGAACGTCAGTTATATATTTAAAATACTGAACACCATTCTACCACATAATAATACATACCTTCAACTCAGACCATGCATCCATGACACAATATCACCTTCAACAGTTTGCATGGCCTTGAAAGTTGTTTTCTGATTGTAGCAGCATCCAGTTATTGATCTCGATCCACATATCGATAAGCTTTGATGATCTTTGTTGTTCGAGCCTTGTTGTGAGCCTTGAACCAATTCACAATGGCAGACATAGAAGGATTTGAATCCTTATCTGACACCTTTGCTTTCTCGAGATGGTGTTCAGGAGCTTTGACATGTTCTTCAATGAATGTTAGAACACCCTGATCAACGTTTGAACGATGATAAAGATCGTGGTATTCCTCTATCGTGACATCTTCCATCTCGATCTCCTCATCTTCATACATAAACGACGTATTCCCATGTGGAATACTCGTATCAAGCAACACCTCCTCATCATTAATAACCTCCACATCTTCCTCAGCCTCCAACGCGTCTAATTCTTCATCGTTCAACCCTGATAATAATGAAATCTGTTCGTGAGTCAGTGCATAATCAACAAATTCGCCTTCCTTAACCTCATCCACGTTGGTGATGCTCATCACCACCCCCTTATTGTTCATAAATAACACAGTGTTGGCTTTGATAGACTCAATAGTTTGAACATTTTTCGAGTCCTGATAAACAATTATCTGTCTATCATTGCCTTCACCACCACCACCACTCGTACCAACAGTATTTGAGCCGTGAGCTTGTTTCGGCTCACTTCCACTGGCACTAGGAGCATCAAGATCTTTTTCATCATTATTATTCTTTAGTTTATTTAAAGCATCATCATTACATGTTAAATGAAGAATAAGATCTTCCAGTTCCTTTATCTTCACTCCGTGAGCCGTCACAATCTCACACAACTATTTAGTTTTATTTTGACAATACGAGACGTACCCCATCAGCCGGCGTTGATTTGTCATCATCTGTTCTTGATTCTGGCGATTAGATGCCATTTGATTCTCATACAAGTGAATCAAGCTCAAAAGCATGTCCATCTGATGGTTCGGAGGCAGAGCATGAAAGTTCGGAGGAACTGGTTGCATCGGACCCTGAGGATGAGTGATTCTCATAAAAGAGACATCTAAGGGTTGTGTAGGCCTGGTGGTGGGAGTAGGAGGAACCACCTTTGATGTTGTAGTTGGCCTTGACATTGGAGATACAACTGATTGAGGAATTAAGCCAAGCCATGTATCTGATGTAATGGTCATTGTCAATGTAAGTACCGGGGTGCTGGGAACTTGTGGTGCCAGCGACCTAGGAACTTGTGGACCAAATTACACACCTGAACCGTGCCTCATATGACGTTTGGGCAGTTTTCTTTTGCGGGTTCCTTGCCCTTACAATTCCATTGAGTAGAATACGAACTACCTGCCTCAACGTCAACACGTCATCCATCACCTCTGTCAGCACCATCATCCCCTCCGTCATCATTACCACCATTGTTCCCACCTGTCCTTCTTCACATTCAGAATTTGAGTTATCGTGAATCCAACGATCCCCGGAAGGACATTCATATTCTGGATTCGCCAAGTGACCTATCAAACGTTTGGTTCTTGGACAATCCTTTGATTCTTTACTATGATAGGTCTTCTTCCTCTTCATTGTATCAACGTTCATGTGTTCCAACTTCAACACATCATCCTTCAAGGTCTGATTAATCACCACATCAGGAATCAAATCCTGAATAATTAGCCGTACAAAACGTTGATACACGAGGAATTTTTTGCGAAGATTCTTGATCAAGCAGTTCTCCTTGAGATGATAAAATATAAGCTCAGAGAAATTGATTGGCTTGTTCAATACAAAAGCTACAAATGCGGATTGTAGCATAATCCTACACTCATCATATCCACCCTTGCGTCCCCCAAGGCAATGCATAAGAACATGTAATAAATACTTGTACGGAGCACACAAGTACCCCTTGTTGTATTGGGAACGATCAAGGCTTCCTGAATAAAATACAAACTGAAATAATCCACATATTAGTGCCTTTTCAAACTCCCATGGAATATCCATGTTATCCACAAATCGAAGAACCCATCTGATAACCCTAGGAGAGATAACGATCGGGTTGTTGTTGATCTCAGCAACAATATGATTCTTGGACTCCACATATCGTGCCGAGTTCCTGAAAGGACGAATGACACTGAAGTGGACTGGTACATTTGCAGTAATGGCATAGTGGATCCTGGATCATCGTAGGAATGCAATAATATCTCCAAATACCTCCTGGTCAGCAAAATTATCTTGTACAAAAGCACAGATGTTGTGCTCTTTGTCAAACTGTAACAGAGGAGCAGTAGGAGCCTGTTGTTGCTATACAAGTTGTTGTTTTGAAGAAACTTGTTACGGGTTCTCAACAGGAACATCTTTTTCAAGTTCATTGGCCATCCCTGTAAATCCATAAACCCGAAGATTAGTATAAACGAACATAACTTATGAAATTATTTAAAAATTAAAATTTGAAAATAAAACATAAGAACCATTCGTGATGACGAATGATGTCATTCGTAATGACGAATGACACAATTTGTTATGATCATGTTAGGGAATGGTGTCTCAACACGAATGAATGTCCATTCGTTGATTGTAATGAATAACTACAATGGTTTTCAACTTTGACCCCAAATAGTCAAGGTCAAAATTAAATAAGAACAATGACGGTCAACATGCAATCGGAAATCATATTAAACCATGTATGGTGATGATTTAGTAAAATATTTGCTTGAAAGAGCTCGGATTATCATCGTAACACAAATTTAAACCACCATTTATACTAAAATACATTATTAAGATGATTTTAGTTCAAAACTCAAATCCGATTACAAAATTAACTAATTAACCCATCAATTGTTGATGAAAATCATCGAAACTTATAGCGTTTAGGTCGTTGATACCTTAGGAATCTGAGATATTGATCAAAAGATGTTTTGGTTAAGATTGAATTTTTGGGATAAATTTGCAAGAGTTTTGCTTGGTTTCGAGAATATCAAGATCAACGAATGATTGATTCGTTCATCTCCTGTACATTATATAGGTCAAAATTGCAGACGTCCCAAGACAGAAGAATGAGCCCATTTGTTAGTTAAACATTAACGAATGGTTTTATTCGTTGGTTCATTCGTTAACCTCGTTAACGAATGAAAGATACCTTAAATCTTATAAGGAATCAACTTAGAATCGTTCTTCATTCGTTATCAATAATGATGACGAATGGGGTCATATGTTAACAGTAGCGGAAGCGAATGATGATAACGAATGGACTTATTCGTTATTCAAATTTAAAAATAATTGACCCTCATTTGTTATCAATATGGGTAGCGAATGGTCGTATTCGTTATGTCTGATCATTAACGAATAACCATTAACTAATCAATTTAAAATGAAATATGCCATTTTATATCACAAGGATTAAATAATGCATCGAAACTCGTGTCTCGATGAACTTTAACTTAAAAAAAACTTACCAGTCGGAGTAAGATGCAATACCTTAACGTGCTTTGTGTTCAAAACACATAAGTTAAATCAAATAAAATGATTAAATAAAATTAGGAAAATCTTTTTGGTATTTTCTTTTTCAAATATGTACCATGTAGCTTGTAAACAGAAAATAAAGCAGAAATCAAAAACAGAAAAACACAATATTTTTGGATTTTTTTTAATATTTTCAAATTAAAAGGCAAATAAACAAAAACAAATATTAAAACTATTCTACGAAAGCAGTACAAATTTTTGTGAGTTAAGCAGAGTATCATATTGACCAAATTGTCCTTCCACCGCAGTTTTATATATCATCATTATTATGACTGGTGTTAAGTCGGTCATTGATATTGTTGTCAACTTAAATCTTATAACAAACCTTAGAGTATTTTTGTGATATGATTTAATTTTCAGTTAAGGCACATAATATCATAAACTACTACCCTCTAATATCGGTTCAGGCTTAGTTTGACTTTTACCGTATCACCCCAACTTGACTTAAAACATTATGCTTATGATAAAAATAAATATTTTAAAGATTTATAAACTAAACAATCTCAGCTCATAATCCCCATTACAAGGTATACCCCCATTATCAAGCGATAAAACAGGCTTCGTTTACTGTGAATGAGTATGCACGAGTTCATTTGTCGGCTTGGAGACATTGTATTCCCTAGGGTCCGTTTCTTAATGGTATTAAGACACGCGCAAGGGAGGAACAATGTATGACTAGCAGCATATTTTGATCAAGTCAGTAATGAATTTGTATGATGTACAGTAGTGATCAAGTTTAATGACTTTAGGTTTGCTCTAAAAGCTTTTGAAATATTCATGTTTATGAATACCCATATAATTAAGCCACATAAAGACTCACAATGTCCGGAAACCGGATGCATCGCATCAATACAGGATTTAAGGCCATAATTCCATATACCATTGAAGCTTTAACCATAAACCAAATGCATTTTATTTTGAATTTTTCTTTTTGGTGATCAGACAAACATAAGACTTGAGTATGACAAGCTATTACATTTCTACCATCATTACCGAGAGTTTTGGAAGAGACTAACACCTCTTTCAATTTGGCATTTCTTTATGTTTATATCACATACTTTACCTTAACAGTTTGTTTAAGACCTATCAATTCACCGATACAATTAAGCACTCAGCCTTTTTAACTTATTTCTTTCTGGATATGGGACCAGATGATCAATAAAATATCATTTTCTCTTTTTGCTTCAAAACTCAATTTTGAGGAGCATTTAAATTCAGTCACCCAGTCACTTTCAGTTTATAGATAAATGGCTATCCTATAAATCTACAAGGAGATAACTAGACTAAACATGTAATACATGTTCCACAAACTTAAATAACCGACATAATTTTCAGCGAGAGAATTAAATAAAAACACACAACAATCGCCCCAAGTACTTTCCATTTTCAGGTAAATGGCAATCCCAAGTATCTACAAATAAATATCAGGACCAAACATATACAAGTATATGTCCTTAAAAATTTAAGTAACTGGCATAATTTTAAGTGAGAGAGTGCAAAAATATTTTTAACATTTTTTAAATTTTAATGTTTTTGGATTTTCTCTGCACAAGCAAAAAATCACAATATTTTTGTCTTTTTCATTTTCTCCGCCCAAAACCCAAAATCATAAAATAAGCAAACAAAAATAAACAAAAAATATAAATAAATAAACAGAACAAAAATAAAGATGATTATCCGAGCTTAAGGATATCAGCAAGAATTTTCAATTTGTTTGAACCAAGCAAAATATTAAAACGTGTTTTGTCAAAGGCTTTGGTAAACAAATTACCTTTCTGAAAATCCGTGTGCACCTTCTCAAGATCAATCAATTTCTTTTCAAAAAAATCACGGATAAAATGATATCAAATTTCGATATTCTTTGTCTTAGAGTGGTGCACTGGGTTGTTGGTAATACTAATAACAACAGAGTTATCAACAAAAATGGGAGTAGTAAGAAACTTCAAACCATAATCCCGCAAGTGTTGATGGATCTAAAGAACCTGTGAACATAAACTAAAGGCTGCCACATACTCTGTTTCTGCAGTTGAAGTGGAGACCGTTGTCTACTTCTTACACTGCCATGAAACAAGCCGGCTTCCTAAAAATTGACTACCCGTTGTAGTAGATTTGAAATTGATCTTGCATCCACCATAATCAGAATTAGAAAACGCAATAACTTCAAAGGCAATTTGCTACAATTTCCAGCAACCAGGACACTTTGCTAGAGAATGCAATCAGCGAAGAAACTACTAAGGAAATAAGTATCAGAACCAATGGCCAAGGAATCAATACCAGAATCAGTAAAACCAACCAAGAAACAACAACTTCAACAATAACCCCACCTTTAACAACAACTACCAGCAAACATAGATGAACAATCAACAAGTTGTACCCTAGAACCAAAACTACCAAAGAAACAACCAAAACCCTCCAAATGCTCCTAACAACCCTAACATAAACAATCAAAATCAGCCTAGAAACCAAGTAAATGTAGCACTTGCTCCTCAACAAGAAGGTGGTTTTGATTAGAGTGATCATGCAGATGACATAACCAAGGCCAATGTTGCATTTATGGAAAAAATTGAGACTGAAGCTGGATCTTCTTCTTCTTCACAGGTACATTCAAACTCCACACTTGAATTACTTGAAACAATTGATGCATTGAATGTGAAAATAAGAAAATTGGAGAGTGAATGTTTTAGAAAACATAGCATGATCAATGTATCAAGCAAGTGATGTAACTTATAAAGATAAGATCAAAAGCCTTGAAGAAGATTGTATGAACAGTTTCATAATTCAGTCAAGATATGTGTCTGAAATTAAAGGGCTAAAGAAAATGGTTGTTGAAGAAAAGGTGAAGAATACCACATTACAAGTTGATAATGAGTTTCTAAAGAACTAGTATCTATTGGAAACATTTGTGGTATTTTGAACAAGATAAAAGAAGAAGATAAATACAAAGTTGTTCCTCCACTATTCAACAACAATTATTTATTAAAGGTTGACAAATAAAAGAAAGATGCGTATCTTCAACAGTTTAGGGATGTTTTTCAAGACAAAGAAGAATTCATTGACATTTACAAGATGGTTGAAGTAAGTAAAGTTGGAGAATTTATTGTGAAAGAAGAGGAGAAAGATGATAAGTCAATTGGTGTGCAAGTTTCTGAAGATAATTTCAATGAAGATGATCTGAACAAGGATGATTTTAGTGACTCTAGTGATCCAATCTTAGATGAAGAAATACAAGCTGCATAAAGAAATAGAAGGAAAAAGAAACCTGATTCAATTGACAAACTCCCTGATTTGCCAAAGATGACTCCAAAGATGTTCAAAAATCATGAAAGGATGAGAATAGAGCATGTATCTTTTGACATATGTGAAAGGTCAAAAGTGAGTTACAATGCTATTGCACCACCAAAGAAAGAGTTGTTTCAGAAGAAAAAGGTAAATAATGTCAAAAAGGGTGAAGAAACAAGTGAAAGTATTCCATTCATTCCAGTATTTCCTGTGTTCTCCAATCTAGAACTATTTAACATAGGAGAAGTAGAAACAGTTGAAGAATATGAGAGGAGACAGTCAAGACACAAGGGAAACTTGGATGAAGAGCCTATGAACTTAAAGAATAATCTTTGTGAAAAGAAAGATTGCAAGACAGGACATCAAAATTGAAGAGTTTTTGCCTTTCTTAATTGATTTTGATGGAATAAAAACTCAGAAAACACTTGGGATCAAACCAACTAAACCAAGTGAGAGATTCAAGAAGGAAAATACTTATGAAAATTTCAAAGGAAAGTTATGGTGTAAAAAATGTGATGAATATGGTCACCAACTGATTTTTGTCATGAGAGGTTCACCTTTAATCCCTTTTATGTTCCCAATGAAACAAAGTTTGGTCAAAACTTCTAACTCCAAAAACAGAAGTATGATGAATATTTGGAAAAAGGGAAGGTGTGTGAAAAGGAGACAGTGAACAAGAATGAGCAAAAAGTTGATAACAATGTGAAGAATGATGGGAAGGCTGAAGAGAAACCTAAGAAGAATGTGACTGATCCAGTCAAAAGAAACGGCATTTTGTAATCCCTCTAGATATGATTATGATGATGGCTCCAAGAAATGGCATTTTGTATGAACTAAATATGAAAGATGCTATTTCAAGGGGTGGTACATGTTTTGTATCCAAGGCCACTGAAAATGAAACCAAATTGTGGCATAGGAAACTTTGTCATGTCAATTTGAAGAATATGAATAAACTAGTCAAGGGGGAGCATGTTATTGGTTTACCTACTAAGGAGTTCAAGTTGGATGACAGTTGTATCTTACGTCAAAAGGGCAAGCAACACAAGTCTTCACACAAGACTAAACTCATCAACACAATCGATAAAGTGCTTGAGATGCTTCACATGGATCCTTTTGGTCTTGTGAGTGTTCCAAGTATAGGCTAAAAGAGATATTTCCTTGTGATCATTGATGATTTCTCAAGATACACTTGGGTTTATTTCCTAAGTACAAAACACGAGGCCGCTGAGTTGATAAAAAGTTGTGTCACCAAGATTGAGAACCAGTTGGATGCAAGGGTGAAGGTGATGAGAAGTGATAATGGAACAGAGATTAAAAATGCAGTAATGTAAGAATTCTGCAATGAGAAAGGAATACTTCAACAATTCTCTGCACCTAGAAATCCTGAACAAAATGGTGTTGCAGAAAGAAGAAACATAACACTAATAGAAGCTGCAAAAACCATGCTAGCAGATGCTTTCTTACATGTCACTTTTTGGGCAGAAGCAGTTATTACAGCCTGCTATGTTCAGAATAGAGTACTTCTCAACAAAAGTCAAGACAAGACTCCTTATGAGATTTTCTTTAAAAGAAAGCCCTACATCAAGTTTCTAAACCCATTTGGTTGCAAATGTTCATTGTTGAACAGCAAGGATTATCTCAACAAGTTTTAAGAAAAATCCTTGGACTCCTTCTTTGTTGGCTATTCTACACACTCAAAAGCCTACAAAGTATATGTCGAAGACCATTCGAGTGTGATTGAATCTTCTGATGTGATTTTCAATGAAAATCAATTCAATACAGTTGATTTTGCAGCCTGGCTGTTTGATCTTAAGAAACTGATCAAATCTTTCATGATTGATCCTGAAGATTTTAATAATTCATTTTACAAGACAAGTGTGATTGAAGAAAATAATCAGAAAAAGTTAGACTTGGAGAATTTATGGTCAAAGGTTGCAGGAAAAAGAAGTGAATATGGATTTATAAGGGATCCCTCAAGTGCTGAATTTGAACAAGTTCAAGATAATGATCAAGAACAAAATCAGAATCCAAAACAAGATCAAGTAAATGGTGATCAAGACAATCATGAAGTGAAAAATGATCAATTCTAAATGAGGAAGATCCAAGAAACCAAACAAGTGAAGAAGAGGCTGCAAGAAGAGGAAGATTTGAAGATTTATTTCAAAGCATGAATATGGGTAACAATGGTGCATCTACCTCTTAACAGAAGAACAAAGAAGTACCAGAGTTTCATGATGCAACAACAAATTTGATCATCTTGACTCTACTGTGTCTGCTGATGTGATAGTTCAATCCTCTTATGTTTAAAGAAATCATCCACCTGAGAACATCATTGGAGATATAAATGAAAGAGTTATAAGAAGTCATTCTGAATCTGCAAACATTTGTTTGTACACCTACATTCTATCCCAAATTGAACACAAGAACATTGTTCAAGCATTGAAAGAAAACTGTTGGGTAGAAGCAATGCAAGAGGAGTTGGCCCAATTCAGAGATTTGCAAGAGTGGGAACTTGTAGATAGGCCAAGAAACAGATATTCCATTGGAACGAAATGGGTTTTCAGGAACAAAAGGGACGAAAGAGGAATTGTGATTAAGAACAAAGAAAGACTTGTTGCTTTGGGATGCCTACAAGAAGAAGGGATAGACTTTGAGGAAGTTTATGCCCATGTGGTAAGGCTTGAGGCAATAAGAATTTTCTTAGCCTATGCTGCCTCAAAAAATATAAGGATATTCTAGTTAGATGCCAAATCTGCTTTCCTAAATGGAAAAATAGAAGAGGAAGTATGTATCTCAACCACCAGGGTTTGAGGACCCTGATTATCCTAACAAAGTGTACAAGTTAAATAAAGCTTTGTATGGACTACATCAAGCTCCAAGAGCTTGGTATGTTGAATTATCTAACCACTTACTTGAAAATGGTTTCTCAAGAGGAACTATTAATAAGACCCTCTTTTACAAGAAAAGAGCAAGAGATTTGCTTCTACTACAAGTCTATCTTGATGACATCATTTTCGGCTCAACAAATGAACAAATGTGCCATGAATTTGAAGAAGTGATGAAATCCAAGTACTCAATGAGCTCAATAGGAGAAATGAGCTTCTTTCTTGGATTGCAAGTTCTGATGGCATCTTCATATGACAGTCTAAATATTTACAGGACATTTTGAACAAGTTCAAGTGTCAAGATTTCAAAAATGCTTCAACACCCATGGACACTCATGAGAAAGTGATATCAGATGAAAAGGGGGGAGCATGTGGATGAGCATGAATACAGAGCCAAAATTGTATCCTTGATGTACCTAACTGCTTCAAGACCTGATATCATGTTTGTTGTATGTGTATGTGCAAGATTTTAGTCAAGTCCTAAGGTCTCTCACATGATAGCAGTCAAAAGGATATTTAGATAATTGAAGGGAAAGCCTGATTTGGGGTTTTGGTATCCATATAACCAATCCTTTGATCTTATTGTCTATACTAACAGTGATTACGATGGATGCAACATGAGCAGGAGGTCAACCTCTGGTAGATGTCAATTCTTGGGAGACAGGCTAGTGTCTTGGCAGTGCAAGAAGCAAATCACAGTGTCCATCTCAACTGCCGAAGCTGAGTATATTGCTGCATCTGCGTACTGTGCACAAGTTCTATGGATTGAGAATTAAATGCTAGATTATGGTCTAAATTTCTTGAACACTCCTATTTTCATTAATAATACTGCTGCATATTTTATTGTTAAGAATCCAATCCAACATTGTAAGACCAAGCACATTGAAATCAGACATCATTTCATTAGGGATTGCAATGAAAAAGGTCTAATTGAGATGAAAAGAGTTGATACAAGTGATAATTTGGCTGACCTATTCACAAAACCACTTAATAGAACAATGTTCAACTTTCTTTTGAAAGCCCAAGGAATGATCAACTATGATGAGTTCTGATTAATAAAGTGTGCTCTATGTGCTAATTGACTATCTTGATAGAGGGTCTAAGTGATTGTTGTGTTTGCTTGAATATGTTACTGTTTGATGTTCACTGATGTGTTCTTTGGTTGATTAAGTGTTGTACTGAGATATCTTTGATGCTTAGGAAAATGATCAGTGAATGTGTGTGATGTCTGGATAAGTACTTGATTTGATCTATTTGAATGTGTGCTTATCTGATATTTTGATTATATGATTTATCTGATATGAAGTTGTTAGGATTTGTTAGACTATGAATTTTGTGAAGTCTGCTTGTTTTAATGATGTCATGATTAAGATTTGATTATGTTACTTTCTGTTAGAGTCAAAATATGTTTATGTGACAAAATTACATGCTCAAATGAAATTTTCAAATGAATTTTGCCTAAAAAATATTTTTGACAAAAACAGAGCAAGTTGAATAATGGTGTTGAGATATGATAAGATTATTCAATTCAAAGCTTTATAGAAGCTTAAAAAGGGGTTTTAAATGAAAAGACTCAAAAAAGTTACTTTTGCTTAAAATTATGTCGATTGCTCAAGTTGGAAGGACATATACTTGTATATGTTTGGTCCTATAATCTATTCCCAGATTCACAGGATTGCCATTCACCTAAGTACTGAAATCATTCGGGGCAATTGTGATATGATTTTATTCTTTCACTTAAAATAATGTCAATAACTCTAAGTTTGTAGGACATGTATTTTCATATATGTTTGGTCCTGTTAACCACCTGTGGACTGTGAACGCCTAAATCGATCTCAGATCTTAGTTTACTTAATCGATTATACGGATCTAGTTCATGATGCTATTGATTATATGTTATATGTTAGTATTAGTATTAGTTGTATATATGTGTATGTATAATATTAAGATTGAATACGTTAATGAAGATTGAGAGTAGATCTGGACAGAGATTCGATAATATAATTCTCAAAGCTTAAATAAACTGTGAACAGTGTTCACATATAAATAGAAGATGGACCTAGTTCGTTAACATCCCCTAAGGAACTAGTGTCCACTTCGTTACATACATTATATAGAAATATCCTTAACTATCACCCCCTGATTCGTTAAAAATCCTTAATGAATCAGGAGGGATAATATCTTAAGTCTTAGTTCGCTAAACATACTTAGCGAACTAGACATTACATTTAACGAACTAACTTAAAACTTTAATAAGTTATTACATAATTTAAACGACAAATACATTAATGTTAAATACAAAGACTCGAGACGCAAAATTGTGTACAAACAGACACCCCCTCGTCTTGAGCTCTTTGTCTTTAATCTTCATTTGAAACGCTTGGACTGCCAATCTCTGCAGCTATGAATCCCGTTCTCATAACATACACGCACAACGCATTGGAATTGGATAGCCAGATCATAGTCTTCATTGCGTTCAATCAAAATCTTGTTCTTGTGCAGCACGTCATTATTAGTCTCGGTTAAATTCACCAACCACATCGGGTCGATAATCTTAATCAGCTCAGTCTTCAAACCCTTTCCCAAGACAATGAATGCCTCGCCGGTTCGATAATCGTAATACCAGCGATTGAAAGAACTGGCCATGTGTTGATTCAGCATCTTTACTGGCACACGCTTCAAGGTTTTTGGTGGCTTTACCTTCAGTACCAGCTTCCTCCAGCCCGTCCTTGGATCAATTTCATCAATACGTTTACGTGTAGGGACCTGGGGCTTGAAAAACTTGAAACCATGATTGACTTCGAACAGCAGATGTTGATGAAACCACTCCGCATGCCGATTTCCCCCACGATTAATGAAAGGACGACAAGCTAACGTCCTCACATCCCATCTTGGCAAAGAAAGAACGTCCGTCATCTTTTCATAATACTGGACGCCTTTTTCCCGCTTAACAATACAAACTTTTAATTTAGAATCGAAAAGCCAAGAAACAATGTCACCTTGAACTTTAGATACAGTCTTGAATGAAGTCATTTGATTTGCTTTTGCACGAGCAGCAGCTTCATCCTTCTGTTCTTGATCTACATATCTATAAGCCTTTATGATCTTACTCACCTTCTTGTAGCTGAACCACTTTTCAATATAAGCATCGGTTGGATTCTCAATTGAGTTGAATCTCGTGTCAACCACCTTCATACCCTTGGATGTCTTTTCCAAATCATCTTTAGCAGCTTTAAACGTTTGCTCATTGAAAGTTGGAGAACCTTGATCAACATTTGTGTGTTGAAACAAGTCAGGATACTCCTCAGCAGTGACGTCTTCAACCTCAACTTCCTCGTCTTCATAAATATAATTCGTGTTTATCTCAACAGTTGGATCATTTAGGATCTCTTCATCGTTTAACACCTCAACATCCGTCTCTGCCTCTAACACGGTTAACTGTTCGTCATTCAGACCAAGCAGTAATGAAATCTGCTCTCGTGTTAAGGCTCGCTCAACAAACTGTCCAAACTCAATCTCATTTCTGTTCACTATACTCCTAACCATCCCCTATCAATCAACAAATATGACTGTACCAGCTTCAATTATCTCGATAGGTTTGACAGCTGTATAGTCTTGATGAACAATAATTGCTTATCTGAATCACCACCACCACTAGTACCTGCACCTGTAGATGAGTCGTGAGCTTGTTTCGTCTCACCACCAGCACCAGACTCGTCAGGATCTTCATCATCATTCTTGAGTCTTTTTAGTGCATCATCCTTACAAGTTAATTGTATGATAAGTTCCTCCTGCTATTTTATTTTCACCCCCTGAGACGTAACAATCTCATGTAGGGCTTTCGTTTCTTTCTGGCAGAAAGAGACATATCCCATCAGTTTCTTTTGATTCTCCATGAGGCGTTCTTGATTCAGGCGGTTAGCAGACATCTGATTTTCATACAAGTGTAGCAAGTTCAATAGCATGTCTGTCTGACGATTCTATGGCATATTGTACAAGGATGGATGAACAGGCTGGATTAGTCCCAGAGGCCGTGTGATTCTCATAAAAGAGACATCACTAGGTGGGGGAGGCCTCATAGACGGTGTTGGAGGAACAGTGGAAGGTGTAGCAGAAGGCATTGGTATTTCAGCTAATGCCATCTGTGGAATCATACCAAGTCTCTCATGAGGGACCATCGTCGTCGTCAAGGTAAGCGCCAGAGTGCTAGTAGTAAGCGGCACTACCGGGAATTGAGACATAGTTGTACGAGGCGGTGGAACACCAATGATTACACCAGCTCCAGCTGATACATGTCTCTTGGCTGGAACTTCATAAGCTGGTGCTTTAACCTTTCGTTTACATTCACATTGAGCTGCAATTGTGGCAGCTAGCGCGGCATCGACTACAGCTTGTTGTTCTTGAAGAGCTGTATCACCAGCACCACCATGTCCACCATTACCACCATCATCACCATCATCATCTCCATCGTTCCCACCTTCTCGTCCCTCACGCTTGGAATCCGAGTCATCATGGATCCAGCGATCCTTAGGAGGACATACATAATCAGGATTAATAATGTGACCAATCATACGTTTGTCCCGTGGCCTCTCCTTAAGATAGATCTTCATTCTACGGATAGTTTCGGCCTTCATGTGTTCCAAAGGAAACACATCGTCCACCAATGTTTGATCAATAACCAAGTTTGGTATCAAATCTTGAATTATCAACTGCAGAAATTGGGGATACATTAAGAACTTCTTCTTCTGAGCCGTTTGCTGAACTTGCTCTTTCAAATGATCGAAGACCATTTCTGAGAAGTTGAATGTTTTATTGAGAATAAGTGCCACAAATGCCAATTGTATACTAATTCGGCATTCGTCAAATCCACCTTTACGACCACCCAAACAATGAATTAATACATGTAAAAGATACTTGTAGGGAGGGCATAAACCATTCTTGTTAAGCATAGAATCCTCAATGTCTCTAACATAACGTACACGTCTGAATAAACACTTGATTAACTCCTTATCAAACTCACTTGGGTTATCATCATTGTCCTAAACAGAAGCACCCTTCTAATCACTTCAATATCCACTGTTATAGGAGTTTGTTTGATAGTGGCTTGAATGTGATTCTCGACTTCAACAAACTCAGTAGTATTCCAGAACTGCCTAATAATGCTCAGATAAACAGTAGGTCGAGCATTTATAGCATAGTGTATCACCGAAGGTCGTAAAAATGCCAATACATCCCTAAACATAGCTACTTCACCAACATCTGGATCAACATAAGCACATATGTTGTGCTTCTTGTCATATGGTAGCAACTGTACTTCAGCTTGTTCTTGATGTTGTTGTTGTTCTTGGGGAGCAGCGGGTGGGTCTTGATCCATTTGATCGGACATTATACTAAATGAATATAGATGAATATAAGTAATGTGATGGTTTAATATACATTAAGCACATATATATATATATATCAATAGACAGTATATTTAATTTTAGATGTCATGTGTAATCGATGTATCGACGCGTTTAGACCTTTGGAATGTTTTATTAATTTACAATATTAAGTTACATTAAATAGATAATCAATTAGAAATGTCATTCGTTATCAAAACAGTCTAATTCGTTACAAGAGTATATCGAATCGACTGATTCGCTATCAAGTAGATAATTTAACAA
This sequence comes from Bidens hawaiensis, assembly GCF_021521415.1. NCBI lineage: Eukaryota > Viridiplantae > Streptophyta > Magnoliopsida > Asterales > Asteraceae > Bidens > Bidens hawaiensis. The sequence goes on along the minus strand of NW_027491237.1, from coordinate 684,637 downwards.
ATGAGAACAAGCGAATTAACTATTAAAAATAACGAACTAACTTCTTTGTTTCAAATTTGACGAATCCATATTTGATTCGTTGAGTGAGTGATTCGCTGATCTAATTCGTCTGAATCCTTAACGAATTGGACACGAAGAAGTTCCAATTCGCTAAAGTTAATGAATGGTCAAACGTAGACTTAATCTTTGACTCACATGGTCAAAGTCAAAATTAACAAGAACAAAGATGGTCAAAGTAGCAAATCGAAGGCCAGTGACTCCATAATTGACGATGAGTAGCCGAACAAATGACAATACATGTCTCGGAAACTCATTGCGAAGCTCACAATAACGTATATGAGATTTTATACCAACAAATAAGTTAGGTTATTCAAGGTATGTACAGAGTATAAACACCCGAAACCACAATCAAATAATAAACCTGGCATTCCATAATCAAATTCTGATTAAGGATCACCAAGGGTGTCGGAACGCTATTCCGAAAAAAAATGATATCAAGTTTAAGTTTATTAGCAGAGTATTAATCTTAAAAACCCTGATATCAAAAGCACCTAATTACCCTATCAAAACTGTATCATTTTTGACGAAAATCACAAAGAAATGATCATCTATACCTTACGAACCAAATGGTATACTCAAAAGTCCGAATTTCGAAGGTCGAAAAATTTGGAAAAATTTGAACAGGGTGACTTTAGGTGTAAGGAAGATGAAGGAATAGTGAAGGACGGTTCGTTGCACGCCGTCCTTTATACACTGTCCTTAAACGCTTCCCAATGTACGAATCAAACTAATTCGTTTGAAATTTGAAATAACGAATCAGCTGATTCGTTATTCAAACTGAACACGTGGTATAACGAATTAGGTTTGATTCGTGTGTTGATTCGTTAAATATGCATAACGAACTAGGTGTGTTTCGTTACAGAGAGCGGAAGCGAATTAGGGAACGAACTAGGATGTAGTTCATTAATACAACCTAATTCGTTATCCATAAATAACGAATTATGCCTAATTAAATTTTAACTTTAATTAAAATAAATAAATCAAGTAAATAAGTGAATGATTTAAATAAATAATAAATTAAATTGATTATTTAAATAACTTAAATGAATTACCGAGAACTTTCGTCTTGATAATCGAATAACTTAAAACGTTTCTCACGTTTGAAACATAATTTAAAAAAATTTAAATAATATGTTAAATAAAAATATAAAATATTTTTGCTATTTTGTAAAAACTAAAGAATGTATTTACAAAAATATCTGAACTAAGAAATAGACAATCTTTTTGTGTTTTTCTATGATTTTCAAAAGCAATACATTTTTTTGTTGAGTTTGAGCAGATAATCATATTGACCAAAATGGCCTTCCATCACAGTTTTATATTTCAACGATATTATGACTGACGTTAGGTCGGTCATTGATATTGTTGTCCACTTAAATCTTATAACAAGCTTTTGAGCATTTTTGTAATATGATTTAAGGTTCAATTAGCGCACATAATATCATAAACTATCAGCCCGTAATCTCGGTTCAAGCTTAATTTGATTTTTGCCAAATCACCCCAGCTTGACTTAAACCATTATAGTGTTGATCAAAATTTTGAAGATTAAGAATATTGGAGCAATGCATCGAGTTTCCTTTACTGTGAGTGAGTATGCACGAGTCCATCTGTCGGTTTACATACACTGTATAATCTGGGGTCCGTTTCTTATTGGTATTAAGATGCACGCAAGGGAGGAACAATTGTATGACTAAAAGTGGATTTTGATCAAGTCAGTAATTTGGATTGTACTAAGTACAACAATGATCAAGTTTAATGACTTTGGGTTTGCTCTAACAGCGAGTGAAATATTCATGTATATGAATACCTAGATGATTAAGCCACATAAAGACTCACAGTGTCCAGAATCCTAACGCTTGTTATTTGCTTTATTATATTTTTGGGTGATCAACAACTATAAGGCTTGAGTATGACCGGTTATTACATTTCTGCCATCCTCACCGAGACTTATGCTAGAGACTAACACCTCTTTCAATTTGGCTTTTCTTTAGGTTTATATCACTTACTTTACTCTAACAGCTTGTTTAAGACCTATCAATGCACCAATGATTAAGCACTCAGTCTTTTAAGCTTATTTCTTTCTGGATTTGGGGTCAAATAATCAATGTACTATCATTTTCTCTTTTTGCTTCAAAAACTCAAAATTTTGAGGAGCATAAACAAATTTAGTCGCCCCAGTTAATTTAAGTTCATAAATTAATGGCTATCTTGTCCATCTATAAGTAGATAACAGGACCAATACATGCAAGCATGCTTCACAAACTTAAATAACTGACATAATTTTCATCTAAAAATAAAATAGAAAGCTTAACAAACACCCCAAGTACTTTCCATTGTCAGATGAATGGCTAACCCGAATATTTACAAGAAATTATCAGGACCAAACATATACAAGTATATGTCCTTCAAATAAAGTAAACGACATAATTTTTAGCGAATGTAAGCAAAAATCTTTTTGGTTTTTCTCTTTACATACTTAAAACACAATCTTTTTGTCTTTTCGGATTATTCTTTATAAACAGGAAATTCACAATCTTTTTGCCTTTTTCAAAAATTTTCTGTACAAACTGAAAAACACAATCTTTTTGATTTTTCAAATTTTAAGATGTTTTTGTTTTTTCAAAATAAATTCAGGAAAGATCACAGTATTTTTGAAGTTTTTCAAAATTTTCTAATGTATTTGGGTTTTATCTATACAAACGAAACACACAATATTTTTGTATTTTCGAAGTTTCACCCCCTAAAACCTAAAAACAAAATCAAAAACTAACAGAAAAGACAAATAATCATCCTTGTTTCAGGATACTAGCAAGGGTTTTCAATCCATTTAAACCAAGCAAAAATTGAAAACGCGTTTTATCAAAGGCTTTGGTAAATAGATCGGCTTTCTGAAAATCAGTATGTACTTTCTCAAGGTCAATTAGTTTCTTTTCATAACAATCCCGTATAAAATGATAACGAATCTCGATATGTTTCGTTTTAGAATGTTGTACGGGATTTTTGGTGATACTAATAGCAGCAGAATTATCAATTAAGATGGGAGTAGTAAGAAACTTCAAACCGTAGTCGCGAAGATGTTGTTGTATCCACGGAACCTGGGAACAGCAACTTGAAGCTGCAACATACTCAGCTTCGGCGGTTGAAGTGGAGACCGTTGTCTGCTTCTTACACTGCCAGGAAACAAGTCGGCTTCCTAAGAATTGACATCCCGCTGTGGTAGACTTGAAATTAATCTTGCATCCTCCATAGTCTGAGTCAGAATAAGCGGTAAGATCAAAAGTATCGTCTTTGGGGTACCATAACCCGATGTCAGGATTTCCCATCAAATATTGAAGAATACGCTTGACCGCTGCCAAGTGAGTCATTCGGGGACTAGCTTGGTACCTAGCACACAAACAAATAGCAAATATTATGTCTGGTCGAGAAGCAGTTAGATACATTAAAGAACCAATCATAGCTTGATAAAGGGTTGGATCGACAGTATCCTCCTATTCATCCAGTGATAAATTGTGACCCACAGAAAGAGGAGTAGAAGGGATTTTTCCGGCAGTAATCTTGAATCGGCTTAAGACATCGTTCACATACTTTGTCTGGTGAATAAATATTCCTTTTGCAGACTGATGAACCTGCAACCCTAAAAAGAAATTCATCTCTCCCATCGAACTCATCTCGAACTTGGTTTGCATTGATTTCTCGAATTCCTTACACAACGTGTCGTTTGTTGACCCAAAGATTATGTCATCAACATAAATCTGGACGAGGAGAAGATCATCACCAATATTCTTATAAAACAAAGTGCAGTCAACAGTTCCACGTTTGAAACCATTATCCGTTAGATGGTCGGCGAGTGTGCCATACCAAGCTCTCGGGGCTTGATGTAGACCATACAATGCCTTGTATAAACGATAAACACGGTCAGGATAATCAGGATCTTCAAAACCTAGAGGCTGTAAAACAAACACTTCCTCATGAAGTTCACCAGTGAGAAAAGTACTTTTGACATCCATTTGATATACTTTAATGTTCTTGTAAGCAGCAGACGCCAGAAAGATTCGAATCGACTCTAATCTTGCAACTGGAGCATATACTTCAGTATAATCAATACCCTCTTGCTGATGAAAACCTTGCACCACTAAGTGTGCCTTATTTCTCACAATTACCCAACGATCGTCTTTCTTACATTTATATACCCACTTAGTCGGAATTGCCTTCTTGACTCTAGCATGTTTGTCGATAAGATCCCAAACACCCAAACGTACAAATTGCTGTGATTCTTCTTACATGGCTTCTACCCAAGAAGGTTCTTGAAGTGCCACACGAGGAGTCGTTGGCTCTACTTGAGATAGAAAGCAAGTGAATTTAGCAAGATTTACAAACCCAGATGAATGTAAGTCAGCATAAGCACCTAATGTCACACCCGGCCCTGAACGGCGGAAACAGCCGGGCGCGCGCGAGTGGGGATTGATAATTAAGCACGGGCCATTGCAAACATTCAAAGTAAGATTTTCATTGCGCATGAAATGTTTAATACAAATACATTACATTGTTTAAAAATTACATAAAAACATCCAAGTATGAAAACTGTTGAAGATTTCCACGCCATATCCCCTTGCGCGGCGGGAACAACCACGCGCATCGAAGGGATAGAACTAAAATCTTCCAAAAAGCTAGTTTTAGATGTTCAGCGTGAGGTGCTCTAAGTGTGACTCCATGCGCTACCTAGTTATCTCCTGAAAGACACGTAAAACATTTGAATCAGTATAAACTGAGTGAGTTCACACGTTTTAGTAACTTGATAATTCGTATTGCATCACAGTCTTGATAAAAATCATTCTGAAACATAATTCTGATAGCATCATTGAAACACATGCTTAGTAAAACATAGTTCTGATAACGCATTCTGATAAAATCGTTCCGCGGGCTACGCACGAACATTTCTGGGAACCGTGCTCGTCTGTGTAAGTGGCGCTGCCACTACGAGCGAAATAAGTAATACCGTCCCGCGGGTTACGCGCGGACACTTCTGAAAAACCGTGCTCGTCTGTGTAAGTGGCGCTGCCACTACGAGCGAAATAATACCGTCCCGCGGGTTACGCGCGGACGTTGTGCCGGAAAACAAGGCGCTCGTCTGCGTAAGAGGAGCGACCTCTACGAGCGGGCTCAATCCCATAGTACTGCCCCGTGACATGCTAGGCACTCGTCTGTGTAAGAGGTGCGACCCCTACGAGTGGGTGGATCAAACCAGCAGTCCCTACCCTTAGAGTTCCAATGGTAAAGTGATCACTTACTCGAATCGCACTCTCATCGAAAACCATAGATAACCGTTTGCATTGCTCGTAAATATACCATAATGAAACATTATTTAAACACATAATTGCTTGCATTGCTTGTAAGAGTATCATGATAAAACATAATTTAGGTACGTGTCCCTCGCCCCGAAAACAGTTTAAAAATAGTGAAAACAGTGAAAATAGGGGCTGTGAGACTCACCTGTTGTTCTCGTTAAGGGATTAATCGAGATTCGGGTTTTCTTGGTGTTGGCCTCGGAATTGAAGGTCTAGAATACGATTAAATAACAAGTATATATATTAAGATCAAGAAATAGGAGAATATAAGGGTTGGAAAGTAGATCTCAGGGTTATAATCTCGGCTTACCTAGTAACAGGAACGGAATTGAAAATCAAACGGATGCTTGGACGATGATTAGTGCAATTTGCAGTTTTAAGAGAGAAGTTTGAAGTGTGTTTGGGTGATAATTTGGGTTACATATTTATAGGCAAGATTTAGGGGAACACAATCCCTTGCTTTAGGGGATTGTAATCTTTTCATATCTAGGTGTAATGATGATAAAGTATGGAAATTATTATTATTTATTTAAAAGTGGAGGAGTGGATAAAAGATTCTGATTTGATTTGGACAGGGCATGCAGGTCTGTGGTTGGTGGGAGTAGGGTGGCTGACAGTTGACTTTTCATGTTACAGTGTGCTTTTTCAGGTGCTTTTGTCAGTGTACAGTTAAAAAGTAGAAATCTCTGAAACACGCAACTGTTTCCTTTTTGGGCGGGAATAATCCCTTATATCCGGAGATTAGGCTAAGTGTTCTGCGCGTATAGCTTTGTGCGCATAGCTTTCTGCGTGAAGGACATTTCTTTGCTGCGGGTAGGTACGTAATCTTCTCGCAGTCAGGGACATTGAGTTTCATTTGTAGATTCTCCAGGTGGTCTTGGTATTTCAACATAGTGATCAGTTATGTTGAAGTCAATTCCATCTTGGAGCTTCAGACAAACTAACTCTCAATGTTCCCGCCATGCGGGGAGGTTAGTTCTCCTTCCGCACGCGCATAAACGATTTAGGATGCACCCGCCTTAGCATCATGCGGGACGGTCAACCCATTAGACAACATAAAGTTAAGTTACATGAAAACATAAAGCCAAAACATTCGCGCATGGCGCATATAACATATGCCCACGCTGGTTCTTACATCGCGCGCTCGCGCAGGGCGCACATAATGTGCCCGCGCTGACTCTAACATAGCGCGCTCGCGCAGGGCGCACATAACACATGCCCGCGCTAATTCTAATCTAGCGCGCTCGCGCAGGGCGCACATAACACATGCCCGCGCTGATTCTAATTTAGCGCGCATAATATTCACAATCACCTAATTATTAGGTTGATTACTTAGTTTATAGGGTTGGGAGATTACCGGGTGTCACATTTTCCCCATGTTAAGAGAATTTCGTCCCGAAATTTAGGAGACGTCGCTGGCAGAAGCCATGCTCTGAAAGAGGTGTGGGTATTTCTTGCGTATTTGATCTTCTCTTTCCCAAGTGAATTCAGGCCCACGCCTTGAGTTCCATTGAACCTTTACTAACTTGATTCTGCTTCTGCGTAACTTTTGTTCTTTCCAATCGGTTACTGCTATAGGTTCTTCTACGAAGTGCAGTTGTTTGTCGATGTGAATCTCTTCCAACGGCAAAATCAACGTTTCGTCAGATAAGCACTTTTTGAGGTTGGATACATGGAACGTATCATGAACTCCACTGAGTTCGGCGGGTAAACAGAGTTTATAAGCAACCGGACCGATCCTTTCCAGGATCTCAAATGGTCCAATGTAGCGCGGATTCAACTTTCCTCGCTTGCCGAAACGGGGGACTCCTTTCCATGGAGAGACTTTCAAAAGTACTCTATCCCCTACTTGAAACTCCAACGGTTTCCTTCGCACATCTGCGTAGCTCTTCTGTCTGTCGCGCGCTGTCTTAAGGCGATCCCGTATCTGAAAAATCTTGTCTGTTGTTTCTTGGATCAATTCTGTACCAGTCATTTGCTTGTCACCCACTTCAGCCCAGCACAGTGGGGATCTACACTTGCGCCCATACAAAGCTTCAAACGGCGCAGCCTTGAGGCTTGTGTGATAACTGTTGTAAGAAAATTCAACCAATGGGAGGTGAGTATCCCAGCTACCTCCGAAATCGATTGCGCACGCGCGCAGCATATCTTCCAATGTCTGGATTGTTCGCTCGCTTTGCCCATCCGTTTGGGGATGATATGCCGTACTCATGTCAAGACGAGTACCTAAAGCCCCTTGTAACGATCTCCAAAACCTTGAGGTGAACCGACTATCTCTATCAGAAATGATGGACACTGGGACTCCATGTTTTGAAACTACTTCTCGAATATACAATCGAGCTAACTTTTCCATCTTATCGGTTTCCTTGATCGGCAGGAAGTGCGCTGACTTAGTTAGCCGATCTACAATAACCCAGATCGTGTCATAACCCCCAGGTGTCCTTGGCAGTTTGGTAATGAAGTCCATAGAGATTTGTTCCCACTTCCACATGGGAATTTCTGGCTGCTGAAGTAACCCCGACGGCTTCTGGTATTCAGCCTTTACCTTCGAACACGTCAGGTACTTACTGACATACGTCGCGATGGCGCCTTTAAGATTGGGCCACCAATAAAGCACTTTAACATCTTGGTACATCTTGTCTGCGCCAGGATGTACGGAATACCGCGTCTTGTGAGCTTCGTTTAATACTTGCTCGCGCAATCCTCCCTTGAGAGGGACCCATATGCGGTTAGCAAAATATCGAGTGTCGTTCTCTTTGAGCTCCAAATCCTTAATCATACCCCCAAGGGATTCGTTTTTAACAAACTCTGGTTTCAAGGCTTCTTGCTGAGCGTCTCGGATGCGGGTAGAGAGATCTGCGCGAATGGTCAACCTTAGAGCCTTGACTCCTAGCGTTTTTATTCGCTCCTTCCTACTTAGCGCGTCTGCTACCACATTCGCCTTTCCAGGGTGGTACTTAATTTCACAATCATAATCATTCAACAACTCCACCCATCTTCGTTGCCTCATGTTTAAATCCTTTTGATCAAATATATGTTGAAGGCTCTTGTGATCCGTAAAGATTATACACTTTGTACCATAGAGGTAATGGCGCCAAATCTTTAGCGCGAAGACAACCGCTCCAAGTTCCAGATCATGCGTTGTGTAGTTCTTTTCATTGGCCTTGAGTTGGCGCGAGGCATACGCTATGACTTTGTCTCGCTGCATAAGGACACATCCGAGTCCCTGATGTGAAGCGTCGCAGTAAACGACGATGTCATCCGTCCCCTCGGGCAGAGACAAAATTGGCGCACTACATAACTTCTGTTTCAACATTTGAAATGCCGCTTCCTGATTTTCGCCCCAAACAAACTTCTTGTCTTTCTGAGTTAGCGCGGTCAGAGGTAGAGATATCTTGGAGAAGTTCTCAATGAAGCGTCGATAGTAGCCAGCTAGTCCTAGGAATTGCCTCACCTCAGTTGGGGTTTTTGGCGCTTCCCAGTTTTCGATGGCCTTGACCTTGGAAGGATCGACGTGTATTCCTTTCTCGTTTACAACGTGACCGAGAAAGTGAACTTCTCTAAGCCAAAACTCACACTTGGAAAACTTCGCGTACAACTTTTCCTTCCTCAACAATTCCAAAATCAATCTCAGGTGTCGCTCATGCTCGGCCTTGGTCCGAGAGTAAATCAGAATATCATCTATAAACACAATCACAAACTTGTCTAAGTATGGTTTGCACACGCGGTTCATCAGATCCATGAATACAGCCGGCGCATTAGTTAGCCCGAAAGGCATCACTAAGAACTCATAATGGCCGTATCTAGTTCGGAAGGCTGTTTTCGGCACATCTTCCTCATGGACCCTAAGTTGGTGGTATCCGGACCGTAGATCTATCTTCGAATAATAACTGGATCCCTGCAACTGGTCAAATAAGTCGTCAATCCTTGGTAAGGGGTACCGATTCTTGACTGTCAGCTTGTTCAGCTCCCTATAGTCAATACACATTCTGAACGAACCATCCTTCTTCTTAACAAACAGTACTGGAGCTCCCCAAGGTGAAAAGCTTGGGCGTATGAAACCCTTATCCAATAGTTCCTGTAACTGATTGAATAGCTCTTGCATCTCAGATGGAGCTAATCGATAAGGCGCTCGAGCTACTGGCGCAGCTCCTGGGACTAAATCAATACGAAATTCGACTTGTCGCGGCGGCGGTAATCCGGGCAAATCTTCAGGAAAAACTTCTGGAAATTCGCGCACTACTGGTAAGTCTTCAATTCTTCGCTCATCTCCTTTCTTCTCTACTACATGCGCCAGGAAGGCGTAGCACCCTTTCCTTAGGCACTTGCGCGCCTTTAGGCACGAAATCAGTTTTGTCGCAACTCCCCTTCTTTCCCCTTGAATTACCAAGGTTTCTCCGTTCAACAGTGGGACCCGAACCTGCTTCTCATGGCAGATAACCTCCGCGTGCTTCTCGACTAACCAATCCATACCTACCACAATGTCAAAACTTCCCAAGTCTATTGGCAACAAGTTAATATTGAACCCGTGACCTCCCATGACTATTACACATTGTTCAGTTCTTTCGTTCGCGCATAACTGCCTACCATTGGCTAGTTCTATAGTATAAGGTGTGTCTAGCCTACTGGTTGCTAGGCCTAGGGAGTCTTTAAACTCAGCGGATATAAAACTTAGGTCAGCGCCAGTATCAAATAAGACAGATGCAAAATGGCCGTTAAGCAAAAACGTACCGGTTACCACATTCGGCTCTTCTTTAGCTTCGCCCGCGCCGATCACAAAAGCTCTCCCGCGAGCTTGGTTTCCCCTTTGCGGGCAATCCCGACTGAAATGCCCTGGCTTTCCGCATGCGTAGCAGTTGTCACTGGCTCCAGCTTCCTTAGCACGGCAATTCACCGTCTTGTGCCCTGACCTGTTACACTTGGCGCACATGACGCTCGCGCATTCACCCTCGTGGTGAAACTTGCATTTGTTGCACCATGGGTAAGGCCCGCTGTATCCTTTCCTTGATGGCTCCGCGGCTTGGATCGCGTAAACCCTTGCGCTCTCCTGCTTCTTGAACGGTGGCTGCTTGGAGTCGGACCCTCGGTGGTGAGAGTTCCATTTCCTCTTGGAGTCAGAGGTTCGCTGCTCGTTTCCGCGCGTAGTCAACATACCCGCACGGACCGTATCCCTTGTAAGGGTGATGGCCCGCGCTACCCGCCTCATCAAAGGTTGGTGGCGCTGCGGCGTTGAGCGGAACCCTAACAACAGGAGGTAACCCAAAGATATATCTCTCGATCTTCTTTTCCTCCATGTTTGCCATGTCTGGCACCAACTGGCAAAGCTCGTTGAACCGGTTGTTGTAGGCGTCGATATCCGTTCCTACCATGGTGTGGTTCCAGAATTCCTGCTGCAGACTCTGAATTTCTGCGCGAGAGCAGAACTTTCTCATCATCATTTCCTTCAGTTCTTCCCAGGTCTTGTGAAGAGCAACTTCTCGCCCCAAAGTCTTCACTTGAAGCTTCCACCAAGACGAAGTTGCTTCTTGGAACATGCAGGTCGCGTAAAGGACCTTCTGGTTCTCACTACATCCGCTAATGGAGAGAACTGTCTCCATCTTTTCAATCCAGTTGTAGAGCCCAATGGCCCCTTCTGTGCCCTTGAATGGCCAAGGCCTACAGGCCATAAATGTCTTATAGGAGCACCCTTTGTCCAAGGCTCCTGATTCGGGTTCTGGGGTCTCGTTCTGACGACCCTGACTAGATTCGGCCTTGCTGGCCTCATGTGTCGCGATCGCCTGCGCGATTATTTCCGCGAGTTCCTCGGGTGTCATGGTAATTCCCTTGGCTCTAGTTGGAGGCATTCTCGCTTTAAAAGAGTGAAAATATATCAAACTTAACGCATGTACTCTGAGCACATAATGTTCTTATCTTTATTCACTAGACACTGTGTGACCCGTGTTCCTAAGTGTGTGTATAGTTTCTTTTGAAAATATTTTCTTTGAAAAATATTTCATGCGATTCCCCAACGGTTATAGTCTAGGTTAAAACTTCTTTTCCTAGTTCGCTATAACCAGTGCTCTGATACCAATCTGTCACACCCGGCCCTGAACGGCGGAAACAGCCGGGCGCGCGCGAGTGGGGATTGATAATTAAGCACGGGCCATTGCAAACATTCAAAGTAAGATTTTCATTGCGCATGAAATGTTTAATACAAATACATTACATTGTTTAAAAATTACATAAAAACATCCAAGTATGAAAACTGTTGAAGATTTCCACGCCATATCCCCTTGCGCGGCGGGAACAACCGCGCGCATCGAAGGGATAGAACTAAAATCTTCCAAAAAGCTAGTTTTAGATGTTCAGCGTGAGGTGCTCTAAGTGTGACTCCATGCGCTACCTAGTTATCTCCTGAAAGACACGTAAAACATTTGAATCAGTATAAACTGAGTGAGTTCACACGTTTTAGTAACTTGATAATTCGTATTGCATCACAGTCTTGATAAAAATCATTCTGAAACATAATTCTGATAGCATCATTGAAACACATGCTTAGTAAAACATAGTTCTGATAACGCATTCTGATAAAATCGTTCCGCGGGCTACGCACGAACATTTCTGGGAACCGTGCTCGTCTGTGTAAGTGGCGCTGCCACTACGAGCGAAATAAGTAATACCGTCCCGCGGGTTACGCGCGGACACTTCTGAAAAACCGTGCTCGTCTGTGTAAGTGGCGCTGCCACTACGAGCGAAATAATACCGTCCCGCGGGTTACGCGCGGACGTTGTGCCGGAAAACAAGGCGCTCGTCTGCGTAAGAGGAGCGACCTCTACGAGCGGGCTCAATCCCATAGTACTGCCCCGTGACATGCTAGGCACTCGTCTGTGTAAGAGGTGCGACCCCTACGAGTGGGTGGATCAAACCAGCAGTCCCTACCCTTAGAGTTCCAATGGTAAAGTGATCACTTACTCGAATCGCACTCTCATCGAAAACCATAGATAACCGTTTGCATTGCTCGTAAATATACCATAATGAAACATTATTTAAACACATAATTGCTTGCATTGCTTGTAAGAGTATCATGATAAAATATAATTTAGGTACGTGTCCCTCGCCCCGAAAACAGTTTAAAAATAGTGAAAACAGTGAAAATAGGGGCTGTGAGACTCACCTGTTGTTCTCGTTAAGGGATTAATCGAGATTCGGGTTTTCTTGGTGTTGGCCTCGGAATTGAAGGTCTAGAATACGATTAAATAACAAGTATATATATTAAGATCAAGAAATAGGAGAATATAAGGGTTGGAAAGTAGATCTCAGGGTTATAATCTCGGCTTACCTAGTAACAGGAACGGAATTGAAAATCAAACGGATGCTTGGACGATGATTAGTGCAATTTGCAGTTTTAAGAGAGAAGTTTGAAGTGTGTTTGGGTGATAATTTGGGTTACATATTTATAGGCAAGATTTAGGGGAACACAATCCCTTGCTTTAGGGGATTGTAATCTTTTCATATCTAGGTGTAATGATGATAAAGTATGGAAATTATTATTATTTATTTAAAAGTGGAGGAGTGGATAAAAGATTCTGATTTGATTTGGACAGGGCATGCAGGTCTGTGGTTGGTGGGAGTAGGGTGGCTGACAGTTGACTTTTCATGTTACAGTGTGCTTTTTCAGATGCTTTTGTCAGTGTACAGTTAAAAAGTAGAAATCTCTGAAACACGCAACTGTTTCCTTTTTGGGCGGGAATAATCCCTTATATCCGGAGATTAGGCTAAGTGTTCTGCGCGTATAGCTTTGTGCGCATAGCTGTCTGCGTGAAGGACATTTCTTTGCTGCGGGTAGGTACGTAACCTTCTCGCAGTCAGGGACATTGAGTTTCATTTGTAGATTCTCCAGGTGGTCTTGGTATTTCAACATAGTGATCAGTTATGTTGAAGTCAATTCCATCTTGGAGCTTCAGACAAACTAACTCTCAATGTTCCCGCCATGCGGGGAGGTTAGTTCTCCTTCCGCACGCGCATAAACGATTTAGGATGCACCCGCCTTAGCATCATGCGGGACGGTCAACCCATTAGACAACATAAAGTTAAGTTACATGAAAACATAAAGCCAAAACATTCGCGCATGGCGCATATAACATATGCCCACGCTGGTTCTTACATCGAGCGCTCGCGCAGGGCGCACATAACGTGCCCGCGCTGACTCTAACATAGCGCGCTCGCGCAGGGCGCACATAACACATGCCCGCGCTGATTCTAATATAGCGCGCTCTCGCAGGGCGCACATAACACGTGCCCGCGCTGATTCTAATTTAGCGCGCATAATATTCACAATCACCTAATTATTAGGTTGATTACTTAGTTTATAGGGTTGGGAGATTACCGGGTGTCACACTTTCTTAGCCTGTTTTAAAACTTGTTTTGCTTTAGTCAAGGGATCAGATGAAGCTGATGTTTTTTCTTGAGCATATCGACGTTCAAGATCTTGAATCTTGAAAGTTTCATTGTGAAATACACTCTCAATAAGTTCTGGTTTAATGATACTTATTGGAATGTCTTTCTCAGTGAACATCGTGTCTATCCCCTTTAATTTAAATACTCTACCGGTAGACGGCTTGGAAACAGTTGGATTTATGAATCGCAATAAATCCTCATCAGAAATTTTGGGTTTTTCTGGTTTCTTGGCCCTTACGTGTTTGACATTAATATGAGCATATTGTTTCACTTTGGTTGTGAGCGAACCATAGACAGCCAACTCAAATTCATGAGGTTCACAAAGTATGTGATTAGAAAATGGAATGTTCTTATTCTTGTGTATGATTTCAGGTTAGAACACATCCTCAATGATAACTTTGTCAACATTTTCAACAAAGATTTTGTTGCTTTGAACATGAGGTTTCTGAAATGACGGTTGGGCTTTAACACTTTAAGATTTAAATGGTTTTATCTTTTTAGGAATCATAGATTCTTTAACAATCACATCCTCTTCTTGTCTAGGAAAAGGATTTGGTTTGTAATCATTATTAAAAGGTGATGGAATCTCAACAAAACCTATTCCTTTCTTTGAATCTTTTTGCTTACAAGATACTTCAATTATTTCATTTAGCAAAAAAGAAGAGTTTCTGAATTTTCCCAATTTGTTCTTTAAATCAAGAACCTCATTTTCAAGCTCGGTTATCTTTGATCTATGTTTCAAGATTTCTTGAAATTTTTGATCATTGATGGTCATTTTCACTAACAACTCAGCCTTAAGATCATGATTACTTATAGTTAAAGCCTCAATTTTCTCTCTTGAATTCATTTGAGAGTTCAAGGATTGCCTATAATTATATTTTAACAAAACAATCTCTTTTAGCAAATTATCATTTTGAATTTTTAAGGCATCTATCTTAGACTTATTGGTCTCACAATCAACACATGATAAGTTAGAAATAGAATTACTTACCTCATTTTGCTTAGCCATGTAAGCAGACGTGGTTTAAATGGTTTTATCTTTTTTGGAAGCTTTTCACTTGAATCATCAGACTCAGGCTCGGTATCAGCATCTGAAAAAACTTCACTTCCACTTACATCTTGAAAGTAATCAGGAAATCCAAACATTGCCAAATTTGCTTGATTGTTAGCACATAATAACCTTTGTGACCAGTCATCTTCATCTACGTTGGATAACATTTCTTGAGATCCAGAAGACGAAGGTTTACCTCCAAAAGACTTTCCAGCATCACTAACACTCTTTCCCGATGAATTTTGATCTTGCTTTCTGGGACCGGTATACTCCTTTTTAGGTTTATCACATTCTTTTACAAAATGACCCAACTCTTGACAATTGTAGCACTTAACCTTTAATTTATCAAACCCCAATTTCTTGTCCCAAGATGGAAGATCTTTTATGTTCTCTGCATGAACTTTTTCACTTTCCTAACTATCATAGCCATATTCCACTTCAAATCCATCAGTTCTAAATCATCAGGATCAACTTGATCATAATCTTCATCAGTCAAATCACTTGTAGAAATTTTACTACTAACCAAATTCTCATATGAAGTCATGAAAGCAAATAAGAAAGCAAAATTTTGTTCAGCTTCTCTCATGTTTACATTTGGTTGTGATGAGAATTGAGTTGATGATGAAGAACTCCCAGATCCTCCATATGAACTAGTATTTCCAGCTGTGTAGAAACAAGCACGTGGATCACTATAGATAGTTGTCGCATTTTCACTTGCAGTTTGTGTGAGAAAAGCAGTGATAGGTGAAATGGTTGAACTTAATGGAATGCTTCCACCATAAAATGCAGGATCTTGATTATCTTTCGAAGACTTATTGACATTTAAGATCATATTCTCGAGCCTCGATCTTTTGCAGAAATTCAGATGCAGTCAAATCCTCATTACTAAAATAATTATTCTCCTCCAACACCATAAGGAAAGTTGAATAAGAACTCGGCAAAGCACTTTTAATAGTATCAATCTTGTCAAATTCAGATATTTCCAATCTCATCTTGTCCATCTCAACTATCAAATAGTTAAATCGTGTAGTCATCTCTTCAACAGTCTCACCCTTTAGTAGGTTAAAGTTTCTATATTGAAACTTGAGCATAACCTTTTTGCTTTCAGCGGTGTTTCCCATACTTCTCATACGAATATTTTGAAATAAAGACGCACAAATATTAATACCTCCTACTTGGTGAAAGATGTTTTCAGGTAAAGCCATAGTAAGAGTAGAATAAGCTTTTGTCTCAATTTCTAATGCTTTCTTCTCTTCAACCGAGTATTGAGAAATAGCTTTAGGTGTAAAACCAATAGTCTCATCCCCAATCATTGAAACGATGTAGACCTCATCCAAATAATATGAACAGTCAGGGTGAACTGATCCTATATGAGCACGGAAACGGGGTTCTCATTTAGCAAAGTCACTAAATTTCATCAAACATGGACAATTTGAATGTGAACCAATCTTGGTATCCAGTTGTAACATTTGTTGCATCAACATGTTTTGAGAAGCTAATGCGTACATACCAGCCATTCTTGACAAGTTTTGAACTTTAATGGTTAATTTTGAAAACAATATTAACGAATTGTAAACACTAGAGATAACGAACTGTGAACAGTTGTAGCGAACTGTGAACAGTAATCAACGAATCAAATGATCAGGTAACGAATCAGAATTGAAATTAACGAATTGATCAACGAATCAGATGGTCAACGGATAAGTCAACTAATGTATTGGCTAAGCGAATCACTAAGTATTGGCTTAGCGAATCAGAAAGTTATCTTTAACGAATTACTAAAACAGGCCTAGCGAATTAGATAACGAACTAGCTACAGTTGATAGCGAATCAATTTATAGTGAATCAGGTTGTTACAACGGTTTGTAACAAACTCTGACAACAAATGCCATGTGGCAAAAGTTATTATAACACAATTTCCAAGGTAGACGCTTGTCACACAAATCAGTTGACACGAATCAAAAGGTGAAGCGAACTGGTTAACGAATCAACCAAAATTCATAAGAACTTAGCTAAATATGTTAACGAATCAACGTGAATTTGTTGACGAATTAAGTAGAATATTTAACGAATCAGAATCGTATTCAAATCTTCAAATCTTCAAATAAGTTTTCTAGATTTCTGGAAATGAAGAACACAACACCCAGAAACCAAAATTTGTAATGCAAACTTAATTCACAACCAAATCGCACAAGTAGACTACCAATTTACTTGTAAACTACACACGAAACTAATCGTATCAATCTCGTACCATAATTCCTCAAAAATCATACTCAATCTGATCAACAACCAAACCTCTGTTTCTCGGCCAAACCAAAAACAACACGAATTACTTCAAAGTCAAACCAAAATCCAATTCCATCTGTCCGAACCTCACCAATACCTTAACAACCTCATATTCAATCCACTTGATCCATAACCAAACCAAATCAAGCTCAAATTGAATCAAATTCCACCCGTAATCAAACTTATACCAAACTTAACACTAAAACAGTCCCAATTACAATTAAACACATAAATCAAGAGCAATCGAACGACCGAAAGCTCTGATACCACTTGTGAACGCCTAAATCGATCTCTGATCTAAGTTTACTTAATCGATAATACGGATCGAGTTCATGATGCTATTGATTATATGTTATATGTTAGTATTAGTATTAGTTGTGTATATGTGTATGTATAATATTAAGATTGAATACGTTAATGAAGATTGAGAGTAGATCTGGACAGAGTTCGTTAACATCCCCTAACAAACTAGTGTCCACTTCGTTAAATACATTAAATAGAAATATCCTTAACGAATCACCCCCTGATTCGTTAAACATCCTTAACGAATCAGGATGGATAATATCTTAAGTCTTAGTTCGCTAAACATCCTTAGCGAACTAGACATTACATTTAACGAACTAACTTAAAACTTTAATAATTTATTACATAAATTAAACGAAAAATACATTAATGTTAAATACAAAGACTCGAGACGCAAAACCGTGTACTAACATGGACCAACAGGATAGCCATTTACATGAAAACTAAGAGTGATTGGGGTGACTGAGTTTTAAAATGAGTTTTTCTGTAACGTGGGAAATGATAGTACATTGACTATTTGGCCAATCATATGGATTTAACAGGCTAAAAAGACACTTAGTACAGTCATTAACATGTATGGTTGCTTTCCCATGATGTGTAAAATCTAAGGTGATATAAACATTAAGAAACTGCTAAGATTAATGTGGAATTACATTGTTGTCTATGCATGTTCCAAGACATCTATCCAAATGATAGGCAGAAAAGTGACTATCCAGTCACACATGAGCCCGTTGGTATTTGGTTCCCAAAATGTACTGATTAAACAACACAATGTTGTTATATGTTCACAATCTTATGATATATATATATATATATATAAAATTTCTGTCATTAAAAGTTTTTGCCAAATATTAGGGGGTCAGAGTCAAATCGGGGTGATATGGAGAAAGCCAAATAAGCCTGGAGAATAGATATGGAGCATCAGAAAGCAATATGTGTTATCCATTTAGTATTATGCATCTTAAATGAACCTTAATCATATCACCAAAGAAATGAAATTCATGCTAAGTCTTGACCTGCTGTTAACCTTTCTATACTGTCATAATAATGCTGAGAATGAAGTACTAAAAAAGCAACTTAGTCAATATGATCCCATGTTTGAGATCTTTTCATAAAAAGAAAGAATATGATTTGAAAGGAATGATAACTGAAATTTGATCTCTTAATGCCCCACTTGCTCTTAAACAATGATCTTTAAAGATAAGTATGTAAGAAACTGGGTTAAGACAAAAAGAGTTGCATTTTACCTTCAAAAGGTCTAAATATATATTTTCGAGTAAGGTTTGATGATTTATAACCTTTCCGAGCAAACTTAGCCATTTTGGTCTAAGTTTATCCTTTTCGAGCATGCTTTGAAGGTGTTTTTTTTTTTTTTTTTTTTACAATTTTGGGGGAGAATTTACTATTTTACTTGAAATTTAACATTCCTAACAAGCTTGATATTTGTCTACGTATGATTATGATACTTCGAGCAAGCTTTTATACAGTTTACACTTTCTAGTATACTTTGTTGTTTTGATTGAAAGTACAACTGTTTCTAGCAAGCTATTTATTATGTTTGATTACACTGTTCACTAACAAGCTTTATTGATTTCTGAACTTTCTAGCAAACTTATCTGTTTTATAGGTTGTTTAGGTCATCCTAGCAAGCTTTGTGATTGAACATGTTACTTCCAGCAAGCTTTAATATTTTTGTACTTTCTAGCACACTTAGGTGTTTTTGTTTGACTGTTTGAATTAATTCTAGCAAGCTTTGTGATTGTGAGACTTGATGATTATGTATTACTTATGAATATGCTTAGAAGTTGTTTAGGGTAAACTTTGATGTTTTAACTGTTATAAGTACTTGTCTAGCATAGTTCATTATTATGAATATGATTCTTTGAAATTACAAGTGTTTTCGGGCAACCCTAGTTTTCCGGGCACACTTTATGTTTCAAGCACACTTTGAAATTTTCAAGTGTTCTCTCAACATACTTGGTAATTTCAATACTCTTCATTTCGAGTACACTCTGTGATTAGAGTCCTTCTAGCACACTTTGTATTCTGGAAGTATTTCAAGCATACTTTGCTTCAAAGTTTACTTGATTGAATATTTGTTAACCGTTTACGAAATTTCTGGTAAGGTTTGTGTTATTCAAAATTCGAGCAAGATTGACATTTAGAAATAGGTCTAAGATATTATTTTGGGATTCTTAATTGATTCATAGCAAGGTTGCCTATTTGATGATTTGTACTTGATTATTTTTCTTGTGATTTATTTCTCGAGCAATCTTGTATTTCGAGTAAGTTTCATTCATTGTATTTACTTAGCTTTATTTCTAAACAGTTTATAAATATTGATATAAATCTGGAACGAGCAAGGTTTGCAAAATGAACTTTATCGAGCAAGGCTTTAAATGAGAATATGTTTAATTGGATAATATTACTTTTTGACAACTATTTACTCACTAAATGACAAAATTCATTTAAAACCCACTTTCAAAAAGGTATAAGAGAGGGAGTTAGAGAAATTTTTCACATTTTCATCTCTCTCCTTCCACTTTTGCTCTTGTTTCAGAATCCCAACCGACTAAATCAAATAAACTAAATTTCCTAACCCTAATTTACAAGCCCACACAATCCGACTCGGTAAGTACCAATTAAGTGTTTTCCGACAATGATTATGTGTCTATAGGCATTTAATATTCATCTTTATCAACTCTCTGTTTCTTTTGTAGGTTATTAATTTGTCGAAGATCAGGTTCTTAAAGAAATTTCTTATTATCTTCTTCAAATTATAACTTTAAACTATTCAAGGATATGAACTTTATGACTAACCTTTGCTTTGAATGTGTTTTTGTTTGGACAGATATGGCGGATGATGAACCCATTTGAGCACAAGCATAACATATGTGCTCTGTTAAAAGTAACTTCGGATAATAAGGAGGTGGCATACATGATAAGATGGCTACAAAGATCAAATATGCGATTTGCATTAACAGAGTGCCCTGTTCTCTATAGAAATCATCTTTTAGAATTCTGGCGCTCAGCCATACTTCGTGATGATATAAATGGTAGGGGTTTGGAAGCTACCGTATCAAATCAAGAGTCCGAATCACTGAAAGACTGATTAGAGCATGTCTTCATTTGAACGATGATGACCATAACCTAATTCATTTCACGACTGATTATTTGCTGAAAATCTTTGAGCAAACTATGGGTTATCAGGGGAATGTCCATGAGGGACAGTTCCAGAAGGGGATGTTTTCGAATATTTATCGGTTTTTAATTCATCACATTATAAAAGGATTTGCTCCTCGGAAGGGATCTTGGACTCTGATGAGTAGAGATTTGGCTAATGCAAAAGTAGCCGTTGTCTTTGCTCTATCATTCAACTTCTCATGGATGATCTTTGAAGTGATGGTGAGTATCTTGAGGAAGCCAAACAGAGAGAAGTTCTTAGCTTACCCAAGATTTCTCCAAATCATTTTTTATTGAGAGCTAGAAGATTTACCCACAATGGGAACAAATCATGTGCTCCAGAATCCAAATGTATACAAGAGGATTTCCAAATTCTCTAGCACAAGCAGATTCAATCCAAGAGCTGAGTTTGATATCCAGCATTGGTTAGTTAATCAAGATGCAAAGCCAATGCCTGTACCTGAGTTGACATCTGAGGAGGAGGAAGAAAGTGAGGATGAGGATGATGAGTCTGATGACAGTGATAATGGAGATGAAGGAAATGATGGTGATGTTGCTGATAATGTTGGAGTGATTGATGAAAATGTTGGACATAATGTTGACATGGTTGATGCTCAGGGGGAGTTATATAACATACATTTACCTACACTACCAGCCACACCACTACCCACACCACCAGCCACACCACCACCTTCACCACCACCACCATAGGAAGAACCAATAACCCAAACACTACCCATCCAAACACCACCAACCCAAGACCCAAGCCATGACATTCATGAACCTTACATTCCTCAAACAATTCCTACTCACTTACAAAACTTCCCACCCACACCAACTAAATCCCCAACACATTCTCAACCATTCGACCAACCCAACCAACCTACATTCACAATAACCCATTCTAGAACACTTTTAATACAAAACATAAACCCTTTTCCCTCAATCAGTCATAAAATATTTGAAAACCATAGCCCTTCCACTAACCCAATTCAACCGTAATCCGAAACCATAAAACGACCCACTAAACCTATCCAACCTTTACCTGAACCTTTCTCTACTTCACCACCACAAACCCCTTCCTCTAGTACTTATCTATTTGAAAGGAATCTGGACCTTATGCTGGAAAATGCTAATCTGAGAGGAAAAAATGTAGAGGTGTTGAAAGAGAATGCTGAATTAAAAATCACAGTTGGCCCAAGCTTTAGTGAAAATTCAAGCCCTAGAGATTGAGGTTGAGAAGACCTCAGCTGTACCAAACAGAGGAGAATATTCCAGAAGCCACTGTTGATGATGAAGAAATGATAGATGCTAAGGTGGATGTTGAAGCTGATGGATTTAAAAGTATTTTGAAGATGTATGACAGTGATATTGATGATAGTGATGAAAGGATGGATGATGATGATGAAGGATAAGAAGGTGAAAAATCTGACATTGATGAACAGGAATATGATGCTGAAGATGTGCTATCAAAGGAGAAGATTGAGAATGTGGAAATGGTGAATGTGAGTGAGAAGGAGGTTGATGCTGAAATGAATAATCATACCACTTATAATGTAGTAACTACAACAGCAATAGCAACTGATGCCATTGCTACTTATGTTTTGACTGATGTGAATTCCACTGATATGATGGATGAGGGTGCAACAACTGAGGAATTGATCTTAACTGAACAAGAAACAAATGAAGAAAGTTCCAAGAAGGTTGAGCATGATAAGGATATGGAAGATTTGATGGATGACACTGATAATTTCCCACCTGATTCAGAAGAAGAGAAAAGAAGGAAAGAGAAAAGAAAAATGATAGTTGAATCCGAATTTGATGATGAGCCTGTTAATACAAAGGATGTGAATGTTGAGGATGTACTACCTGCCAAAAGGCGTGAAAATATTGTGAAAGAAACAATGGAGAGGGAATTTATTGCCCAAACCATGACTTCTGAAGAGTTTGCAGAGCAAGAGACCATAATTGAACAAGCCAATATTGCTAAAACTCTTGATCCAGAAGGAAATGTGGAGCAAGAGGTGATTGAAATGGTTATCAAAATGAAACGAGCTGAGGAAGTTGACAATACCTTAGCATTGGTTATAAGCAGGTTTGTCAGCCTGAAGCACCAACCACTACTAAAAAGGCTACTGATGAAACAAATACACAAATGGTGGTAGATGAGGCTGGAGAATCAATTACTATACAACTAAGTAAGAAATGGATTGAATATGCAAAGAAACTTGCTGAGAAAGATGAAGGAAAAGGTGAAGAAGATGATCAGAAATTTGGAAAGAAATATACAAGGAAGAGGTGTCGATATGATGGACGTGATTATAGTGATGATGAGGTAGATAAGAAAAGGACTAAAAATAATGATGAACCTGGATATTTTATTGAAAGTCCTAAGGAACATGAAAGCCCTATGATGACTGTTCCTATTCAAGTTGTTATGCCTGATGCTGAACCAGACATGAATGAACCTAGAATAAAAGCACTTGATGACTCAACTGAACAAGATGATGACACTGAAGTTGATGAAAGTGGTGAAGATGATACTGATGATGACAACAATGATGATGATAGTGATGATGGTCAAGGTGATAAGGTTGAAAAAGTTGATATTGTATCCCCTCAAGTTGAAATTACTGATGAACGGAGGGAATATGCAACAAAGTCTGAATGAGGAAAGAAGGAATAACCCTTTGGTGATAAGTCTAATAAGGCTTGGATAAGGATTTGAAAATTTGGCTCCTTTATCTGATGAGGAGTTGCAAAAGTTGATTGTTAAGGAGGATTATGAAATCAGGAAGAGGGTTGAAAAGAAAAATACAGATTCGATGAATTATATAGAATATTTGAAAAGGCATGGTTGAATGAAAAGGATTTGAGCATAATGAGTTTCAATGATTTCGAAAGACACTACAACTTGCCTAGAGAAACTATAGAGAAAGAAGAGAAGGAGAGACTGGCCAGAGAAATGAAACAAGCTGAAAAGATTAATGAATTAGTGAAGAGATATGGAGGAAAAAGTATATATTTGATTGATAGCGGAATGGCCCCATAATTGGTTGGTAGTCTGACAAAAGAAAAGGTTGAATCTCATTTCAGAAGACTATCCATGAAAGATCAATTAGAAACTTCTACCAAGAAACCAAGATTTGTAACAGTGGCTGAGAAGAGTAAGATTGAAAAGAAGAAAAATTGGGAAAATAAGCAGTTGGAATTGTTGAACAGATTGATGGAAGCAAGGGGGAGACTCTTGGAACTTGAAGGAATGAGCAGAAGAGAAAACTGGCTTTCTACATGTTTGAACAAGTCAAACCAGAACCTATGGAATACAGAGATTTATGGGAAGATGAGGAGATGATCAAGACCCTGAAAGGAATAATGAAAAATAAGGGTATGAAAGAGAGTGTTTTTGATATGCTAGGAAAAGCACAATTAAAATAGTTGTTTTATGAAGAAAAGGCTGAATGGGAGTTGTTTTAACAGAGGAAAGGAACCCCGGAAGTTTTGTAGCTAAACCTGGTGGAGTGAGGTTTATACCAGCCGGTCAGCTTGGGGATGAGAATGTGATGAATATGATTGGAAGATTATTCAGAGATAGAGGTGAAAATCTTCTGGATCTATTGAATATGCCAGTGGATATGGTGATCTCCATCTATTAGAAGAAATTTGAAATAGTGGTGGCCACTAAACCTATAAAGTCTATTCCATCAAGGCCCTCAGCTTCAAGAAGACAAAGCTCTACAACTAGAAATGAGCCAAGAAGAGCTGAACCAAAAAGAGAAGAAAGACCACCAACTGATGTGGACCTACCAATAAAGCTCTTCTATGACTCTGTCTCTCATACATTGAAGGTGATAATGAAAAGTAACTTTGCTGACTACAAGAAAGAGCAACTTGAAGAGATGGCAACACTGGAGTTGTATGACTACCATGACAGAAACAAACTTGCAGGTAGGCAACAAAATGAGCTATCCAAGTATCTCAGAAGTGAAGCAGGGATGGGATTACCTTTGTTGGAAAAGAGAAAGATGTGGAAGTTAACTGAGCATGAAAAGACTAAGAGAGGCAAGAGGTTAAGTGACATAAAGCATGCTGAATTTGGCTACCTCTCAGGAGTCAAGAACAAAAACCCACTTGCTAATTTGAAAACTTGCAACAATATGAGAAGGGAAATGACAAGGCCTAATCATAAGGTCCAGAAGAATGGTAGGATTACCCAAATTGACTACAACAAAAATGAAGATTCATACATTCTTTGCAACTCTGATGGACTTATCTTGGGTATTATCAAGACTGATGAAGATCTGACCTCTTTACATGATGAGGACTTGAAAGACATAATGAAATGGACACTTCCTGTAAATCATCCTCATCAACATAAATTGTTTATCTTCAAAGAAAAGGCAGTATAATCTTGAAAAACCAAAGTGTAAGGCCCCGTTACCAGTGCCCTACATTTGGTGTTGGATATACTCATAAACACAGTTCTAAATATCAGAGTTAATTAAAACTTTCGTGGAATAATATAAAACATCAACAGTCATTACAAACATTCATCATCTTGTCTTTAAAACATAACTTAAACATGTCTTTTAGTTCAAAACATAACAAATAGATCTTCAGATGCCAGCTTCTTTATTCTACCGCCATGTGTCACCGCTCAAGCCAGCTGTCTCATTCTACTCACCTGCGTGCATACTAAAAGTCAGCTACACTGAGTGAGTTCTAGTTAATCACATAACATACAATACGTACACTTACCTTCCATTATGCATCCGAAGACACATAATAATTACGTTACTATTTTACTTTCATTACATAACTTCATACATACATACATACATACATACTTTATTACTTTCATACTATGTATTTACTGTCCATTCTATCTCAGATATTATTAGGGTCTGATCCCTTCCTTTTATATCTCAGATATTATTAGGGTGTGATCCCTCTTTCCTTTGTCTATCTCAGATATTATTAGGGTCTGTTCCCTTTCTTGTCTATCTCAGATATTATTAGGGTTTGATCCCTCTTTACTTCTCTATCTCAGATATTATTAGGGTCTGATCCGTTTCTTCTCTATCTCATATATTATTAGGGTCTGATCCCTTACTTCTTCATCATCGTACATTCTCTCTTTACTGGTACTCGTAACATACATAAAATTCATACACATTCATACATATATCTATCATACACATCCATCTATCATATACATACCTCCCTTGTCAATACGTGCAATATCAGAAGATCGTTCATGTACCGACAAGCTTTCGATCACATTCAAGATATACATAATTAACATATAAATCATACATGGCATAAACTTACCATTTTAAGGTAAGTGTTTTAACTATCACATCGAGTATGCACACAGCCCCGAAAACTTAACAAAGAAATGGGGCTAGAAACTCACCTGAACGCGGTTACGTTCCCTGTTAATGGTTATTACCTTCTTGAGCTATGCACGGCTAACTGTATAATAGTTACATGTATCAATTAACTATTACTACTCATACGTATTTCTATCTTTATATAACCCACGACGAACGGGGGTACGGGGGCAGCGCCCCTGGCAGCGGGGTCTAGGTGCGGAAGCCCCTAGCAGTGTCAAAGGGGCAAAGCCCCTGGCTGGGGTCGAGCTACCAGGTCAGCTTGGAAAAATTTTATTTTCAATAACTGTCTTAATATATTTTCCATTAGGATTTTAACTATTTTCTAATTCGCTACCACATTTGTTATAGCGATTTTCCTCTGATTCGCTATGTTTTCTTCCTTAATTCGCTATCCTGATTCGTCATATTATCAACTGATTCGTCATTCCAATTCGTTGTCTAAACATGACTTGATTCGTGGTCTAATTCGTTATCGGGACTTAGCGAATTGGTGAGTAACGAATCACCTGATTCGTTATCTGGTTCGTTATCCTGGCTCGCTGGCCTAATTCGTTATCCTAACGAATTGGGTGGGTAACCAATCACTTGATGCGTTATCTGATCATGACGAACTGAGGAAACTGATTTGTTAATTGGACATAACGAGTTGGTGAACTAATTCGTTATCCTGCTATGACGAACTGGTTTACTAATTCGTCACCTCTTTATAACGAATTGTTCCATCTTATCCAGACTTTGACTCGAAGGTCAAAGTCAAAATCACCAAGAACACAGATTAGTCAACGTTTCTTAGATCTGCAATTAAACATTCATTTCTTAACGAAACATTACGATTTTGGTATCCATGGATTCGGAATTACAGAGCCTACAAACCCTAATCGTCCGTTCATCCAAATATTTACGTTTACAAGGTGCGATTTATGTACATATATACGGGTTTCTTTAGGTTTATAATTAACCCATCAAATGTTGATCAATTTCCATAAGATTTGTTGTTTTGGATTCGTTTATAACAAACTAACACATATCTATGATTCCCCAAATCAAACCGAACCTATATGAACGATTTCTAAATATAAACGTACCTTAAACGAGTCGAACTACGAACATGAGCTGGTCTTTGATGTTGTTTTGGTCCGTCACGACGTTCCAGCACCAACAAGCTCGGGTTTTCGCCTTCGGATCTTGGTTCGGGTTTGTGTGTGTTTTCCAAGGTGTAGGCTATGGTGTAGAGATGGATAAAATGGAGAGGTTTAGGGTTTAAGGGGTATTTATACTCCCTTAAGCCTATGCCCTAAGGCCCATTCCATTTCTTATTCCATCTTCTAAAGTCCAAGCCCGCCTTCTATTAGTTTATTTACTTAAACCGATACACGAAACATTATAAAATGAACGAAATTTATTTTATTAATTCTTTATAAAAAGTAGGATGTTACAAGTCTTCCCTCCTTAAAGAGGTTTCGTCCCCGAAACCTAACTATTACATAATCAAATTCGGGTAAAACTTGTGCATCTCATCCTCCGCTTCCCAAGTAGCATATGAACCCTTGCGATGTTTCCATATCACTTTCACTAAAGGTATAACCTTGTGACGAAGTTGCTTCTCCTTACGGTCAACTATCTCGATCGGTTGTTCAATATATTTCAACTGTTCATCAACCTCAATGTCCATTAATGGCACATGAGACATGTCATCAGCTAGGCATTTCCTTAGGTGAGAAACATGGAAGGTTGAATGAATTCCTTCTAACTCTTCCGGCAAATCCAGCTTATAAGTCACTTCACCCACACGATCTATAATCTTAAACGGTCCAATGTACCTCGAACTCAACTTCCCCCTCTTTCTAAAACGGATAATTCCTTTCCAAGACAAGACCTTGAGCATCACATTGTCACCAACGTTAAACTCAATCGGTCATCGCTGCTTATCAGCATACGACTTCTGTCTGTCTTGAGTAGCTTTCATTCTTGCCTTGATCTGATCGAACTTCGAAGAGGTTTCTTGCACAACTTCTAGGCTTACCATCTCTTTCTAGCCAATCTCTCCCCAACACACAGGGGTCCTACATCGTCAACCGTAAAGCATCTCAAACGGCGGCATACCAATACTCGAATGGTAGCTGTTGTTATAGGAGAACTCTGCTAGATGCAGATAATCATCCCAACTTCCTCCAAAGTCTAAAACACATAGCAAATCCTCAAGGGTTTTGATCGTCCTTTCAGACTGTCCATCGGTTTGAGGATGATACGCAGTACTGATGTTCAACCTCGTTCCCATAGCTTCATGGAACTTCTTCCAAAACCTCGAAGTGAATCGAGTATCCCTATCAGAAACGATCGATAACGGCACTCCATGCTTGGCAACAACCTCTTTTATGAGCAAATTTGCTAACGTTTCTGACGAGATGGCCTCTCGTATGGGCAGAAAGTAAGCACTTTTGGTCAAACGGTCCACTATCACCCAGACGGTATCATGATGCTTAGCTGTACGGGGTAGCTTAGTTATGAAATCCATGGTGATGTGTTCTCATTTCCATTCTGGTATCTCTAGAGGCTGCATCTTTCCATAAGGTTTCTGGTGCTCTGCCTTGACTTGCAAACAAGTTAGCCATTTACTGACATAATCTACTATATCATTCTTCATACCTGGCCATCAGTAATCTCTTTTCAAATCTTGGTACATCTTCGTAGTTCCTGGATGAATCGAATATCTTGATTTATGAGCTTCATCTAAGATTCGACCTCTGAGATCTCCATGGCGTGGTATCCACATACGGTCAAACCTAGTCTTAACACCTTGAGTGTTTTCCATCAAATCGTCCTTCTGACCGAAAATCCTTTCTTTCTTCACTAGCCCTTCATCTACCAACACTTCAGACTGTACTTTGATGATTTCATCAAACAGACTTGAATTCCTGATCAACTGGTATGACTTCAATGTTGCAATGACTTCCTCGTTCTTACGACTTAGCGCGTCGGCGACCTCATTAGCTTTACCAGGGTAGTACTTAATATCACATTCGTAATCCTTTATCAATTCTAACCATCTTCTCTGCCTCACGTTCAATTCCTTCTGCTCGAAGAAGTACTTTAAACTCTTATGATCTGTGTAAATGGTACACTAAGTACCATACAGATAGTGTCTCCATATTTTGAGAGCATGCACTACTGCTGCTAGCTCCAAATCATGCGTTGGATAAGTACTTTCAAGGACTTTCAACTGTCTAGACGCGTAAGCTCTCACATTTCCTCGTTGCATCAACACGCAACCTAACCCACGATGCGAAGAATCAGTACAAACAACCAAATCCTCGTCACCATCGGGTAAAGCAAGGATTGGAGCTTGCGTAAGTCTCTTCTTTAACTCCTGTAAAGCCTCTTCTTAAAACTTACCCCAACTGAATACTATCGACTTTCGGGTCATACCGGTCAACGGTGCGGCTATCTTGGAGAACCCTTCAATGAATCTCCTATAGTAGCCAGCTAACCCTAGGAAACTTCGTATATCAGTCGGGTTCTGTGGAGTCTTCCAATTTGTTATCGCTTCAATCTTAGCTGGGCAAACGATAATCCCTTCAGGATTGATCACGTGACCTAGAAATTGCACTTCTAGCAACCAGAACGCGCATTTCAAAAACTTAGCATACAACTTCTCTTTCTTCAGAGTTTCCAATACTTCTCTCAGATGCTCGGCATGGTCGGACTCGCTCTTTGAATAAATCAGTATATCATCGATGAAGACGATAACTGACTTATCCAACATTGACCGACACAACCTATTCATCATGTCCATAAATGTTGCAGGAGCATTTGTTAGACTGAATAACATTACGAGGAACTCGTAGTGTCCATACCGCGTCCGAAACGCTATCTTAGGGATGTCTGCCCCCTTCACCCTCAATTGATGATAGCCTGATCTAAGATCTATTCGTGAGAACCAACTTAAACCTTGCAGTTGGTCGAACAGATCATCGATCCTTGGCAAAGGATATCTATTCTTTACCGTAAGCTTATTCAACTAGCGATAGTCTATGCACATTATCATGCTTCCATCCTTTTTCTTCACAAATAACAATGGTGCGCCCCACGAGGAAACACTTGATCTAATAAAACCCTTGTCAAGGAGTATTTGCAGTTTGGACATTAGTTATTTCATCTCGGATGGTGCTAGACGGTAAGGCGCTTTCGCGACGAGCTGGGCTCCTGGTACTAAATCTATCTGGAATTCTATCTCTCGCTCCGGTGGAAACCCCGGAAGATCCTCTGGGAATACTTCTGGGTAGTCACGTACAATAGGAACATCCTTTATTTCTTTTGTCTCGGCCGTAGCGTCGACAACATACGCCAGGTAGGCACCGCACCCTCGCCTTAACAAACCCTCGGCTTTTATCATCGAAATGATATTAAGCCCATAACTTTCCTTATCACCATAAACCGTCACCGCACTACCATCCAAGGAATTTAACCTTATTATCCTACTCTTACACACTATCTGAGCTTCGTACTCAGACAACCAATCCATTCCCAAAACCACATCGAACCCTCCTAAGGTCATAACATACAAAGTAACAGGGAACTCATGTCCCTCTAACTCTATCTTACAATTCTTGACCATTCTCATTATTTTAACCGAGGTGTCACTAGTGGTTTCTACTATAAAAGTTTCGGACACTCGGCAACATTTCATTTTAGCTAATTTACTAAATGGTGTGGCTACGAAACTTTTGTTCGCACCTGAATCGAATAATACTGAAGCGGAAATACCGTTTACTAGAAACGTACATGTGACAACATATGGAATCTGCTTGGCTTGCTCTTGGGTTAACATGTAGGCTCTGGTCCTCGGCCTAGTCTGATCCGCATCATTCTTTCCACTCCCTCCAGCTCCACCATCAGTGCATTCCTTGGCAAAATGGCTCGACTTACCGCACTTGTAGCATGCGGGTTTTGCAGTACAATTGGGAGCATAATGTCCCACCTTCCCACACTTATAACACGCATTCGATCCCAGCCTGCATTCCCCTCCGTGAGCCTTACCACACTTATGAAAAAACGTCAGATCCTTTACCCCACTTGCACTCACCACCGTGCATTTTACCACACGTCTTGCACGATCACTTCTCCCACACCTTCTGCTTCTTATCCTTGGAGTTCCACAACTAAGTATCAGGTCGTTTGACAGGATTGACCCACTTTTTATCTTTCTTCTCTTCTTCTACCACAACATCATCCGTAGCCAGGTCTGCATAAACCATCTCTGCAAGCTCGACAGCAGAGTCAAAGGTGGCAGGTTTACTTGTCCTGACTAGCGTGCGGACTCTCTGTGGCAATCCTCTAGCATAGCACTTGATCCTTTTAGCCTCAGTGTTGACCATATCGGGTACCAACCTAGACATTCGGTTGAACTCGGTGGTATACTCACGATGTGTCATCGTTCCGGCTTTCAGGTTCAGAAATTTCATCTCCGCTCTCTCAACCTTAATCTCATCCCGGGTCTTCCTCTGCTCCACACTCTCCCACAAATACATAGCTTCATCCTTGAATGATTGGGTGGCATAACCGACAACTTGGTCGGGACGGCACTCGCTGATTCGGATAACTTTACCCATGGCAGTTATCCATTGAAGAGTAGCGATTGCGTCTCCCAAACCAGTCAGTTTCGGCGGGTCACAACCCTTGAAGGACTTATGGTTGCACCCACCTCGGCCCCTTTTCCTACCATCGGCCTTCACAGACTTAACCTCACTCGAGGCCTCTCTTTTTTCTTCATCATCTTTCCTACCTCCTCCTCCCGCTCCTTCAGCTGTTCTTTCACGGCCTCCAATAGACCCCTCCGGATTCATGTTTTTCACAGCCGTGGCTACTGCTTGGACAATAGCTACTTGGATTAAGGGATCTAGCTGAACCACTTCATTGTTGTTAAGGTTTCCTCCAGCTGCACTTCCTTCTTCTTCGGTGTTGGAAGCTGTTTCTACCGAAGGTCGTGGGACGCGACGAGGCCTACCACGACGTCCGGTGCGGCCTCCTGCTCTAACAACTACCCTAGATCCAGCCATCGTATTCTGGAAAGGAAAACACAAACGTCATCACTTAAGGAACTATTTAGTACAAGGATAGTAAGGTTAACAGGTAATAACAGTGGCCAATTGTGATTAGCTGATAACGTTATTTTCCGTGTCCTATACACTTCCCCTTATGAGTCTATTTGTGTTGGTTCTATCCTATACAGTTAATCAATCAAATAATCTTATCCCTAACATCCACATATTCTTTCTTTATCAATAAAGATAACATTAACATACATATTTAACCATACACCTTACCGTTACTAAGCTTGCTTAAGTGACACATGGCTATCTCGAACTGGCATCTTCTTTCTTTTCTTTCTTAAATCCCATTCTCTGTTCGAGTCTAAGCATGTAGGATGCTTAAATCTCTCGAACTTTTCTCTGATACCAACTTGTAAGGCCCCGTTACCGGTGCCCTACATTTGGTGTTGGATTTACTCATAAACACAGTTCTAAATATCAGAGTTAATTAAAACTTTCGCGGAATAATATAAAACATCAACAGCCATTACAAACATTCATCATCTTGTCTTTAAAACATAACTTAAACATGTCTTTTAGTTCAAAACATAACAAATAGATCTTCAGATGCCAGCTTCTTTATTCTACCGCCATGTGTCCCCGCTCAAGCCAGCTGTCTCATTCTACTCACCTGCGTGCATACTAAAAGTCAGCTACACTGAGTGAGTTCTAGTTAATCACATAACATACAATACGTACACTTACCTTCCATTATGCATCCGAAGACACATAATAATTACGTTACTATTTTACTTTCATTACATAACTTCATATATACATACATACATACTTTATTACTTTCATACTATATATTTACTGTCCATTCTATCTCATATATTAATAGGGTCTGATCCCTTCTTTTTTTATCTCAGATATTATTAGGGTCTGATCCCTCTTTCCTTTGTCTATCTCAGATATAATTAGGGTCGGATCTCTTTCTTGTCTATCTCAGATATTATTAAGGTCTGATCCCTCTTTACTTCTCTATCTCAGATATTATTAAGGTCTGATCCCTTTCTTCTCTATCTCAGATATTATTAGGGTCTGATCCCTTACTTCTTCATCTTCGTACATTCTGTCTTTACGTACTCGTAACATACATAACATTCATACACATTTATACATATATCTATCATACACATCCATCTATCATATACATACCTCCCTTGTCAATACGTGCAATATCCGAAGATCGTTCACGTACCGATAAGTTTCGATCACATTCAAGATATACATAATTAACATATAAATCATACATGGCATACACTTACAATTTTAAGGTAAGTGTATTAACTATCACATCGAGTATGCACACAGCCCCGAAAACATAACAAAGAAATAGGGCTAGAAACTCACCTAAACGCGGTTACGTTCACAGTTAATGGTTATTCCCTTCTTGAGTTGTGCACGGCTAACTGTATAACAGTTACATGTATCAATTAACTATTACTACTCATATCATATTTCTATCTTTATATAACCCACGACAAATGGGGGTCGGGGGCAGCGCCCCTGGCAGCGGGGTCTAGGGGCGGCAGCCCCTAGCAGTGTCCAAGGGGCAGAGCTCCTGGCTGGGGTCGAGCTGCCATATCAGCTTGTAAAAATTTTATTTTCGATAACTGTCTTAACATATTTTCCATTAGGATTTTAACTATTTTCTAATTCGCTACCACATTTGTTATAGCGATTTTCCTCTGATTCGCTATGTTTTCTTCCTTAATTCGCTATCCTGATTCGTCATATTATCAACTGATTCGTCATTCCAATTCGTTGTCAGAACATGACTTGATTCGTGGTCTAATTAGTTATCGGGACTTAGCGAATTGGTGAGTAACGAATCACCTGATTCGTTATCTGGTTCGTTATCCTGGCTCGATGGCCTAATTCGTTATCCTAACGAATTGGGTGGGTAACGAATCACTTGATGCGTTATCTGATCATGACGAACTGAGGAAACTGATTTGTTAATTGGACATAACGAGTTGGTGAACTAATTCGTTATCCTGCTATGACGAACTGGTTTACTAATTCATCACCTCTTTATAACGAATTGTTCCATCTTTTCCAGACTTTGACTCGAAGGTCAAAGTCAAAATCACCAAGAACACAGATTAGTCAACATTTCTTAGATCTGCAATTAAACATTCATTTCTTAACGAAACATTACGATTTTGGTATCCATGGATTCAGAATTACAGCGCCTACAAACCCTAATCGTCCGTTCATCCAAATATTTACGTTTACGAGGTGCGTTTTATGTACATATATATGGGTTTCTTTAGGTTTATAATTAACCCATAAAATGTTGATCAATTTCCATAAGATTTGTTGTTTTGGATTTGTTTATAATAAACTAACACATATCTATGATTCCCCAAATCAAACCGAACCTATATGAAAGATTTCTAAGTATAAACGTACCATAAACGAGTCGAACTTCAAACACGAGCTGGTCTTTGATGTTGTTTTGGTCCGTCACGACGTTCCAGCACCAACAAACTCGGGTTTTCGCCTTCGGATCTTGGTTCGGGTTTGTGTGTGTTTTCAAATGTGTAGGCTATGGTGTAGAGATCGATAAAATGGAGAGGTTTAGGGTTTAAGGGGTATTTATACTCGCTTAAGCCCATGGACCTAAGGCCCATTCCATTTCTTATTCCATGTTCTAAAGTCCAAGCCCGCCTTCTATTAATTTATATCCTTAAACCGATACACGACACATTATAAAATGAACGAAATTTATTTTATTAATTCTTTATAAAAAGTAGGATGTTACACAAAGGGTAACCAAAAGCCCCAAAAATTTCGGCCATATGGTGAACCACACCATAAAACCCAAAAATGATTTTGTTGGGTCAAAGATTTGACATGATATAACTTAAGGGAGAATGGAATCTTCTCAACACTCCTCAAGTATGGTTAAGTATGGATATCGTGCACACTTGGACCTCCTAGCAAGGTATTTTATCTTTCGGGCAAGGTTATCTTCTTGAAGTCATCTTAAGTGATAATCCGAGCAGGGTTCACTTTGTCTGGAAAAAGGTGTTCTTCAAGTCAAGTATGGTTTGCTCACTATTAAACTCTTGACTAAACAAGCTGATGAAGCCATGTATTTTGGAAGATCTAGCAAGGTTTGTTAAATAAACAGTAGTCCGAGCATGCTTGAGGAAAGTTAATCAAGAAATATTCTAAGGACTTTCTCTAGCAAGGTTCAACTCCTAGCAAGCTACAGTTATCATAGCACAAGTCAAACAGTGTTCCTAGCACACTTTGGTTTGCTTAATAAGTTATTCTTTAACAAAGAGTTGAAGGGATTCATGAAGAACAGTTTGCTCGTAGGACCATATTGAGCAAAGTTTTCTATGGTCAAGAAGATTGAAGTCTGCTAGGTGAGTATTTTCTAAAGAAAATATTCTAAGTAAAGTCTACCTGAAGAATTGTTTACCAGCACACTTCAAGGTTACCAGGTATGCTCGAAAAAGACAAAAGACACAAAGTTACCCGAAGACCTGTTTTTTACACATAGAATGTTTTGTAATATGTTTTAATGAATATGTATCAATCTTTGTGGTTTACAGATGTTAGGACAGCTGTCAGGTGGTGCCAGGCCTATAAAAGGAATATTTTAAGGCACGCCTACCACGGATAACACTTTACACTACACTTTTCAGACCTACTGAATATTCCTGAATTAAGTGTGACGGCTGCCCTAAGAATTGTACGGATGAACATTCTTTACAGAAACCCTAATTGATTTGCATTTGTATGAATCTTTCTATAAATGGAAATCTTTTGAGTTTATGTTTGTGTCTGTTAGATTTTACAATCTTTGAGCAACAATCTTGTGTGTTAGTGATTCCACCGTTAACATATAATTATTCTTACTCTAAATAACAAGTTGTTAACCCTCTTGTCGACACATCATTGTGTGGGCTGCGTATTATTCGTTTCCATTAGGGTTGTGTGTCGGTGAGTCCGAGAGGAGAATTAGCATTAGAACACCTTAGCATTTATTTCTCGATTTGTTCTTAAAATCAATTAAGTGTAAGTTAGGGTTTGTTAGTGAGACATAGAGGTGATCTAGCTTTCTTGAGCGAACCTTAGTTGTGTCATCTTTACATACCGGTGTCGTGAGATCATTCAATCCATTATCTTGTTAGACCTTCAATATGATTCTTACGTAGGTAGACGTTTTCTCTATTGTCTATCACAAACGTTATGTTTCGTTAAGTGTTTTCGTTAAGTTAAGTTAATTAATTTAGTCAAAGTAAATTAGGTCAAGTAGTTAATTCATTAAGATTGAATTAAAAAAAATATTATTCTTAGGAAGGTCTTATCTAGGGTTTACTGAACATAAACGTTTTCACATGTCCTTGTGTTCGATACTCGGACTTCTTCGGTCTATACTACTTGTGATCGGTACACTTGCTGGTTGTGTGTAGATTCATTATGAGTTTTGTTTAAAATTTAAAGCTTAGTTGTGAGTTCCATAGAAAAAGCATTAATTAGATACATATCAATAGTACAGTGGGTTAACAAATAGACCATTCGTTTACGTCAATTACTACACCAGCCTAAAGAACCTCTTGCAAAATTTCTCCAGAATTTTCAACCATCACAAAACCAGTTTTTGTTGATCGTTTATGATTATTATGGTTTGGAAACTTGGAAATAGAATATACTTAAGACCAAACCAAGCAAGTAGTGAATGGACATCGACTCAAACCATACTTGGAAGGAAAAGACATCAACATGCTTTATGTTGATAGGGTGAACTACTTATTATGCCCACCAGATGCAGACACAATTTAAGAGGCCCAAGTTTATTTGTTTAGTTTAGTTTGGTTTAATTTGGTTAGAAAAAAATTACCGTTCTCATCTTGGAATGTGTTTGACTAATGTACGGGGAAATTCTTATGAATTTTTCTTTAACACGGCGTTGGCGTCAACTCGGATTTTTCATGGGGGGTAGGGTAATTTTTTGTTTTTTTATAATAAATAAAGTGGCCACCTTAGCTTACGGTGACCACCATAGGCTACGGTGGGTGTTAAAAGGCTTTACGGTGGAAACTATCTGCCATACGGTGAAGAAATTGTGCCAGTGGCCACCATAAATTTAGCATACGGTGGTCACCGTAAGCCACAGTAGCCTCTAGCGATGAGGGACGTGTTTTTTTTTAAAAACAAATTAAAATTCTTCTCATCCACGTATACGGGATTAATCCCTTTTCACCACATATTTCACCCAATTTCTTCTCCAACACTCCCAACTTAAAAACCCTAACTCCACATCTCAAACCCTGGCAATTTTCTCATCAATTAACAGAATAAAATGATTTTCGGGTCTATTTTGACTAAACTTCAAAAGGATTTCAACTTTTTATTCACATTGTGAAGAATTATGGGGCTTTTTGTTGGTCTTTGGGTTTTGTATGCAAAGGTATGTAATTTATTTTCATTCTTGAAGGTGCATTTCATAATTGTAAGTTGTTTACAATAGATTTGCATACACACTTACTTGAAGTTCTTGAATGATATGGACTAGTTGAATTTGAAAGGGTCATGTTTGTAGATGCTATGTTTTTTGATTCAAACATATTTTTGGCAGAATTTTGCTAACCTAGTTGACATATTGCTCGAATTTTTGAAAAAAATATGAATATTGTGTTCTATTTACATCTACAACCCCAGTGACAAGCAAGTGTGGGGATGTTTTAAGATTAAAGAAAGTTATAACTAGTTCCTTGGTTGTTGTTTGTTGTGATTATAGGAATGGGTAGTAAAGGCAAGGAGCCTGCTGGGTCTTCTGTCAATCCGGTTGAACAACAGAAACAAAGAAGATTAGTGTTATAGGAGGATATAAAAAAGGAACAACCAGAGGATTAACAGCCGAGAGATGATAACCCGATATGGACATCTGGGTCTTCGGTAGACCAACCGGATGAATAGAAGACGGAATAGTTTCATGATCAGATTAATGCGTTTGCCCAGCGGAAAAGATGTGTTCATATGTGAAAAGGAAGCTCAGGAGACGGATTTTGGTTCATTTGGGATTACCGACAAGTTTAGAGTGTTGGGTTGGGAAGCCGCATTGAAGTGCTATCACTGGGAGGCGTGCAAATTGTTTGATGCGGAGATACAAGAATGGGTTGCTACACTAAGATGTCTTCCATATAGGAATGCATCAAAGATTAAAAATAATCGGCACGGTAAACGACATCGATTTGGAGATGTTCTTCGATACATTGCAAGTGATTGTAAAGTTTGATAGCAAGCCTACCACCCATTATAAGATCATGAGCTTGACTAATCTGTATTTTGATCATGAAAAGCAACAAATATGGAATAAAATGTTTGATTATTTGTTCTTTCTTGGAACAACGCACTGGACACTCTATCGCAAGAATTTGAATATTGAGGCGAGACTGATGTTATTGGTATGTACACAAAATGTCATTGTTGACGGGTGACAAGATTGTGGTGAGATATCCTAAGCTACCGATCCCCTACACACTATTAAATGGATCACCACTTATTCCATATCGGTTTTTGGTGTTGAATAATATATGGATAAGTCGGAATAGTGTGGACTGATTATCGCATTGTTGAAGATGTAAAGGGCAATTAACGTGGGTGACAAGGGTTCGTATAAGAATTTCAAGTTGTTCTATGTGACATGTTTGGGGGCTGGATGGGAATATAAAAAGTCCGAAAGGCATCACAACTTAAAAGTGATTGTAAAAGGTAGAGAGTGTTAAAGGTGGATACTAGACAGTTGTAACAGGGTGAGGCTGATGAACCCAAGAGCGAAGATGAGGTTGAGAGTGGTGATGATGATTATCAAGACAACCCGTATGTGACACCCATGGAGATGGAAAAAGCGGGGCTAAGTAGCAATGAAAGAAAAGAGAGACTTCAATCGTGCTATATGGGAAGTGAATTTGATCATGCACAACAACCTTACTATCCAAATTGGGCCCCTCAGGGGATGATGCAACAGGTTGTGGATCGGAGGAGACCAACTACATTTATTGATTGGCTCGAATCCTCCCAACCAGTTTTTGATCATCATACATATATGGGGGCTAGAATGGAGAGAACATTGAAGCAAAATTATGATCGTGTTGGGCCTAGACTTAATGGTTTGTGCTTAGTTTGGGTTCATATTGGGCTATACATGTAAACCGAGATCCTTATGGATCTCGGTGGGCTTTAAGTTCTTGTTGGGCTAGCTTGTTGGTTACTCTATATATAGATCACTTGTATAGGGTTTTGGGGTTGTTCAGTTTTGTGTGTTTGGCCGTTCACCCTGTCATTGTGAACGTGTATTTGTGTTGTGCTGAAGCACCCGATGTTTAATATAACGTGTGCTTTGAAGCTTATCACTGGGTTCTTACGTGTTATTCTACGTTACTCTTGAATCATCTTATATTGGATTTACACACCAATATCAAGATCATTTGATATCATATTGAAAGATCTGTCTTGGACCTTAAAATTAGTATCAGAGCCTTAGACCTATTCAGGATCGTTATTGTGATATCAATGGATTCAAAATATAAAAGTTTGGTGGTGTTGTTGATTTTCGGCGAGTTTACAATCGGAGAAAAAAGAAACGGTGTTTTGGTCAAAGATTTCCTTTTTTTAGACAATTTGAATCCCATAAAATCGGGGATTTAGTTGTTACCAAAAGAAGATCATAAAAAAACACGGTTTTGGGAGTTCTCGGCTGCATTCCTTAGTTTTCTACCAACTAGCATAAGTTATCTGCCCAGTTTAATAGATTTCGGCCTAAAATAAGTGTTTTCGTCCAACTTTTGATTGTTCTCGACTCAGTATAAGAGTTTTCGGCCAAATTCTAGTGTTCTCGGTCAACGCAACCAGCTCTCGGTCAACGAAATCAGTTCTCGGTCAACAACTCTGGTTCTCTGTCCACGTGTGCAGTTCTCAGTCAACATATTCTGTGAACACAATGGGCCTGATCAATCTGATTTGGGCCTTTTGTGTTTTGGGCTTTTAGAATTCTTTGGATCTAAATTTCACTTGGACTAGTCTGGTTAAGATGGATCAACTTAGTAATATTAATGGGTCATCTAATGCATCACTTCATCAGGAGTTGGACTATATTATAGGGACCACTACTCGCGTGCCCCGTCTGCTAACTCACGAGGGATTTAGCAAGTGGTAGTTTCGTTTTGAAAAATATGCTAAAATGAAATATTCCAAAATATGGAGAAGCGTAGTCAGGGGTCCCCAAGTCATCACCTACCAGAAGAAAAACTCTATTGAGATTGGCGTGAAGCATGTTGCTATGTATGATGATGAGGATCTTGTTAAAATGGAAGAGGATGAAAAGGCTCTCTCAACCTTGACTATGGCACTCTCACCTGAGATTGCCCTGGGTTTTAGATAATTACAATCAGCTAAAGAACTGTGAGAAGCCCTGATTGAGGTGTATGATGGAAATGAGGATATGAAAATAAGTCGTCAAGATCTACTAAGATATAAATTCAACATGTTTAATCATGTTCTGGGAGAATCATTAGTAACTCAGGTTCAGAGGTTCATTGCTCTTGTGACTTAAATGAGATCTGCTGGTATCAACTTAACAACTGCTGAAACTAACAACAAGTTGGTGAACCCATTACCTTAAAGTTGGGACATGAACGTTGATGTCATTAAGAAGACTAAAAACCTCAACAAGTTAACACTATCTGAGGTTATGGCCATCATCAAAGCATGTGACATGGACGACAAGCAACGTCCTATTCACCACGCAAACTCCAATAGTGTAGCCGGTTACAATGTTGCTTCTATCAATGCTCTCATCTCTCAAGATAGCTTTTCCATGTTCAAGACCACTCAGGGACAACAGAAATTTCAACCTCAACCAAACTTCTCCATGTTTAAGTCCACTCAGGGTCAGGGTCAATATTCTCATGTATCACCACAACCTGCACCAGTTTTCTTTGCTAAACCTGGTCAATCCTCCACCGCTAGTGCTCAGTCGTCTGGTTTTTCTCCCGGTCAGAATCTCGATCAGACACCCATTATTTCAAAAGAAACTCAAGAGAACATCGCGTTAATGGTAGGATTCGTGAACTGTTACAATGCTTTCCTTGCTTGAGATTTGGTTCAACCCGCAGTGGCTTCCGAACTTGATCAAATTCATCCTAATGATGTAGAGGAAATGGATATCTCTTGGCAAATCGTCATGGCAGTGTTTCGGGCCAAGAAATTAACTAAGATAACTCGAAGAAATAATTGAAACATGCCAAATAATCAGAAGGTGGGTTTTAACAAAGACACTCTGAGGTGCTATAACTGCCACGAGCCGGGTCACTTTGTTCGTGAATGCACCAATCCAGCCAAAGAAGGAAACATGGAAAGGGCCCTGGTTCCCGTGGGTAATGCTAGAGGAGAAGCTGGAAGTAGCTCAAGTGATGGTGAAAGGGATAAGGTTGCACAACAATTCTCATGGACTTATCAGATGGCTGCTCTCAACTTGAACAATCAAACTGGTAATTTTGCTCATGTGGAAAAGATTGAAGAGGAAAACGCTACTGAGGAACAAGTCATGGAACTCCAATTCGCATTCATGGCATTCACTTCTCCTAGCTCATCTGAGGTAAGTTCTTCTCCATGTTCTCAAGCTTGTATTGATAAGTTAGATCTTTACAAATCCCATAACAGTAACATGCTTAGAGAAATGGAAATGATAAAATCCAAAAATCATAAACTTAAGAAAACTGAAAAAGCGTATTTGGATAAAATAGAGGCACAGAAAAGGACTTTTCCAAACTAAAATCCGATTTCAGTTTCAAATGGTGTCATCATCATGACACCAAATAGAAAATTTTGAATAACTAGTGAACTGGAAGCCACTATTAGAGGTCTTTAATCTAACTGAGAAATTTAAAAGGGCTGAATTTGATTTTAAGAAATTTGATGTTTCCAGTAAGGTAGTTAATTTAAGGATTGAAAATCAGTTATGGTGGAAAGAGAATGAGGGTGAGGGTATAGGATATTGTCAGGTACCCCCACCATATAATGACAACTATACAGGTCTTCCTTTTACTAAAGAGTAGGAAGAAAAGATCAAAGATATGAAATATGGTAAACCTGCTAACAGTGAAAAGAACGACTCAGTGGAGAACATTGCATCCACTTCAAAAGTGAACGAATCTAATGTTTTTACTTCGTGTGCAAAAAAATTAATCATTGAGGAATGGACTGATGAGGATGATGACTCCAGTGTTTCTTTTATTAAAAACTTTGATTATGATGTTTCTTGAAAACTGCCTATTTTAAATTCTGTTATTCCGACTGTTTGTGGGCTTTGGTTTTAAGAGCAAGGATTCTTGTGTGGTTGTAACTATTAAGACTTTGAATTCTAATAATGTTGTTTCAAATAAATTTAAAAATTCAAAAAAAGTCCAACAAGTATTTACCGCCTAAGTTTGTCAAAGAGGGATGCTCTAATGACAAACAAAGTTGTAACCATCAGGCTACGCAAGCTGGTTCACACAACCGGTCCAGACAAGGAGTTGCCCAAAATAATTTCTATATTAAACGTCAAACTTGTTTCAATT
The DNA here is from genome assembly GCF_021521415.1 of Bidens hawaiensis. Classification (NCBI taxonomy): domain Eukaryota; kingdom Viridiplantae; phylum Streptophyta; class Magnoliopsida; order Asterales; family Asteraceae; genus Bidens; species Bidens hawaiensis. Next base: position 641,899 of record NW_027491237.1, on the reverse strand, counting down.
GTGGCACTCCCGATTGAGAGAAATTGTCCAAATCTTCCTTATTATGGATTTTATCATAGGAATATGCCCTATATGCCTTATAATACCTACAGGCAAAATTTCAGCCACAATCGGGCTAATTTCTCTAACGATGATTGGAACCTAAACAAACCTGTCAGGCTTAGTCCCCATCAGACCAAACCCAATTTGTTTCGTAAAGAGCATAGACAAGGTGCTTCGGTTCTCAGAACGAACACGAATTCGAAATCGAAACAAGTGAAAAGTGATAAAAATGTCTGTCTCTAACCCTAAAAACCGGAGATCAAGTCACCCATTCGTACATGTAATACTAAATCTTACAACGGTAGACATGATTGGTTGCCTAAATCTCCGATAAAATAGACTTTGAATTCTATGTTAGACGATAGAAAGGATATGTCATGGAAACCCTTGACAACTTTAGATGAGTCTGGGTCACCCAATGTAACTATGGACTGGGTACCGAAGTCTAAATAATCTCGCACATCATGCAGGAAAAGCTATGGAGGAATATCATCAGACCTTGGTATGTTGATAGTGGTTGTTCAATGCACATGATAGGAGACACTTCCCAGCTACATGACATTCAAATCTTTAATTGTGGGTATGTGTCCTTTGCGGGAGGAGTAAAGGGGAAGAATACACAGAAGGGTACTTTAAGTAACGGTGTTCTAAAATTTGAAAATGTTAATTTTGTTCCAGAATTGAAGCACTGTTTGTTAAGCGTGTCACAAATCTGTGACAAAAGGTTTTTCAACTCATTTTACGTAGAAAGAGTGTTTAGTTTTGAAACCTGGTATCATCATACCAGAAGACTAGATTCTTTTTCGATCACAAAGAAAAGATAACGCTTATGTGATCGACATGAACAAAAATATTCCTGATGAAATAACCTGCTTGTTTTCAAAAGTGTCTGAACATAATGCCATGCTTTGGCATCAGCGTCTTGGTCATGCTAATATAAAAAACTTGAACTGTCTTGCTAAAAATGATTCGGTACGTGGTTTACCCGTTAAAGATTTTGTTACAATTGAAAAATTGTGGCTTGTGCTTTAGGTAAACATCATCGGAAAACTCATAAACCAAAATTGATTAATACCATTCCATCAGTCATTCAATTGCAACATATGGATATTTTCGGTCCAGTTCATGTTCTGAGTCTTTCCCGCAGTTCTAATTGTCTTGTCATTATTGATGACTACTCACGTTTTACTTGGGTGTTTTTCTTGTCAAATAAGAGTGAAACTGAAGAACTAATCATGAGATTCGTGATTCTTATGGAGAATCAGCTTAACTTGAAGCTGAAAGGCATTTGCTACGACAATGGTACGGAATTCAAAAATGCCTCATTTAATCATTTTTGCTCAGAAAGAGGGGTGCTTCGTCAGTACAGCTCAGCTCCTACACCGCAACAAAATGGTGTGGCTGAAAGGAGAAATAGGACTCTTATCGAAGCAGCAAGAACCATGTTGTGTGACTCTAAATTGCCATTATTTTTCTGGGCTAAAGCTATTAATACGACATGCTACGTTCAGAATCGGGTGATAATCAACAAGTCTCAAATGAAAACTCCATATGAGATTGTCTATGGTCGTAAGCCCATTGTTACACATTTCAGAGCATTCGATTGCCCGTGTACTCTACGGAATCTTGAGTCAACTCCAAAATTTGAGGCCAAAGCTGATGATTGTTATTTCGTTGGTTATGCTGGTCGTACTGCCTACATAGTATACAATAAGTCTACCACGCAGATTCTAGATTCATATGATGTTGAGTCAAACAATTGACCAAAGGGGGAGATTGTTGAGTCAAAGATTTGACCAAAATGAAGTACATGGAAGATTGGAATCTTCTCAACCTCCTTAGAATTCTCTAAGTATAGATCTGGGCACACCTTAGACATCCGAACAAGCTTTTACTTAGCCGGGTACGATATTTTGTCTATCTGGCAAGGTTATCTTCAAGAAGTCTTCTTTAGTGGATATCCGAGAAGGGTTTGCAAATTAGTGCATTGTCGGGCAAGGTTCACTAGTTTATGTAAATCCGGGCAAGGTTCACTTTATCAAGCAAGTCTATTCTTCATAGCCAAGTACAGTTCACTCCCGAGTAAGCTTTTGGCTAACCAAGTACATGAAGCCAAGTGATTGGAAGACCAGGCAAGGTATTCATTAATAATAGTAGTCCGAACATGCTTGATGATTGAAATGAATATCTTTAAGTAATATCGAGCAAGGTTCAACTCAAGCAAAGGAACAGTACTCCCGAATACACTTTGCTAATATGTTATGTTATAGCAAGGATTTGAAATGGACCATTGAAGAACAAGGTTGCTCGTAAGGGTTTGTCGGGCAAAGTCTGGCAAAGTCAAGAAGATTGAAGTCTACCCGGTGAGTATTTTACTTGGTATAATACTCTTTAAGTAAAGTATACCCGGAAACTGATCCGAGCACAGTTCTATGTTACCAAGTCCTGAAGGATGGCAGAGTACACAGCGTACTCGGAATGTGAAGATTGATGCAAAGCCTACCCGGAAGACTTGTTTTACACTTAGACTATTTTCTGATTATGTAATTTGAATATGTATGTACGTTTGGGGTTTCTAGAAGGAATGACAGCTGTCCTAGGGTGGCAGGCCTATAAATAGAATGTTTTAGGGCACGCCGCCAGAGGACAAGACGGACAAGGCAGACAGACATATTTATTAAGAATAGAATATTGTGTGTGTGACGGCTGTCTTAGTACGGATAAACCTTCAAGAAACCCTAAATCTATTATCAACTTTGTATGATTGATATGATATAAATGAAAATCTTTTGAGTGAATCTTGTTCTTTTTGGTTACCTTTGATTACTGATTTTGCAACCGTATGTTTGTTACTGATTCGGCCTTTAACAAACGGTCGTCTTTCTAAATATAGCAACCCGTCATTAACTCTCTTGTCGACACATCTATTTGTGTGAGTTATGACATGATTAAGTAAGATCTAGCTGAAATCATGGGACCAGACATATGATGTTCGTTGGTTGGAAGAAAATGAGACCGATGCTCGTGTCGGTCCTGACTGGTTATTCAATTATAATGAACTTTTCAAACCATTCAATGTGCTTCTGGTCATCAACTCAGACATCTCGGGTAATGCTAACGTAGACACTGAGAAAGAAGATCAACATGCGGTGTCTCATATTTCTCCAGTTCTGGATGATGATCTGAACGAACCACTCAATGCTACTCCGTCCATGCCAGTCAATCAATCAAAAAAGGTTACTGCAACAGTGTCTTCACCAACTCCATCACAAAATACGTCATCAGTTGAGGGGGAGAGTCATATTCGTCAAATTTTCCGGAGCACACTATTTTCCGATGCCATTACAAATGAATATGTCGCAAGTACCTCGTACTCACATAGTACAACGACTTATGGATGGAAGAATCCTCTCGCTGAGGTTGATGATAATTTGTCAAAATTGCATTCTACCAGTGATGTCTCCGAACAATTGGTTCCATCAAGAATTTAGAATAATCATTCGATTGAGAATGTCAAAGGTCCACTTGAAACAGCCGTGTCCACCAGAAGTTAAACAGGTCACATAAACAGCTGTTTGTTTTCCTACTTCATCTCTCATATTGAGCCAAAGTTAGTAGAAATGGCTCTTCAGGAACCGAGTTGGGTAGACACTATGCATGAAGAATTAAATCAGTTTGATAAGTTGAAAGTTTGGAGATTGGTTGAGTTGCCGGATGAAAAGAAAGAACTTGATAAGAGATGGGTCTTCTGAAACAAGCAAGATGACACCGTGGTTATTGTTTGAAACAAGGCACCGTTGGTAGTTTGTGGTTTTCGTCAAGTTGAAGGGTTAAATTACACTGAAGTCTATGCTCCAGTGGCTAGACTTGAGGCCATCAGAATTTTTCTGTCCTATGCATTATTCATGGGATTCATAGTATATCAGATGGATGTTTTGAGAAGAGATAGGAGGCATCAAAGGTCCATAAGTGATGTCCATCTAAGCTTTATGCCGTAATAACGTTGAACATGAATCTTTGTGACAACATATTAAACATATGATTTCATGTTCGGATCTTTTCACAAAAGGCGGTTTCTCCATAAAAACTGAAATTTGATCCCAATTTTGCAAAATTCAAAAGGATTGGTATTTCGTGTTAACTTTTTTTTAATTTGTATTTATTTTTATTTTTTCTTTGTTCTATTTGTTTTATCTCGAAACCAATCTCCCCGAAAAAAAATTTCTTATAAATTGGGCTATCTTTAATATGGATAAATTGTTGTTGCACCTTATAATTGCCTTTGGACCATGATCTTATGCACTGGTCTCATCAAAACGTGACATGGGCTCTTTGTTTTCTTTTGGGCTCGTCTGCTTAAGCATCTTGGGTTCTTGGCCCAAGTCGTTAGGAGTATAAGTATACTCCAAACCTCAATTATTGTTCATCATCTTTTTCACTTTCAAAAACAGTTCTCTCTCAAACCATCTGGCCGAAAACCGTATTCCTTCTTTACCATTCACACTAAGCTTCAACTGGTTTTTTTTTATTAACTCATAGGTAATGCACCCAACCTCTAAATTAATTGTGTTTATGTGACTTGATGAACCGTGTTCGTATGGATTGATGGATGGATGGATGGATAGATGGATTTCGCAGTAATTTGTGGATTTGTGGATTGTTCTATCTCCGTTCAAAACAACGATTGGAACAAGTTAGGGTTAGGGATTCACAAATGTGTTGCAGGTTCCATGGGGATTCGGTAGTTTTGGAAAGGGTTGCACAAATCTCAAGGGAGAACTCAAGGGGTTCTCTGTCTCCAGCCTGTCAGACCAAAAACCCATGGCCAATCAAAGGGTTCTCGGTTGACTTTCATTGACCGAGATCTCCTGGCTTTGACCGAGAACTCATGTTCTCGGTTGATCTTGACAGAGAACATATTACCTTGACCGAAAACTACATTGTTTGACCGAAATCTACTCTTTGGACAGAAAACTCATTCTTGGACCGAAATCTATTATAATATTGTCGTTGTTTTTCATTTATGGTTAACTTGATATGGTTATATCATAATTGGTCCTTCATGTTTTATAATTTGACAATTGTGACCTCATACTTACAACTGTCACTCAAGTCATGTGCATATTTACTAACTTGACTCGTTTGTTGAAGTAATGGCTGATCAATATCCTTTAAAGCTAGTTGACACTCACAATATAGCTAGACATCTGTTTGATCACCCTCCAACACACAAGGAGTTCATGTCCATGATCGTTGGCCTAAATACTTGCAGGATTTCTCACGCCTTGCGAGAAAATCCTGTCATTTGCAAGAACTTGATCATGGACTTCTGGAAAAATGTTTTGATCAATCAGCAAGGACCAGGCGGAGTTGTGTCTATCGAGCCCAAAGTAGAAAAGTAGCCGGTCGTCATCACTGAGGCCATTATATGGGAGGTTCATGTTATTTGAGGATCAACTTGATTACCCAACGGAATACACAACTGATGTTGTTTCCAAGGTTCTTACAAGAATGGGCTATGAGGGATCTTATCCTCCAGCGATCAAGAAGCTGTTTCACCCGTACTGGAGAGTTTTTATACACACATTCTTTAAGTGCGTGTCAGGACAAAAAGGAGGTCCCGATGAGATTAGCCACACACATATGTCAGTTGTGGTTGTTTTGATTATGAATTGGAATTAAAACTATTCCAAGTTCGTTCTCGATGAGATGGTGAGAAATCTGAAGGGAAAGAAGAAAGAGATGTTTCTCATGTATCCACGGTTTCTACAGATGATCTTTAACTCACATTACACTGATCTTGTTAGATCTGTTGAGACATTGGATATGAAGTCAATGGGACCCAACACCTTTGGGTTGATGAAACAGTCAAGAAAAGGGGCCAAAGTCGTTTACCAGGGTCTTCACAAACTGGTTAAATTTGGCCGGTTTGCCGAAACAGAAATTGTACCTGTTATTGCTCAAGTTGCTGAAGAGCACATGACACCAGCTCAGAAGCTGGCTGCTGCTTTTGAGATTAGTTCAGATGATGAAGATGAAGAGACAAAACAATGTGAAACAGAGAATGCTCTGACTAATGAGCAACTAAAAAATTTTGAGACTTTTATGGAATTACTACAGTCGACTGCATTGAAGCCTCCTCAAACAGTCGCTGTAAATGAAGATGATAATATCCCCGAGGAACCAGTCACCGATCTCATTCCACATAAACGAAGAAAGAAAGATCTGAGACCTGGCGTGCTGGTTACTGAAGCTGCAAGAACAACAGCAACACCAAAAACAACTAGCCTACAACATCAACCTGAGTCAAATGTTCCTGAGACTCATGTTGATCCAAGCCCATCCACCGCAGAGCCTCAGACTCAAGATGAGATTTTTGATGACATTGCTCGTGAGTTTGAATGTGAGGTTGATTTTCAACACATTGACGCTCCTTCTGGATCATCTGGCCCAACCAATCAGGGTCAGTCAAGTTCTGGTGCTTCCAAAAAGATTGCTCAGATTCTTACCTTGCAAGAAAAATATCTACAGAACAAAGGTAAGAGAGTTGTACTTGAGGATGCTCCCGTTGATGTACAAGCTCTCCAACGTCGAGTCTTTGAACTCGAACAAGTCTCTGTTGTCAAAGATGTACGCATTCAAGAACTCGAAGCTAGTAACTCCGATAAAGATTCCAAGATTAAAGAGCTAGACCTCCAACAAAAACTCATTCACAAGTTTGGAGATGAATTCAAGAATAGTGATGATATATCGTCTAGGACACCTCAAGTTGATCAAGGTGGAAGTTCTCATGCTCGTCCATCTGAAAATATAGATGAATCTGAGACGGTGGAACAATATATGTTTGCACCTCAAATGATGAAAGAAAAATCGGATCGGATTCAGAAAAGGATTCTTGTGATGAAGAATTCAAATCAAAATGTTCAATCGTCCGATCATCCAGACAGGTTCGTTGTCACCTTTCCAAAGGGATTCTCAGATAAATACGGTGACCGTTCCGGATTTGTATCGTGGGGTTTTGATGCTAACAAGAATATGTGGTGGGTTAAACGAAGGTCTGGGAGCACCGAATACTACAAGAAAATGGAAGACTTAGGGTCCTGGACAAAGGTGGATCTCAATGACCAGATCAATGCTCCATTCAACAACCCAACTCATGAAAAGCGAGCAAAGGACTTCTGGAATTTTCTTCACCATCAAGTTGACACTAGATTTCCTAATATGAATACCGCTGAATCATTCATGAAGAAGGCCAAAGGAATTAGGGATCCACGAACGGGAAGACTATGGTAAATGTCATGTGGCCTGCAACAAAGAAAGCTACTCATATTCCTGTGCCTGACGCCATTACCGATGGTACATTGGATAATATGCGGTTCTGGATGTATGATAGTGAGACTGCCACAGTTGTGATACGTTTACAGAAGGTCAAGGGGTAATTCAGATTTGTTGATCCAAGAGACTTGCTAAAGTTTGGAGAGAAAGATATCAAGACCCTCAGTGCATTTGAAATTATAGCTGACCCAATATTTGAAACTACTACAAAGGAGTTCTTCAGTATGGCGGCTTCTATTATAAGAACAAAGTTTTGGGCAGGTGGTCTAAAGGATGCTGACATTGTTTACATGGAACATGATTAATAACAAAGCTACAAACCAAGGAGGAGATTGTTGGGCCTAGAGTTAATGGTTTGTGCTTACTTTGGGTTTATATTGGGCTATACATGTAAACCGAGATCCTTATGGATCTCGATGGGCTTTGGATTCTTGTTGGGCTAGCTAGTTTGTTACTCTGTATATTGATCACTTGTATAGGGTTTTGGGGTCGTTCAGTTTTGTGTATTTGGCCGTTCACCTTGTCATTGTGAACGTGTTTTTGTATTGTGCTTAAGCACCCGACGTTTAATATAACGTGTGTTTTGAAGCTTATCACTGGGTTCTTACGTGTTATTCTACTTTGTTCTTGAATCATCTTATATTGGATTTCCGCACCAATATGAAGATCAGTTGATATCATATTGAAAGATCCGTCTTGGACCTTACAGATCGAATGGAACAATGGAATCCCACTCATGTTTACGCTTTTTAAAAATTCATAAGACGGATTCAACTATATGAGATGAATAATCGATATATTGATGATCGAAACCGGAGGATTCATGAAGCTTGACATGCAGGGCAGCTAGTCGTGGCTGACCCGCCGAGTCTGGCTTACAATATCTTGCCACCTTATGATGGCAGTGTGCCATACCCCATGACACCATTGCATAATTCCATGTGGGTGGATCCTAATCAAAGTTAGCATCATGATGCCGCGCGGCAAAAAAGAGTTGAAGAAAGTTGTAGTGAGCAAGGAGTTTTTGATTTCGGTGGGTTCTCGAATACATCCATATTCAGCCCACCTCAGCCGCACTACTATTGATCAAGCGGTTTCTTATCCTATTTTGTATATTTGTTAACATTTCTTTTATGTTTGGTGTTTTGGTTGGTGTTATGTGTTATATTTCTTTAGGGGTTGTGTTCCGATAGGGTGTGAACCTTAATCTATAAAATAAATAAATAAATACATAAATAAATAAAAATAAATATAATATTTGCCAAAACCATACATTGGAGACAATGTATCCCAAGTGTGGTGATGAGGAGAATTTTTTTGTTGGGTTAAAAAATGTCTGTTGCGGTAGTGTTCAAGTAAAGGTCCCTCATCATGGTCATGATTCCTTTGTGTGAGTGTTCCCTAGTTTTTAGGAAAAGTTATGTTAGAATTCCAGCCAACGGAAACATGTTTTTGGTTATTTATCTCACGTAACATGCCAACAAGCAAATTTCTTACATGAAGTGTTGGAAATTTATACCATTGTTTATCATATTTGGCATTATTAGAGTATAGAATTATGGCTCTTCATGCTAGAACTTGTGCAATGGATGCGTTCCGAGACCTTAGCTCGACATGAGTGCAAAGATGATAGAGACAGTTAGGTGCACCCTTGTCTAGATGTGTGCAAGTGTGAGTTTGGGGGGGTTTGGCCTCATGCATTATACATATGAGTGTGGTTAACGAGAGGGTGGAGGTTTGGTTCTTTACAAGCGATTATTGGACTTATTGCTTATCGATTGATGCCTCGTGAATTGTTCACGTATTTGTTACCTTTGCGAGAAGATTCGGCTAAGTATTCTACTCATGTATTTGTACTTTATATTGGTGAACTATTGTGATGCGTTTCTTTTTTTGTTTATTGATAAAAATAATGATGAAAAAAAAAAGAAAGAAAGGGAAATAATAGCAACAATTTGAGATCAATTGATAAAAGTATGTAGCAGCGTAGAAAATAAGGGAGAAAAAGTTAGCGATGTATATTGTTGTTTATTTTGTTTTGTATGTAATAAGTAAGCCAGATCGGATCGCTTGCGCTACTTTAATTATTTCCATTCCATAACCTAATACCTTTCCCCGTTACAACCCATGGTAAGCCTTCTTAATTTGCACGAGTTTCTAAGCATTCAGTATGTGTAGGTTTGATAGTTGTACAAGCTTATTATAGTGAAATTGGACACTTGCATTTGGGTAGACTAGCACATCATGCTAGCTTTAAAGAAGTCATTGAGTTCATGAGGGGTGTGTGCATGAAATAAAAACAAGGAGCCTGTTAGGTTTGGTTAGATTTCTATGTTTGATGAATATGAATGTGTTGTTAATGCAAATATGAAATACATTGGAATAGGGTATGATTTGGGACCTTAACCGAGAATGGGTTTTGATGGAATGGTGTTAATGTTTTAAAAAGAATGAATGTGTTGATTGAGGGTAAGCAACGGGTAAATTGTGGGGATGTCCTGCCGGGTGGTCCGTAGGACAATCCTTATGTACTAAATCATTCAGGTGGCCCCTGAAGCCTAATGATACACTGTATGACAGTTACTTCCAACGTAGGAAATTTGTATGCCACCATAAGCTAAGGTAGCCACCGTAGCATATGGTGGACCCTGACACAAAACTTAGTGTCAAGAAAATATATTGGGTTGTTAAATCATAGGGTATTCATTGTTGATTCATATGAACACTAGGATCATAGAGATAACGAACCAAGTTATGTGTGACTTAGTTTCCATATGTTTTCCCTCGGATTGGAAGGTTTCGATTTGAATGTTAAGTTATTTCTGAGATAGTAGATTTCATTGCTATGGTGTTTATGTGTTGATTCGTAAATTGTTGATGTTGTTAAATTTCGTTTTCTGAACCGTCAGTTCTTAGTGCCATAAGCAATCGAGATTCATCAGGAGGGATTCGGGGTTGGATATATTAGCTGATCATCGGGTGACCAGCTTGTGTTTTATAATCCAACTACTTAGTCTTTTTTATCACAGTCAATCGCATAAGCACGAACTATATCGATGTAGTTCATCTCAGATTAAATTTTCACAATAACATTTTGAGAAACGTGAAACCGAGGGAGAACATATCCTCTCATCTCTGATTTAAACATCAAACCAAACAACCAAAACATTGAGATTATTTTCTGAATTTAGTTTAAATCTAGTTAATCTGCAAAGCTGAGAGAGCTTGTGATACAGTCGATTGGTCAATTCATATCGATTAACAAACGGATCTAGTTATATGATATGCGTATCTGTGTAATACGTTAAGTAGTGGGCGAAGTGTGGGAGTAAACAGTTTAGCAACATAACAGCTTGGAGAGAAAATACTTTAAAACACACTTAACTTATGTAGGCTGGATCAGCCTATATATAGAAGACAAATGGCATTCGTTACACATTCCGTAACGAATGGCCATCATTCGACTTCATTACATTACATTCGCTATACCCCATTTGTCAAGATTCCATGACGAATGGATACGTATCAATAACGATTAAGGATTCGTTAAACATCCTTAACTAATGGACACGAATAACAAATTAACTATCTTTCGTTAAACAGGCTAAACGAATGACTACTTAAAACTTAACGAACAGGCTTGTAATTACTAAAATACCCTTACATTATACTAATGCTATTTACGAATGATTACAAATACTCGACATGACCAAAATCGTGCACTAACACACACCCCTTCGTCCCATGCTCTTTGTCTTTAAATTAATTGAACCTCTTTGACTTCCGGTCGGCACAACTAAGAACCTCAAACGCATGACAAACAGAACAACGCGTTGGAATTGCATAGCACAGTCATAATCTTCAGTTCTTGAAAGAGGATCGTGTTCTCGAACAACAGCGCATTTTCTGTCTCGGATAAATTAATGAGCCACATAGGGTCTATGACTCGTATAAAGTTAGTCTTCATCCTTTTGCCCAAAACAATGACTGCCTCACTCGTTTTGTTGTCGTAGTACCATCGATTAAATGACCGAAGAAGATCTTGCGGAAAGGTCTTCACCGATACTCGCTTCATAGTCTTTGGCGCCTTTACTTTAAGTACGAGCTTCCTCCAACTAGTTTGAGGATCAATTTATTCAATGTATTTCCGGGTTGGCACCTGCGGCTTAAAAAATTTAAACTCGTGGTTGACCTCAAAGAGAAAATGTTGATGAAACCATCCTGCTAATTGATTTCCACTATGGTTAATGAAAGGCCGATTGGCGAGAGTCCACACATCCCACCTCGACAGTGAGAGAACGTTAGTAATATATTGTAAATACTAAATGTCTTTCTCCCACTTGATAATACATACCCGCAACTCCGAATCATATAACCAAGAGATGATGTCAGCTTTAACAGTTTGCATGGCCTTGAACGTAGTCTTCTGATTTTCTTTGGCACGTGCACTGATAGCCAGCTTGTGCTCTTGATCAACATACCAATAAGCTTCAACGATCTTCAAAGTTTGGGACTTGTTGTGATTCACGAACCATCCCTCGGCATCAGGATCCAAAAAACTCGACCCCTTAGCTGAAACTTTACTCTTCTTCTTGGTTGTGTTCTCGAGATGATCTTCGTCAACTTTGACGTACTGTTCAGTAAACGTTGGAATACCCTGATTAACATTTGAACGTGTATAAAGATCAGGGTATTCCTCTGCCGTCACATCTTCAATCTCGATCTCCTCGACTTCATAAATACACGACGTATTCCCAGGTGGAATACTCGTGTCAAACTAGACTTCCTCGTCATTAAATACCTCAACATCTTCCTCAGCCTCAAACGCATCCAACTTTTCATCATTCAATCCTAAAAATATCGATATTTGATCACGAGTCAGTGCAAGGTTGTTAGAGCATTAATGTCTAATTCTAGGTCTTGTGGGCTAAATATATCATTTATATAGTTAAAAGGCTGAATATGTCATTATTAGATACATGTTAAGGGCGTATAAGTCTAAACCAGCATATAAGGCTTATAAGTGGCGTATAAATCTTATACGTCAAAGAGACTTATACGTGCCATAGGGTTGTGTATATATAGCTTGATCATGTCATTATTTTGGAACATTACTTGACATTTTGATCTCTCATTGTTATATCAATATATTGGAGCTTATGAGTTATTGTGTTGTTATTACTTTATGATATAATTCCATGATATCGTATAGTATAGCAAGTACATGTTAATCTATCTGTATCATAACGTTTACACGCACATGATGTTATGCATGATAAGGATCATGATCTTTCAAGTGGTATCAGAGCATATGGTTCATATTTTCTACTGAATTCAACACATCACTTGATTAATTGTTGAAGATTTGGAGATCACATAGTCAAAGTTTAAGTCGAACACTATTTCTTGACATACTCATTCGTCCATGGTCCAAATTCAAATTAATTCCGTGATTATGTTCGTTGTTACATGATTATCATTTCTGCAACGATGGAAGATTTGAATGCTTTTGTGACACATCAGTCACCTATACTTCAGAATATCAATTTGGAGAATGAAATGGGTACATCGAACAAGCCACCGAAGTTGTTAAGGTTGGAATATTATCCGAGTTAGGCCGATAAGTTTGAAACCTATGTTCAAGCCGTCAACTATGATGCATGGGAAGCTGTTGATATGGAATACATCATACCAAGAAATGAGAATGGTACTAGTCATCATTTGTCTCAAATTCCCGAGGCAGAAAAAGAAACATTCCTTCATGAGAAGAAGATGATGAATTTGTTCCAACGATCGATCAAGTAGGAGATCTTTCAACTATTGCAACATAATGGATCTTGTCATTCAATTTGAGAAGCTTTATTGAATAAAGAAAGAGGGAATCCTGGCATGAGAAAGTCCAAGATTAGTTTCTTAAAGAAAGAGTTTGATATATTTTCTATGGTCAAAGGTGAGTCAATGGCACAATTGATTGAACGGTACTTTCATTTGGTGAATGAGATGAAGCGTTTGGGAACTGATAAGCAAGAGTATGAATACATTGAAAAGCTTGCCGATTTGTTATCTGATGAATGGGAAACATTCACTATGATTTTACAACCAAACCCGATTAACTATGCAAGATTGACATTAGCTCGATTCATTGAGAAGTTGGAAGCACAAGAGCTTGATATTCGAAAGAATCAAAAGATGAAGAGTTATACTGTAAGTCAAGACATCGGGTTATACTTCAATGCATCTCATTATGTTGTAGATCCTAGCCCGAACATACAAACTGCTTTTGTCATAAATAGTAGTTTTTGTGGTAGTTCTCAAACAAATCAACCATCTAACATACCACATTACACATGCTCTTACACTGGAACCAATTCAACCAATTATGTTCCTGATCAATCCCCAAAGCCCGCTAGTCCATCATCTGATGTTGTTTAATGAAACATTGCTGTTAATATGAAGAACAACAATGGACTGACAGTCGATAGCGTTCAAGAACATATGGCTTTCTTAGGATCCGTCCTTGATTCATATGAATGTTTGATAGTTGGGTGTATTGGTAACTACAACATGACTAAAGAAGATTATAATCAGATTGATCCTGAGGAAATGGAGATGCTAGATATTCGTTGGTGTATGGAAAGTGTTGAGAGAAGGGCACAAAGACTCAGAGAGATTACTAGTAAGAATTGCCTTGATGGGACAACTTCAAAACTCAGATTTGATAAGTCAAAGTTCCAATGTTTTCGATGCAAAGAAAAGGGTCACTTCAAGAGGGAATGCACTAATCCAGAAGTTGGAGATGCTAGTCCTAATCTTTTTGGTAGGGATTATAATCAACAAGCCATTTATCATCAGAGTTCTCCTGCACCAGCTGATTCATCAAAAAAGCATGAGGCTTCGTCTTCTAAAGTATGCCGTGCTTAATTGGATGAAGGTTTCAACTGGAATACGATTGTTCACAGCAAATTTTGCTGCAGTATTTAGTGAGGATCAAGCTGAAGAACCGGCACAGGTAAACTTGGTAAATGCATGTGCAGCGGTGGAAGAAGTGGAAAATATTGTTGGAAATGTAGTAGTAGCTGATTTCAATGAGTCTATAGAATCTCCTAAAAGTTTTGATTCGATTCCAAATGAATTCTTTCAATCATTTTTACATCCTTATATGTATGAAAGTTTTGCAGATTGGTTTAATGGTGAAGAACTACCACATGGAAAGATTGACTTTAGAGTGGATGATGAAGATGAGACTGTATCTGAGGAATCTTAATTGGATTCAAGTATTGAAGAACTAAGTGAGGAAACTATGCCAGCTGAAGGTGTTCCAGCGACATTTGAGGAAGTGAAAAAAGAAGATGTTCCTAGTAGCTCTACTCATCATGCAAACATGGCTGGACATGTAACATTTTCTACTCAAGAGGTAAAACGTATTTGTGATTCATATGATGAAAAAGAATTTGTGATTAATTCTTTAATATCCGATTATAACAAAATTTTTCATGATTATCCAAATATAAAAGCGGCTCATGATAAACTTCAGTCGTGCGAGAAGAACTTGTGGGTGAAAATCCTACAAGATGATAAAACGATCTCAATGCTTAAGGACATGGTTGAAGATAAGCAAATTGCCATCAATATGCATATTGATGAGAAAGCGGAACTTAAAATAGAACATCAACTAACTAAAATTGATATTGAAAGGGTTGAAACAAAAATTAAAAGTTATCCCGCCTCATCATATGTCCTAGATCACATTATTCCAAAAGAGATACCGAAGTATCATGTTGTTCCACCACCGATTTGGAGTTCTTATGTTCCAAAAGAACCTGTGGGTTTTCTTAAGGCGTTGAATGTGGTTCCTAACTCACCACAACATGATAGTTCATCATCTTTGTCATGTGATAGGTGAACTGGTAATTCTCCTCATAAATCTGAATGTGAGAGTGAGGTTGGAAGACAAGCTGCTGAATTTGTGTTATCTGAGATATAAATTAAACATCAAGAAAGTGTTAAAATCAATAATCAATGTGAAACTGATAAAACTGGTAATCAATTTGCTAAAACCAAATCTGAAACTCAATCTAATGTGAAAACTAGTAATCAGAATTCAAAATTTTCTAAAACCAGTTTTTATTACAAGAGAAAGGGAATTGGTTACAAAGAGGGCAACAATGAATCTGTAAAACCCACTGATGGTTCTCAAAATATCGTGTTTACTAAAGGTGAGACCTCTGAAGAACATAAAGAGGCCATATTTAGTAGACAATCTAAAGATGAGTTTTACATATTGAAAAATAAAAGGGAAAGGGAAGAAAATCATGTCCATCCTATTATTTTGTTGATAGGAGGAAATGTTTCTGTTGTAATGAAGAGGGACATTCATTTTATTCATGTCCAAAGAGATTCTCTCAAGAAATGAAACATGTGGTGAAAAATAAAATCACATGTGAAAAGTTCCATCTCCCCATCAAGATTTTAAAAAGGGGTGTAGATAAGGAACTTGTCAAAAAGATTTTTGAAGTAGGTAAATCTTCAAAAGGTAAGAAAAATGATGTTTTTTACAAGACAACAAGTTCTGTTGGACAAAACTGGGTGGTTAAGGATAAACCTGTTAAGTCAACAACTGAAAACGAAGTTGAGTCTTGTAGAAGTAAGAAAGATAAAGGAGTTGAAACTTTAAAATCCGAGTCTTCTAATGAACTTGTTAATCCAATTTTTAAACAAGTTGTTGAGTCTATTTCATCGAGTTCATCTTCGTATGATGATTCATTATCTGATTAAGATTATGATGAATTAAAAGATGTTTTAAAGGATAAAATGAAACAACCCAATACCAAGAAGGCTTGGGTTTCCTTATTTTACTAACTGCTTACTTTTGTAGGGGCTTTCAAGATCCAATGACTCACGTTGGATTATGGATAGTGGAGCCTCTCGACACATGACATGAACTCTTCATGTGCTAAAGAATGTTAAATCTATTAGAGAAGGATATGTGGGGTTTGCAGGATATCAAGGAGGACAATTTGTTGGTGAGGGTACTTTATCGAACGGGAAAGTAATGTTTGAGAATGTGAATTACATCACTGAGCTTGAGAATAATCTACCGAGTATCTCCCAAAATTGTGACAAAGGCTTTTCAACACACTTTACAAGTCAAGATTGTATGATTCTAAAGCATGGGTATAAGATTCTAAACGAATAGATTGATGAAGGTACCAAGGGAGAATGACCTTTATGTGCTTAACATGAGTGTTACATCGTCGACTCAAGGTATTGTACATTTTTTTGTCACCAAGGCATCTGAAAAGGAGTCTGTGTTATGGCATCGTCGAATGGGTCACATCAATGTTCGCAAGATGAATTATCTTGTTCACAACCAACTGGTTGAAGGGGTAAACGTCAAGGGTTTTCATTTGAGTACTGATTGCTTAAGTTGTAAGAATGGGAAACAAAATGTTGGGTCGAAGATATGACAAGAAAAGACATAAGGAAGATTGGAATATTCTCAACCTCTCTCTGAAAAGGCTAAGTATGGAAACCGAGCAAACTTGGACCTCCTAGCAAGCTTTTACTTATCCTAGATAGGTATTTTGCCTTCCGGGCAAGGTTATCTTCTAGAATTCCTCTTAAGTGTTAAACCAAGCAAGGTTCACTTTATCTAGCAAGGTTGTTCTTCAAGTCAAGCAAGGTTTGTTTCCTAGTAAACCCTTGGCTAAACCAAGTTGATGCCAATTCTTTTGGAAGATCTAGCAAGGTTTATTCTTCATAAACAGTGGTCCCAGAAAGCTTGAAGAAACTTGATAAAGAAATATCTTAGGGACTTATTCTAGCAAGGTTTACCTCATAGCAAGATACAGTGTTACCAGCACAAGCTACAGTGTTACCAGCACACTTTGGTTTGTTCAAATATTATTAAGAAAGAGTTGATGGGATTTCTAAAGAACAACTTTGCTCGTAGGACATATCGAGCAAAGTTTGCTATGGTCAAGAGGATTGAAGTTTGCTAGGTGAGTATTTCCTAATGAAAATATTCGAAGTAAAGTCTGCCCAGAGAACTGTCCCCAGCACACTATGGTTACCAGGTCTGCTCAAAGAAGATAAAAGCTGCAAAGCTTACCCGAAGACCTAATTACACTTACATTCTTTTTTATTTTGTTTAAATATGTAATGGTACTATCATTAGGGTTTCTAGAAGAAATGTCAAGTGTCAGGGAAGGCCTATAAAAGGAATAATTTAGGGCACCCCTATGACACATGACACCTAGACCTTACACCTATATTCCTGTACGAAAAACTGCCTCAAGATCCAAACATTCCATTCCGAAACCCTAATTGATTTCTGATTGTTTCTGACATTATATTAATGGAAATATTTTGAGTTATAGCGTGTGTTTGTTAACTTTGTGTCTTGTAAGAAACATTTAGTGTGTTAGCGTTTCCGCCATTAATACTCTATTGTTCTTTCCTAAATTAGCAAGTCGTTAACCTTCTTATCGACACTTAACGTGTGGGTTACGTCATATTGATTGAGCGATATAATCGGGACCGACAAGTGGTATCAGAGCTTATTTTGGTATTTGGGTGAAGAACCGTTGCTGGTTGATTACTGATTTGAAGACGATGAATGACTTGAGCTGACTACTATTTCATTGACTAGTGACGTCAGCTGTTCTGTTTTTCATTTCTCAGATCTACAATTGGTTTGAGGTTTAAACGTGTTTTCTCTCTTAGATTTTCATTTATTTGTTATTAATATTGCTCTAACCTGTTCGGATATATCAGATTTGAGGATTTCATCCACGAATCTGATTATTTTCAAAAGAGTATTTGAGGTTTTATTAAAATATTTGTTAAGTTTTTCTTTATTGTTCAAAAATATCTTATAAAATACCAAAAAGATATCTGGATATGACGAGCCAAAAGTTTCTACTAACAAAATTCCCAGATTTTACGGACAGAAGAACTTTATCATATGGAAAGTGTTGTTTGAAGCCGCAGTGTACTACAATGATGTAGAGATGTGTCAGTCTATTAAGATTGGATCCTATGGCAGATGGAACAAACAACAACCCGGTTGTTGAAGCTTGAATGAAAAAGGTTGATGACAGAGCATTAGCCATGCTGAAGTTGGGCTTATCATGGGAGTATCTGACCAAAGTTTCTTACTATACAACTGCTAAATCCATGTATGATGCCTTGTTGGAAATGTTTGAAGGCAACACATAACTGAAGAATATCAAGAAAGAAAGGCTGAAGCAACAACTTGACCGATTCAAGTATAAAGATGGTGAAAGACTGAAGTCCGTATTGGAAAGATTCCTGACCAGTGTCAATGAAATCAGGACAACTGATTATGTAGTCACTGATTCTGATTTGAATACAAAGATGCTATCATCCTTATCAAAAGAATGGTATACTGCCAGAAAATTCATTTGACAGAAACCAAACATTGATGCACTCAGGCTTGATGATGTGATTTTCTTCCTGCAAGCAACAGAGATAGAGATGATTGAAAATGAAATGATCAAGGAAGACAAACCTTGTTTTCAAGTAACCAAAGCACTCATTGCACCAATGGGAAACTTGTCCACAAAAATCAACAACAAATTCCCATGTTGGAGATACACCAAGGAGTTTTGTTGCTGGAAGTTCAAGTAATTAAGGTGGACAATTAAGGTTCAATGTCCAGCTAATTGATGGCATTGACACATCTTCTATGGCCAATGGGCATGCTCCTTACAATGGTGGCAATACTATTCAAGGGAATGAGTACCAAGCCTTGTTTTCAATGTTCACAGATTCATACAGTGCCTTTTTTGCCAAAAATATGATCCACACTAATGTTGTTCAAGATGATCTTGAGCAAATTGATGCAGATGACCTAGAGGACATGCATCTTAAATGGCAGGCTGCTATGTTGGCATTGAGATACAAGATATTGTTTAATAGAAATGGAAGATCTCTTGTGTCTGGTCCTAATGAAATAATAGGTTTTGACAAGTCAAAAGCTATCTGCTACAACTATCAACAACCAGGACATTTTGCAAGGGAATGCAATCAACCAAGAAACTTCCAAAACAATCAGTTTGCTCAACCAAGAAACAATTATCAGTGCCAGAATCAATATCATGGTCAGCAAAGAAACTTCAATGGCCAGAATGAACATAACCATCATCAAGTTGTTCCTCAGAACCAGAATTATCAAAGAAACAACAATCAGAATCCTCCACAAGCTCCTTCAAACAACAGAAATATTGTCAACAATCAACCCAGATACCAAGGAAATGTTACATTGGCTGCTCATCAATAATATGGAGAATTTGATTGCAACAATCATGCTGAAGATATAAGTAAATCCAATGTTACACTTATGGCTCAAGTGGAGAATGAAACCGGATCTTCTTCAACTCAGGTACATTCAAAATTTTCAAAGATTGAATTACTTGAATTGAATGAATCTCTAAGAATGACTATTGGAAAATTGGAAATTGAATACTTTAAGAAGCAGAGTATGATTAATGTGTATTGACCTATGAAGAAAGGATCAAAAGTCTTGATCAAGACTGCATGGACAGTTATAGAAAATGGTCTAGGTATGTGACTGAGATTTATGGATTGAAGAAAATGATCACTGATGAGAAAGTGAAGAATACCACACTTCACGTTGAGAATGACTTCTTAAAAAATCTTGTCTCAACAGGAAATATATGTGGGATTCTTAACAAAATTAAGGAGGAAGATAGATACAAGGTAGTTCCTCCACCTTTCAATGACAATTAACCATTGAAAGTTTATAAGGAGAAATGAGAGGCATATCCTAATCAATTCAAAGATGTGTTCAAGGATAAGGATGAATTCATTGAAAATTATAAGATGGTAGAAGTTGATAGAAATGGAGAATTTGTGGTGACAAAAGATGTGAAAGAAGAAAAGTCTATTGGTATTCAAGTATCTGAAGATGACTTTTATGAAGATTGTTTGAATGTGGATGACTTGAGCGATTCCAGTGATAAATGTTCAAGTGATGATGGTTTCAACAACAAAAGAAAGAGAAAACCAAGCTCAATTGACAAAATTACTTTGTCACCACCTCTCAGACCAAATATGAGAAAACATAATGAACAAATGAGAAGGGAGCATATGTCATTTGACATATTTAGTGGATCAAAGGTTAATTACAATGTTGTTAAACCACCAAGTAAAGAAGTTCTGAAGAGGAAAAAGGGTAATGACAAGAAGAAGGCTAAAGAAATTGTTACAAGTGAATAGTTCATTCCAGTTTACCCTGTGTTTTCAAGCTAAGAATTGTTTGATGTTGGTGAAATTGAAATAATGGAAGAGTATGAGAAAAGACAAGCAAGGTTCAGAGCAAGTATTGATGATGAGCCTATCAACTTGGAAAAAATAACCTTTGTGAAAAGCAAAGTTGAAAGGCAAGACATAGAGATTGAAGAATTTGTGCCATTCTAATTGACTTTGATGGTCTCAAAACTCAGAAAACAGTTAGTATTGATCCTCCAAGACCAAGTGAAAGATTCAAGAAGGGAAAGTCAAGTGAGAGCTTCAAGGACAAAGTTTGGTGCAAACATTGTGATGAGTATTGTCATCACACTGATTATTGCCATGAAAGGTTTACCTACAAACCAATTCATGTCCCAAATGAAACAAATTTTGGAAAAGACTTTGGTTTCTACAAAATGAGTATGATGAATACTTGGGTAATAGCAAGAAACTGACTAGTGATGTTGAAAGCAATGTTAAAATTAAGAGTGTGTAGAAGATTGAGACTGTTGATAAGACAGTAAAGAAGAATGTGGTTCAACAAGAGACAAAGAAGATCCCAAAGAACACTCAACCAATCATAATTAACCCTCAGAAAGATTCAAAAACAGTAAAGTCTGATGAAAATGATAGGTCACCAAGAGGTGAAAAGAGAAGTGTTCAAAAAGAAGAAGCCAAGAGAGTTTAATGGTGATGAGAAATTCTTATTGAAACATGGGTTTGAACCACAATGTTTCTTTTGGAAACCTTGAAATGAAACACAAGTGGAAAGTGATATTGTTGTTACTAGTGTGAAGAGAAGTTATGTGATTGAGGAATGCAAGTGTATCATTCCTTATGTGGCGAGCATAACTAATCAAGGATATGAATCAGATGCATCTGGATCTTGTGAAGTTGTGTATGAGTACCCTAAACCTATTCCCAATCCTAATGCAACACTTGTTCATGTCACTGATTATTTTAAAGTTCATCAAGCTTGCACTTCATTGCTTAACTGATCATTTTTCTTTGATATGTGCAGGAACAGTCCACACCAATTAATGAAGTATGGTATATGGATAGTGGATGTTCCAGGCACATGATATGTGCAGGAACAGTCCACACCAATTAATGATATATATATATATAATTGTATAACTTGTTTATGCTTATTTACCATGCTTAACTTCTGCTCATTTTAGTTTATATATCTTAATTATGAAGTTCCATGGTTATGGGTTTGTAGAGACTAGCCTCGGTTTAACCGTAAATAGCTCTAAATCGTAAACCGAACTTTGTTTCCTAGTTTTGTTAAATAATTGTATAAACATATTTTATGTAAGATTAAAGTTTCTAAAATCATTTTTATGAGTTCCATGATTATGGGTTTGTAGAATCTAACATCGGCCTTAACCCGAAACAAGATCCGAACCGAAACCGAACTTTAGTTTAAAGACTTTATTGTTAACTTTTTGGTTGTAAAACTTAAGTATCATCATTTATAAATTATTATACAAGTTCTTTGATGTTTGGGCATGTAGTAACCACTCTTGATCTTATTCCGAGACGGAAACCAAACGAAAATGAACTAAACCTATTTCACTCGCTTAAGACACACAAGTGTGTTTCTAGCTATCAACACTTGTATATTTCTTTAAAAATACTTTATAAACAGATTTTAATTATTTTCTTAAAGTACTTCGAATGTTGAATCTAACTTTATCTTATAACAAAGTTTGGACCGACAAAACCGAACACCCGCTTAATGGACGTTAGTTCTAAAACAATCGAACTACATACTTGGTTAAGTCTTCTTAAATTTTATTGAGTTATCTCATAACATTCATTATTTTGGAAAGTTGACTTTGGGTTGACCAATTATCAACAAACAATCAAACTAAATGTTTTATACTTGAGTCTTAAACAACAAACTTTATTGTATACTTTACTTAATTAAATGCTCGCTTTGGTGTTATATGCTTACATGCATAAATGCTAATGTGTTTACCTCTTTTGGTTGGTTGATTCATAAATCCGAGTATATTTGGCATCCCCTTATAGAAAGGTGTCGTTAATGTATTCTTATTAACGATTTCATATAAATCCGAGGCTATTTGACATTCTCTTATAGCAAGGTGTCGTTAATGTATTCTTATTTACGATTTCATTATCTAAATTGTTATTATTTATTTTTTTGTATACAAGTTGTGGAATTTCCTATTATATACATATTGTTAAATACTATGAAATTTCTCACCAACGTTTGTGTTGACAAATTCTATTTTATGCAATATTACAGGTTTGAATTTAGGTTGACTCGAGGCTTGAAGAACAACGTAATCAAGACCATTAGGTTATTAGCAAAATGAACAATATATTATTTACTATATTCGAATTTGGTTATTGTATGAACATGTTATGTGACTCCTTGTGATTTTGTGAAATTAAAGGAGTTGATTAAATATTGTCACTTTAATAGTGTCTTGTGTTTTAGGCAATCGGTTGCACCCTGGCATGTTCTGCCGCCTTTGGTCGGGATGTGACAGATTGGTATCTGAGCTATAAGACTATAAGATATGTGGTTAGACGTAACGACCTAGTAAAGTTTTTGCTTTAGGTTCCTTATACGTGCTACTTATACGTGTTTACTCTACTCGATTGTTCATTACGCTTTTTTATTTTTAAACTTATTTATTTCAACAAAATCATAAATGTACACATACACACACTTTCGTAGTACCTCAAGGTATCCTTACCTTAAAACGTAAAAATATAGATTTTTATTGTGTTTTATGGATTGCAAGCTTAACTTGGATCTCGTTATTTAAGATATCTTAGAGAGTGCATTTATATCGGGTTTGTAGCCATCATAGAGAGCGAAACACTATGAAACGACCATTTGACAAAAATATTCCAAGAATCAAAGGTGATTTACTAACCTGGGATGGTTGAATTGTAGTGATCGTTTTCTAGGCCAACGAACCGTGTTATACAAATTTATGGTGTTGAAAGAATAGAGCCACTGTGATACGTGGACTAGTATTTCGACATGACGTTGTATTCCGATTTATTATGTCATTATCGCTATTTGAGGCGAAAACATGAAAAAGACGCGGTGATACGTGCACATGTTTAGACTCCAACATGATGTTTTATAAAAATTTTAGTGTTGGAATATCAAATCATGGTGGTTCATGTACAACTTTCCGACTCAACAAATCTCAAAATTTTCAAGCTAAAACCTCTCAAAATCATTTACGTTTTGTTTACGAATTGCTATTTATATACAATGTTTTATATTTTTTTAACACTAACATCTCCTCCTCACTAACTTTAGGAATTCACAATCAAACTTAAAATTTTATTTTTATACACCCTCATATTCATTCTTATTTACCTCAAACTTATATCATTTCTTTATAACACTAAGATGCCAACCGGGCAAGAACTCCAACCGACGAATGGCTGCTTTTGTCGTCAAACAAATGGCCGCGATGATTCCCAAACTTTTAACCAAATACAAGCTACTCAACCCGTTGTCGCGCACGTTGAACCTAACCCCGCATTCTACTCTTATAAACAATTTACTAGTGCTTACCCAACTGAGTTCTTTGGAACAAACTGTGCGACTACCTTGTTGCAATGGTATGAAACGATGGAGAGTGTGTTTCAACATAGCCAGTGCCCCGATGCCAAAAAGACAAATTTCTCTTCGAGCATTTTTAAGAAAACTTCTCTTACATGGTGGGGTAGTGTTATGCACCTCCAAGGGACGGATACGGATACGGCGCTCCCATGGTCTGAACTAAAGGAACTCGTGACGAAAACGTTTTGTCCCAAACACGAGCTCCAAAAGCTCGAGGAGGAATTTTGGAACTTGAAACTAGAAAGTGGTGATAATGCCGCCTACTCGCTCCGTTTTCATGAATTGAGCATCCTCGTCCCTCACTTGGTTACCCCGTCTGAACGGGAACTTGACAAATACATCGGGGGTTTACCTATGCAAATATGGGACTCGGTAATGAGTAGCAAACCCGCGAACCTTGAGGACACTATTACTCTGGCCGGTGCGCTATCTGAGAAAGATGTCAAGGCGGGTACCCTAACCCTCAAGAAAAAAAGTGAGACAAGCAAAGCTGAACCCGCACCACAAGACAAAATTGACCCACCACCTCAAGCCATCAACTATTCAAACTCTTCCCACTACAACAACAAAAAGAAACCCAAAGCTAATCACCGAAACTATGACATGACCCAACCACAACCCCAATAACAACCCCAAGCTCCCCCACAAAATCGAAAACCCTATACCGGTACCTTCCCACTATGCAACAATTATCAACTTCACCACCCGTCTCACTTGCCTTGTCGCCATTTCACTCTTTGCAACCGTTTCGGTCATCTGAACACCACATGTCGATCCGCACAACCTAATCAACCCAATCAACCAAGAACCACTCCCATAATTCCCAAAATCCTTTTGCACCGTACCCACAAAACCCTCCTCAACAACCCCGAGCTTGATTCATCTATGGATATCCCAATCATTTCCGCAACAATTTCCCTCGCCTTGCTAATGCTAACCAAGCTCAAACCTTAGCCATACCCTACTATCAAACCCAAGCCTACTAAGTTTAAACCTACCAACCACAACTTCCCCAACTAAATGCACCACTCATCCAACCCATGCAATCCATCCAAGCACCACCTCCTCCTCCCCCTCAAATACCTTAAGGAAACCCCGGTAATCAAGGACGAGCTTTTATGATGAATGCTAATCAAGCTCAAGTGGCAAACGATGTTGTTAACGGTATGTTTTTAGTGAACCAACATTTGGCTTCTATTTTATTTGATACGGGTGCCGATGAAAGTTTTATTTCTTTGAAATTTGAGTCTAAACTTGTCGTGTCTCGAACCAAGCTTTCTCGACCATTTTCCGTCGAAGTCACCAATGGAAATTCCATCATCATCAACTCCGTCGTCCGTGATTGTACGCTCATTCTCTCTAATCATAAATTCTCCATCGATCTCATCCCGATTCAAATGAGAAGCTTTGATGTCATAGTAGGCATGGATTGGTTATCTTTGCACCATGCCGAAGTCGTTTGCTTCGATAAATTCATTCGAATTCCGCTCGTCAAAAATAAAGTTCTCAAAGTCTTCGGCAAAACAACTTCTAAAAGGCTAAATCTCATGTCGTGCTCTCAATCGCAAAAATACGTACGCCAAAAGTATGTTCCATTCCTAGCTCACGCGGTGGTAAAAGACAAAAGGAAAGAATAATTCAAGATATCTCCATTGTTTGTGATTTTCTCGACGTCTTTCCCGATAATGTCACCGGTCTTCCACCCATCCGTCCGATTGAATTTCGAATCGATCTTGTGCATGGCACAATGCCCGTGGCCAAGGCTCCTTATCGTTTAGCCCCATCGGAAATGCAAGAATTATCAAACCAACTCGAAGAACTTTCCAATAAAGGCTTCATTCGTCCAAGCTCTTCTCCTTGGGGCACTCCCGTCCTCTTCGTGAAAAAGAAAGATGGTTCGTTTGGCATGTGCATCGATATTGTTAACCTTGCCACGAATCGACGATCTCTTCGACAAACTTCAACGCGCAACTTGTTTCTCGAAAATTGATCTTCGATCGGGTTATCATCAACTGCGTGTTTGCGAAGAAGACATTCTGAAAACCGCTTTTTGTACTCGATATGGAAACTTTGAATTTTTTGTTATGCCCTTCGGGTTAACCATTGCACCCGCGGTGTTTATGGATCTCATGAACCGCGTTTGCAAAGCATTTCTTGATAAATTCGTTATCGTCTTTATTGATGGCATCCTTATATTTTCCAAAACCAAAGCCAAACATGAACATCACTTGTGTTCCATTCTCGAGCTCCTTAGAAACGAACGACTTTACGCCAAATTCTCCAAGTGTGAATTTTGGCTAGAGGAAGTTCAACTTTTGGGACATATCGTAAACGAAAAAGGTATTCATGTTGATCCCGCTAAAATTGAGGCCATTAAGGATTGGAAAACTCCAACGACTCCCACGATAATTCGATCCTTGCTAGGTTTGGCCGGATATTATCGACGATTCATTCGAAAATTTTCCAAAATCTCTTTACCCCTCACCTCCCTCACTCATAAAGTAAAACCATTCAATTGGGGATCAAAACAAGAAGAAGCCTTTCTTACTCTCAAGGAAATGCTTTGCAATGCTCCCGTTCTAACCCTTCCCGATGGAAACAACGATTTTGTTGTATTTTGCGATGCATCTCATCAAGGTCTTGGTTGTGTTCTCATGCAACGAGGTCAAGTCATCGCTTACGCATCAAGGCAACTTAAGGTCAACGAGAAGAATTATACGAATCATGATCTCGAACTTGGTGCCGTCATTTTCGCTCTCAAAATCTAGAGACATTACCTTTAGGGTACAAAATGTGATGTGTTTACCGGCCATAAAAGCCTTCAACATATATTTGACCAAAAAATATCTCAACATGAGACATCGACGATGGGCCGAATTACTTAGTGATTACGATTGCGAGATTCGCTACCACCCCGATAAAGTAAATGTTGTCTTTGACGCCCTAAGTCGAAAGGTTAATGTTAAATCTGTTTTCCTTTTAAGCGTTGTTGTTCAAGCCGATCTTCAAATCCGTGTCTTTCAAGCTCAACGTACCTCCGTTGAAGAAGGTAACATGTACGACGAAATGTCATGTGGAAACGAGCTTCAACTCGAAACTAAGCCCGATGGTCTTTTGTATTTTCTCAATCGTTTGTGGACTCCAATCCCGATGACCTTCGTACTTGTATACTCGACGAAGCTCAAAAGTCCCGGTATTCCGTTTCTAAATGTCATACTTGCTCAATAGTCAAAGCCAAACATCAAAGACCTTTTGGTCTACTCGAGCAACCACCGATTCCCATTTGGAAATCGGAAGACATTGCTATGGACTTTATCACTAAACTACCCAACACCCAAAAAGGAAACAATAGTATTTGGGTGACCATCGATCGTTTAACCAAGTCCGCTCATTTCGGTATGATCCACGAGAGGTATTCTGTCGAGAAAATTGCTCAAATCTATGTTCGAGAAATCGTGTGCCTACACGGTTTACCATTGACTATCATCTCCGATCGAGATGCTTGTTTTACTTCTCATTTTTGGCGATCACTTCAAGAAACCTTGGGAACACGTCTCGATATTAGCACTTCTTATCATCCTCAAATGGACGGACAATCCGAACGTACAATTCAAACACTCGAGGATATGCTACGTGCATGTGTTCTTGATTTCGGTGGGAATTGGGATTCTCACATTCCTTTCATTGAGTTTTCTTATAATAACATATTCCATTCTAGCATTGGTATGGCTCCTTTCTAAGCTCTTTATGATCGTAAATGTCGTTCTCCGATTAGTTGGAACGAAATCGGTGAAGCTTAAATCACGGGACCTGAAATGGTCCAAGAAGCCACTGAAGTTATCGATCAAATCCGTAAGAACCTCCTAGCCACTAGAAGTCGTTAAAAGAGTTACGCCGACAAACGGAGAAAACCGATCGAATTTGATGTTAATGATCTTTTCCTTCTAAAAGTATCTCCTTGGAAGGGGGTATTCTGTTTTGGAAAGAAGGGAAAACTAGCTCCTCGTTTCGTAGGACCTTTCAAGATCCTTGAAAGGGTTGGGAAAGTAGCTTGTCGACTCGAACCACTGGCGGACCTTACCGGTGTTCATCCGACTTGTGTGTTTCAAATCTTAAAAAGTGCTTAGCCGAGGGTAATCTCCATATACCTGTCGACGAAGTACATATCGATGACTCGATGATCATGGTTGAACGACCCGTTGAGATCATGGATCGCAATGAAAAGAAAACCAAACGTAATCGTATTTGGTTAGTCAAAGTTCGATGGGAATCACGGTGTGGCACGGAGTTCACTTGGGAACGAGAAGACACAATGAAGGACAAGTATCCACACTTGTTTGCACCATCATCTTCATCTTAATTTTGGGACGAAATTTCCTATAGTAGGGGATACTGTGACATTCATCAATTTCGGGTCCTATTTGTATTCGTTTATCATGTAAATCGACCCGTTTAGTAAATCGAAACCTACGATATAATCAAAATGATGGAGTTCATGTTACATAATTGTTTTATAATTGTCGGGTCTCAAAAACATCCTTTTTGGTCGTTAAAATGCCTTAAAAACACTTTAAAACAACTCCAGGGGCCAAAACTGTGTTTTATCAAAGTTTGAATATGTTATCCGCCCACCCCATCACGCTACGCGATGGGTGAAGCCCTATAGGGGTCGCGTATCGCGATACCCTTCAGGTGCAGCAACCATTTGGTTTGTTGTTTGTGCTTTACACTCTATTATCCAAATCCGATTTTTATACATTAGATCACTTGCATAACCCCTTCAATATTATCCTATATATACAAGACCCTCTTCTCCATTAATCCCTGCTCATACAGCATTTTCTTTCTCAAAATTCAAGTTCTACAAGGTTGTTTTTCATTGTTCTTGAAGGTTTGACTTCCAGAAAGTCAAACTGATCAAGTCTTTCTTTTTTAAGTAAATTATTAAGTCTTATTATTAATTGAAGCTTGTTATAAAACATATATATAATATACACCCCTTGTTACCTTTGGTGGTCACTTCTCCAGTCTCCGTCGGTGGAGTGTCGGGCCTCGTAAGGCAAGGCTTCATGGAGGACTTACGTAGTCCTTGATATATATATAATTATATAACGTGTTTATGCTTATTTACCATGCTTAAATTTAGCTCATTTTAGTTTGTATATCATATTTATGAAGTTCCGTGGTTATGGGTTTGTAGAGACTAGCCTTGGTTTAACCGTAAATAGCTCTAAAACGTAAACCGAACTTTGTTTACTGTTTTGTTAAATAATTGTATAAACATTTTTTATGTAAGATTTAAGTTTCTAAAATCATTTTTATGAGTTCCATGGTTATGGGCTTGTAGAATCTAACCTCGGTCTTAACCCGAAACAAGATCCGAACCGAAAACCGAACTTTAGTTTAAAGACTTTATTGTTAACTTTTTGGTTGTAAACCTTAAGTATCATCATTTATAAATTATTATACAAGTTATTTGATGTTTGGGCATGTAGTAACCATTCTTTATCTTATTCCGAGATGGAAACCGAACCAAAACGAACTAAACCGTTTTCACTCGCGTAAGACACACAAGTGTGTTTCTAGTTATCAAGACTTGTGTATTTCTTTAAAAATACTTTATAAACTGATTTTAATTATTTTCTTAAAGTACTTGGAATGTTGAATCCAACTTGATCTTATAACAAAGTTTTGACCGACAAAACCGAACACCCACTTAACGGACGTTGTTAGTTCAAAAACAATCGAACTACATACTTGGTTAAGTCTTCTTAAATTTTATTAAGTTATCTCATAACATTCAGTATTTTGGAAAGCTGACTTTGGGTTAGACCAATTATCAAGTCCTGAACCAACAACCCGAACACTCGTTAAAACCCGTTTTAGTATCTATATTATAAAGGGACTTGCATTCTTGCATTTTTACCCACCTTATTACTTAACATAGGTTGAGTAATATTAAGGGCTAGATACTTTAACCCGGTTTCGAGCAAATTATATTTTAGAAGACTATTATTATAATTACTTAAATATTTACATTTTAAACCTTAAACTTTAAATTGTTTGCATTTCTTATCATTTACTTTATTTTAAGACTTCCACGACAACTTTTCTAATACAAGACTTCTTTTTTTTTAGGATTCATTCGTTAAATCCGTCGTTCCGGTTAATCTCCAAATCATCGATCTTTTAAGTTTATTACTTGAACGTGAGTACTTTCATCCCCCATTTTCCATCTTTCGTTTTGTGGGTGATATTGCATACTTATTCAAACTAAATGTTTTATACTTGAGTCTTAAACAACAAACTTTATTGTATACTTTACTTAAATAAATGCTAGATATGGTGTTATACGCTTACATGCTTAAATGCTAATGTGTTTACCGCTTTTGGTTGGTTGATTCATAAATCCGAGTATATTTGGCATCCCCTTATAGAAAGGTGTCGTTAATGTATTCTTATTAACGATTTCATATAAATCCGAGGCTATTTGGCATTCTCTTATAACAAGGTGTCGTTAATGTATTCTTATTAACGATTTCATTATCTAAATTGTTATTATTCATTTTTTTGTATACAAGTTGTGGAATTTCCTGTTATATACATATTGTTTAAAACTATGAAATTGCTCCCCAACCTTTGTGTTGAAAAATTATATTTTATGCAATGTTACAGGTCTGAATTTAGGTTAACTCGAGGCTTGAAGAATAACGTAATCAAGACCATTAGGTTATTAGCAAAATGAACAATATATTATTTGCTATATTTGAATTTGGTTATTGGATGAACATGTTATGTGACTCCTTATGATTTTTTGAAATTAAATGAGTTGATTAAATATTGTCACTTTAATAGTGTCTTGTGTTTTGGGCAATCAGTTGCACCCCGGCATGTTCCGCCGCCTTTGGTCGGGGTGTGACACACGCTGCTCATCATCTATCCGTATATCGGGTTTTTGTAATTGACATCTGTGATTTCTTGTGGTTGATCCTCACACCACTTGAAGTTGTAAAGGTATAAGTTTGTTCTAGAATGATAGATCTGGAGTGTTTATTGTTGATGAACAGTGCCAAATTGGACCTAATTAGACTTGATTGTGAACTGTGGACAAAGGGTTTTGATTTATAATGTTTAACCATGTTATTCCGAACCCAAGGGACCAAGTTGATTTAATTTACATTTTTTAATCATTACAGATTATTCTTGACCTAGTTTTAAAGTTTGAACGCATCAAGTTTGGAACTTATACGGCGTATAATTCTCCTAACTTATACGGCATATAAGCACTAAAGTCTTATACGTTTAAATTTTACATGTGAACTTATCCGTTGACTGAGCTTACACATTTATATGTACTTATCCGTTTTGAGCTTATACGGATACATAGCTATACATTTCAGTTTACACGTTTATAGACATGCTGATTAGATCTTATACGTAAAATGGACTTATACGTGTATCTGGTTATACGCTGACATGAGTTTATCCGTTTATATAAAATTACACGTATATACTTATACGGTATTAGAATTTTCAAATTTTAATAAAATCTTTCTAACACGATAATTTGTTTGTTGTGTGTGCAGATGGTAAAAATAAAGGATTTTGATGCTAATCATAATATATGTGCTTTGTTGGATGGATCGGATGTCAATATGGAACTGTTTCGTGTTATATCACCGTATTTTGAAAGATTGAGGATCTTTAAAGCAATTACAGAAAACACGCTAATAATCAAGAAGCTTGTTAAGGAGTTCTGATAGAACGCAAAGTTAGAAGGAGAATGCATCTAGTTGGTGGTGAAAAAGAAGGAGATCATTATTTCAGAACAAGTGTTAAGAGATGTGTTAGTATTGGGTGATGAATCTTCTGATCCTACTTCTCTAGACGAGAGAATGGTGAAAGGATGTTTATTGAGAATGGGCTACAAGAATGATTTGGACCGAGGATTCTTGAAAACTGGTTTGTCAAGGCCGTAAAAGTTTTTGGTGCACGTGATTGTACATTGCTTTAGACATCGAAAAGGGGGATATGAAGAGATTCTTGATTATCACATGTGCATGATAACAGCTTTATGCTTGAACCTGAAGTATAACTTTTCTAAAGTTATATTCGAGCATATGAAGCTATACTTTGAAAACAAGTGGCTGATGTATCCGAGGTTTGTGCTGCTGATTATTGATCATCAATTTCCAAATATTGACAAGTTGGGTGAGGAGATGAAACTGGCGCACATGTCTGTTACTGGCTGTGCTAAGCTTAAATCTTACAGGAATAAAACTAAGGAAGATTCCTAAGTTCCGAGTTTTATTTGGACATCTACTTAATCCTGATTATATTGCTCCGACGAATAATCAGTGGAGGTAAGAGGAAAGTGATTCGGATAGAAAGAATGTTAGAATGCAGAGTTATGTGCCTCTGGGTGGTAAATGGTTTGTTAAAGCTGAGAATGAAGAGGCTGAAGGTTCATAGAAAGCAAAAAAAGAAACGAAAACGTGTTATAAAAGCTGAACCTACAACCCCTCTTGCTCCTAAGTTTGTTGAACCAACTGCTGCTGAACCAGATAGAGAGGAAACTGAGTCTGACTCTGAGACTCGTAGGAAAGTCTTAGCTGATTCTCGTGCGATGTATGAGATGAAAAAGAAACAGCGATCCAAGAAAAGGTTTGATGACAAAAATGAAACTTAAGTTTCTGAAATTAGTAAGCCTGAGAGAAGGAGAGTAAAGCACATGGTAAAAATATCTGTGATTGATTCGTTCTTAGTTGATGAACCTGAAGATGTTGAAGTTACTCAAGAAACATCAGTTGATAAGACTCCAGAGGTTTCCTAGGAATCTGAAGCTGAAAAGACACATGTTTTTAGGTGAATTAGGACGATGCTATTGACAAGTTGATGAAAACTCCAAAGGGTCAGACATTTGCTTCAAAGACTACTCCAATTATTAATGATCCTGTGCGTCAAGATACTCCAAAAGCCTCTCAACAATCTTTCTCTGATATTTTTTTACAATTAGATGGACCTAACAAGCGAAGATTTTGATCAGTTGAAAGATAAAGTAACTAATCAAGATGTTAAGATTACAAGTCTTGTCGAAGAAAATGATCGTTTAAATGCTGATAATGTTGAGATGAAAAAGAGGTTGGATGAGAGTGAAAGTAAAAGGAAGTTGGCTGATGATATACTTGTTGAGCATATGAAATACTTTGTTATCAACGAGCAGAAGTTGGGCATTCGATTTAACTCAGAGGTTGACAGAGCTGAAGCCAGTAGCACCGTGTATGAGAGAGTATATGGTGGTGATATTGGTGTGGCTGAAGCTTCTTTTCGTATTGATCATGATGTTGAAAGGGCTGCTGAAAAAGGTAAGTCTAAAATCGAAGAGCCTATTATTAGTGAGGATGCGGTTGAAGCTTCTATGCAAGCTGGTGAATCTAGTCATGATAATATACAGGTTACTGAACCTGTTATAGAACGATGTGATTGAACATGTTCAAGTTGTGGATGATATAAATGTTGTTGAGGAGAAAGTAGAAGAACAAGAAGATGAGGACATGGTAGCTTTTGGTGATTCAGATAATGGTGATTTTGATGATCTTGATGATGATGATACACCTCATGGTGGTGCATGTACGGTTGCTGGCAAGTCTGATAAAAAATTTGATTCCGTTGGTGGTGATGTTCAACAAGATGAACTACAACAGGAATCAGAATCTAAGAGTGCACTGGGCGATAAGCCTTTGGAGGAATTAGAAGAGTTAATTACTTTTAATTTTCGTGTTTCTAACATGGTGGATGATCTGGAGGAAGGAGAGATTCCTATGGATAAGTCTGAATTGGCAAAGATGTTGGATGTCTCTGTTGATGATTTAACATTTGATTTTGAGAAGGATATTCCAAAACCTGAAATTCATGAAGACTGATTAAATTCTGATGTGGAATTTATTGATAAACCATAAGCGTTCAAGTATGTTGGAGAAAACGAAGAATTTGATGTGTTTGACGAGGTCTTTAATGAGGAAATTGAGATGGAACCGAATCCTTATAGACAATCAAAGAAGTTTAGTAAAGATGAAATGAAGGATTGGTTTCAAGATCGAGTTAATATTCCCAAACAAGTTTACCTGAATCCTGTGAAGTATTATCAGAAAACTCAGAAGGATGTTGCATTGGGGAAGTGTTTGAGTATAGCTTATCTGAGTAAGATTCGAATGATCGGGATACATAGACTATTTGGGGTACAATACTTCAATACTTTAATATAATTGAAGAGTTTGCCATGGTTTGATGCATATGATATTTGTATGTACTATGATCTGATGTATAAACCAAGGTACGGTCCTGTGAAGGATATCTGGGAGTTTATGGTTCGTGAGACTAAACATGGTTTCAAGTAATGGACACCTTAGTTGCCTAAGGTGTTCAAGTCAAGAAATCGTAAGAATCCAGAAAGTGAGCTGACAAGGATGTTGAGATATACAAGACCAGATTCGCTACGCGTGATACCGTTGTACCCAATTGAACAAGATTTTCATCCTTACTTCCTTTTTTGGTCGTATTTAGCATTGACTGGTGAAGCGAGTATTTACTTGGATCGGGAGAATGAAAAGTATGATGTTATTTGAGTGTATGATCCAATGTGGTTGGTGAACTGTTCATCGAAAGACATAGAGGTATTACATGTGAACAGGATACAATGCAATGATAAGAAAGTCATGTCACAAACCAACCAGCTCTAGAAAGTTGTGGATTTATGCTTTGATAAGAAGATACATTCTGGTAAGGCTTAGGAAACAAACTGGAAGACGATTAGTGAAGAACAAAAAATATTGGAGGCTGAGTTGGATGCTGAATGTCAGGACCAAGTTACTCAGGCATCGTGGAACAGATTTTAATTAATGCGACTGGAGTATCTCGTCCAACATCACAGCGAAGATCGACAAAGCCGTATTTTGAAGAATCTAAAAAAGAATATCGTAATAGAGTTTTTGGTATGGATTGAAGGTAAAGACCTAGCAATATCCAATGGGGACTTTGTTAGAGCATTAATGTCTAATGCTAGGTCATGTAGGCTAAATATGTCATTTATATAGTTAAAGGGGCTGAATATGTCATTATTAGATACATGTTAAGGGCATATAAGTCAAAACCAGCGTATAAAGCTTATACATGGCGTATAAGTCTTATACGCCAGAGAGACTTACACGTGCCACAGCGTTGTGTATATATAGCTTCATCATGTCATTATTTTGGAACAGTTTTGGACATTTTGTACTCTCATTGTTATATCAATATATTGGAGCTTATGAGTGACTGTGTTGTTATTAATTTATGATATAATTCCGTGATATCGTATAGTATAGCAGATACATGTTAATTGATCCGTATCATAACGTTTACACGTACATGATGTTATGCATGATGAGGATCATGATCTTTCAATGGTCAACAAACTCACCCTTACTGATCTCGTCAGCATTAGAAGTACCCATCACCACACCCTTATTTTAATCCATAAATAATATAGTGTTGGCTTTGATCGACTCGATAGGCTTGAAATTAGTAGTATCTTGATTAACTACTATTTATCTGTCATTGTCCTAACCACAACCATTACTAGTACCTGGAGTAAATGAACCATGAACTTGGTTCGGATAACTGCCAATTGCACCAGTAGCATCAGGATCCTTATCAGTATCATCATTCTTTAGCTTCTTTAACGCGTCTTTTTTACATGTCACTAAATAATGATATCCTCATGTTCTGTTATTTTCTCCCCTTGAGACGTAACAATCTCACGGAATTCCTTCGTCTACTTCTGTCAATAAGAGATAAAACTCATAAGTCTTCATTGTTTCATCAACATCTAAACCTGTTGTTGATGATTAGCTGCCATTTGATTCTCGTAGAAGTGAATTAAGTTGAGAAGCACGTCCATCTGCTGAGCTTGCGTTAAGACATGAAAGTTTTGCGGAACAGGCTACATCGGGCCTTGTGGAAGAGTAACTCTTATAAATAATAAGGCCGAAGGTTTTTTCGGCCTCATTGTAGTAACAGGAGAAGTTACCATTGATGTCATAGGAGGTGTACGCAAAGGAGATAGCATCGATTGAGAAATCGAGCCAAACCGCGGATCTGATGAAGTTGTCGTCATAAGAGTGATTGTCGGGGTGCTAACAGTAAGCGACACCACCGGCCTTTGTAGCACAAACAACTTAGGCAAATGTGGACCTATCTCAACACCCGAACCATGCCATATCTGACGCTTAGGCGGTTGATCTTGAAGCTTTTCCTTGCCCTTGCGTTTACGTTGAGCAGCATATGAACTAGTTGCTTCAGCTTCAGCATGTTGTCCATCACCCTCATTTTCACTGTCTCCACCATCATCATCATTTCCACCATCACCACCGTTCCCAGCTGGTCCCTCTGGGATCCAACGATCATTATAAAGACATACATAATCAGGATTCACCAAATGACCAATTAGGAGTTTGGTCCTTGGACGATCCTCAAGCGACTGTTGCCTATAAGTCTTCATCCTTTTCATTGTATCGGCCTTCATGTGTTCGAGCTTCAACACATCATCTTTCAAAGTCTAATTGATTACAAGATCAAGAAGTAGATCTTGTATAATCAGCTGTACAAATCACGGATACATTAAGAACTCGTTACGGCGATTATTAACCAGACACTTCTCCTTCAAATGGTTGAATATGAGCTCGGAGAAATTGAACGGTTTGTTTAATATAAGAGTTATGAAAGCGGATTGGAGCATTATTCGACATTCATCATAACCACATTTTCGTCCCCAAGGAAATGGATCAAGACGTGTAGTAAGTACTTGTAAGGAGTACACAAGTACGCCTTGTTATATTGGGACCGATCAAGGTCTCTAGTATAAAACAACCTCTGAAATAACCTATGTATCAATGCCTTATCGAATTCAAATGGAAGATCCATGTTATCAGAAAATCTCAGCACCCGACGTTTCACACCAAGATTGATTGTGATAGTCGTCTTGTTGATATCGACAACGATGTGGTTCTCGGACACTACATACTTAGCTAAATCCTATAAAGGATGGATTACGCTAAACTGTATAGGAACATTAGCAGTTATAGCGTCGTAGATCCGGGATCGGCGTAAAAATGCGATAATATCTCCAAAAGCATCTTGATCCACAAAGTTCTTCTGTACGTATGCACAAATGTGCTTCTTGTCATACGATAACGCATAAGCAGCTTGAACTTCTTGTTGTTGTGCTGGAGGCTGCACCTGTTGTATATAAGGTTGTGGATCAACAACTGGTACATCATGGATCATTTCGCCAGCCACTATTGTAGTCACAAAAACACGAGTATTAGTAATATCGAACTTAGTTTTAATTTTAATCAAATTTCAACTTATTCTTAATGATATTGACATCTGTTTAAAATTACAAGCATTATTCGCTATGTCATTCGTTATGACGAATGGTGTCATTCGTTATAAATAATGACTTGAGTCGTTGTCATCACACTACCTAATGAGTGAATAACAATTGTATATGAACGAATGAGTCCATTCGTCAATTATGTATAGCGAATGAGTGTTAGTTCGTTACACAATGACATGAATGTAGCTTATTCGTTATGAGCGTTCAACGAATGTGTTCATTCGTTTCTTTCAAACATGAATGACCATCTATTCGTTGTCCATAACGAATAGGTACCAATAATTATCCAAATTTGACTATATTCGTCAAATTCGAAATTGATTGAACCTCAATGGTCAAACATGAAAACTGATGATCAATTAAACCATAAACAACGATGAATGTACACAAAACTTATATTATTAGACTCGGAATAGTATTGTTGATCACAACCTCAATCAACAAATATTACAATCAATCAAGTTTAATAGGTTCATTGATTAATACATAATACCGGTTAAAGAATCAACTAATTAACCTATCTAAACTTGATGATTTTTGACGAATATCATTGCGGTATACGCGTCAATACCATAAGAATCTTAAACAATCAACAAAAACGTGTCTGGTTATGGTCGAGATCTCCGAAAAACTTTTGCAAGAGTTTCTTTTAGGTGAACATGAAAATCAAGGTGAAATAATGAGCGATTCGTTAACCCGCTGTTTAATATATAGTACAGATTTGCACGCAATCCAAGACACAAATAAACCCATTCGTTAATTCAAACTTAATGAATGGTTCAAAATCGTTGACTCATTTGTTAACAAAGGTAACGAATTAATCACAAGTTAAATTGCATAACGAATCAACCAAGATTCGTTCTTCATTCGTTATCATTATTAATTACGAATGAGGTCATACATTATCAGTGTAGCGGAAGCGGATGATGATAACGAATACGCTTATTCGTTATACAATTAAAAGATGAATGACCTTCATTCATTATCAATGTAGATAGCGAATGGACTCTATTCGTTATGATTACTCATAGAGAATAGGGATTAAATAAACAATTAAAAAATGAACACTTTCTTTTTCAAATTTTTAGAATTAAATAATGCATCGAAAACTCATGTCCCGATGAACTTTACCTTAAGATTCTTACCACTCGGAGTAAGATGCAATACCTTAACGTTCTACGCGTTCAAAACACATAAGCTAAACCAATTACCTTAAAGCCGATTTACTTAAAACAATTAAATAAAAGAATTAAATAAAAACGTGGGAAAATCTTTTTGGTATTTTCTTTTTCAAATTTGTATCATTTAGCTCGAAAATCAAAATAAAGCAGAAAATAAAATAAAAACACAATATTTTTACATTTTTGAATATTTTTGAATAAAAACAAATAAAACAAAAACAAATATGAAAACTATTCTAAGAAAGCAATACATATTTTTGTGAGTTAAGCAGAGAATCATATTGACGAAATCGCTCTTCCGTCTCATTTTTATATTTTGGTGCTATTATGACTGGCGTTAAGTCAATCATTGTAATTGTTGTCCACTTAAATCTTATAACAAACCTTTTAATATTATTGTGATATGATTTAATTTTCAATTAAGGGACAGAATATTAGAAACTATCAGCCACTAATCTCGGTTCAAGCCTAATTTGACTTTTACCATATCACCCCAACTTGACTTAAACTATTATGTTGCTGCTCAAAATATAGGTTTTATAGATTTATAAGCATTCTAAGTTCATAATCCCCACTACAAGATATACCCCCGTTATCAAGCAATACACCAAGCTTCCTTTACAGTGAGTGAGTATGCACGATCCATTTGTATGCTTACAGACATTGTATCCCCTGTGTCCGTTTCTTACTGGTATTAAGACGCACGCAAGGGAGGAACAATGTATGACTAACAACGGATTTTGATCAAGTCAGTAATGAGTTTGTATGATGTAAAACAGTGATCAAGTTTAATGACTTTGGTTTGCTCTAAAAGCATTTGAAATATTCATGTTCATGAATACCCAGATAATAAGCCGCATAAAAACTCACATTGTCCAGAAACCGGATGCATCCCATTAATACAGGATTTGAGTTCATAAGACCATACACCATTGAAGTGTTAACCATAAACTAGATGCATTTTATTTAGAATTTTGTTTTTGGTGATCAAACAAACAATAAGCCTTGAGTATAACAGGCTATTACATTTCTGCCTTCATTACCAAAACTTTTGGAAGAGACTAACACCTCTTTCAGTTTGGTAGTTCTTTATGTTTATAACACATATTTTACCTTAATAGTTTGTTTAAGACCTATCAATGCACTAATGCAATTAAGCACTTAGCCTTTTAAGCTTATTTCTTTCAAGATATGGGATTAGATGATAATGTACTATCATTTTCTCTTTTTGCTTCAAAACTCACTTTTTAGGAGCATTTTTTAATGTTTTTGAATTTTTGAGATATTTGAATGTTTTATGTTTTTCTTTATGCGAAACAGAAAATCACAATATTTTTGTATTTTTCCAATTTTCTCCCCCCAAAACCAAAATATTAAAATAACCCAAATAATATAACTTTACAAACAGAAAAATATTATCCAAGCTTAAGGATATTGGCAAGATTTTTCAATCGATTTAAACCAAGCAAAAAAGTTAAAGAGAGTTTTATCAAAAGATTTGGTAAACAGACCAGCTTTCTGAAAATCCGTGTGCACCTTCTCTAGATCGATTAATTTCTTTTCAAAACTATCACGGATAAAATGATATCAAATTTCGATATGCTTTGGCTTAGAGGGGTGCACGGGGTTCTTCGTGATACATATAGCAGCTGAGTTATCAATAAATATGCCGGATCCAAAGAACCTGTGAACAGCAACTCGAGGCTGCCACATACGCTACTTCGGCGGTTGAAGTGGAGACCGTTATCTACTTCTTACACTGCCAGGAAACAAGCTGGCTTCCTAGAAATTGACAACCGGTTGTAGTTGACTTGAAATTGATCTTGCATCCTCCATAGTTCGAATCGGAAAACGCAGTGAGATCAAACCTATCATCCTTGGGATACCCTAACCCGGTGTCAGGATTACCCCTCAGATAGTGAAGTACAAGCTTAACCACCGCCAGATGAGTCACTTGGGGACCCGATTAATAACTAGCACAAAAACAAACAGCAAACATGATATCAGGACGAGAAGCTGTTAGATACATAAAGAACCTAACATTTCTCGGTACAGGGTCGGATCTACGGTATCCTCCAATTCATCCGGTGACAAATTGTGACCCATGGGAAGAGGCGTCGAATGGATTTTTCCGGCAGTTATCTTGAATCGGCTCAAGATGTCGTTCACATAGTTCGTCGTATGAATGAAAATTCTAGCATCAGACTGATGAACCTACAACCCTAAGAAGAAATTCATCTCACCCATCGAGATCATTTTGAATTTCATCTGCATAGACTTCTCAAAATTCTTACACAGCTTGTCGTTCGTAGAACCAAATATGATGTCCTCGATATATATCTGGACGAGGAGCAAATCTTCTCCATAGTCTTATAAAATAGAGTACAATCCACAGTCCCTCGTTTGAAGCCACTATCAGTCATATGGTTAGCAGGTGTGTCGTACCAAGCTCTCGGGGCTTGGTGTAGACCATAAAGTGCCTTGTTCAATCGGTAAACACGGTCAGGATAGTCTGGATCTTCAAAACCAGGAGGTTGCTTCAAGAACACCTCTTCATGAAGTTCCCAATTGAGAAATGTACTCTTGACATCCATTTGATAAACTTTAATATTCTTGAAAGCTGCATCGGCCAAAAATATTTGTATAGCCTCCACTTGTGCAACCGGAGCATATATTTTCGTGTAGTCTATGCCTTCTTGCTGATAAAATTCTTGCACTACCAAACGTGCTTTATTTCTGAAGATGATCCTGTAACACCCCGCAACCGCAGCGGAAACGTAAACGGGATGCGACAGACACCTCTGATATCAACCACATTGTTTATAAAGAAAACTGAATGCATTAATATACTTCAAAATTACATTATCTCATCTTTCATTACCGTCTAGGTGATACACACATCATACAATACGATTCATAATTCTATCTGTTATAATGTATTCTAACATCCCGCACACAAATCTTACACACATCAAGCACTTAGCACGTAAGCAAACCCTTCATCTA